>NC_022009.1:69740942-69773368 GCF_000317375.1 Microtus ochrogaster
AGAGTGAACATGGGCTTTTTGAGTTTCCTAGTTTAGGTCTTTTGATTTCTTTGTATATTCTAGACATTAGTGCTTTTCGATATTTACATCCAGGAATTACTGTCCTCTGTAGGATACCATTTCAGTCAGCTAACATTTGTTTGGGCTTTGCTGATTCTTTTTGATTTTAAGAGGTCCTATTAGGTGAAAGGTGAATTCCTTCCTGAAATTTTGGAGCCATATCCTGAAAGTCTTCATTTATAACTGTATCCTCAAATGGTTTTCTTACTGTTTTTCCTAGCGATTTCAAAGCTTGAGGTTTGTGGGCCATTTAGGTTTGAATTTTTGTGCGCAGTGAGAAATGTGGTTCTATTTTCATTCTTCTATATCCAGATGCACAGTTTTCCCAACACTGTTTGTACTGTAATTCTGTCTTTATTCCAGTGACATTTTTGTTCTTACATTTTTGACAAAAATTAGATTTCTACAGCTGTGTAGGCTTCTGTCTGTGTCCTCTATTCCATTCCATTGATCTGTATGTACAGTTGTGTGCTATGTCATGCTGTAATTTTATTATGATTGGGCGGTGCTACTTGAAATAAGGTGAAGTCATAATTCTGTCATTACTCAGGCTTTTTAGAGCAATTCCATGTCTAATGTACTTCCAAATGAATTTTAAGACTATTTTCTTGATTTTTCTGTGCAGAAAAGTTGATAATTTTATGGGAATTTAATTGTATATGCAGATTGCTTTTGGTAAAATAACCATTTTAACAATATTAATTCTTCCAATATGAGAGTATGGGTGTTTTTTTACATTTATAACTGTCTTTCTCTGTTTTTCACTTGAGTGCTTAAAATTTTTATTATAGGGTTTTCTCACTTTCTGGTCATGTCGTCATTTTCTCAATAGCTAATATAATATATTGCTGCATTTCTTAGTAAGAACAAAAGACATAGAGCTCCACATTAGTTTGAGATCTTACCTAGACAAAAGACATAGAGCTCCACATTTGTTTGAGATCTTACCTAGAGTAATTTATATTTACTTTGATTACAAGAAAGTCACCAACAGCCAGAGGTGTGAGATTTCCCATGCCATGTTATCATATTAGATTTGCATTGTTCCCTGAGTGATGTGATATTTAATTTCTATTGTCTGTGATTGAAATGAACCATTCAATACGATACTTCACATGCTTACACATATTTGTACATGATTACAAACTTCTGAGTTCTTGAAATAAAATGGGGATACTTTTAGGAATTTTTCATATCTTAAACAACAGAAAGGAAAACACAAAAATTTTGAAATGATAAGGAAAGCTGTGAAAATATAATCTAGTCAGAACAAAATTAAAAAGCCCAGATGACCACTGGCTTGAATGAAACAAAAATTTTTATGTGGTATGTTCACATAAACTTTGTTCTTCAAGTTTACATGAAGTTAAGAAGACACACCTAGTTCAAGTCACTTGTTATAAACATTTTATGTTTTGTAAGCAGCTCGTCACATTTTTGAAAGAGGGCCTGATGCATGTAATAGCATTTAAGCACTCTTATTAGCAGATAATTAAAAACTATACTAAATAAATATATAAGGTAAAAGTTGGAACACTCTCCCATTTATTTGTCATTAATTGAAAATGTTATCCTGTCATATTTTTCAACATGGGTTAGCATTTTCAGCAATTTGTAAGATTTTTACTGTTGTGTTAAAATAATCGATTGGCTCATTTTTGTCTTAAATGCACAAAATCATTTTACTTTCTGTCACACACTTTTTTATATAATATTTTATTATTAATAAATAAAGTGATGTGACCTCATAAATGGAGCTAGGAAACATACATTTATGCATCCTAGAAAAAATAACTTTTTTTATTTATTATATTACAATTTTATTTCAAGTAGCAGAAATGTATTTTTCAAACTTTACAAAATCATAGTTGCAGAATGTTGTATATGACATTCACAGGAAAAAACCTTAAGTTTCCCATAGTGTGTAATTCTTTTTATAACATATCATTCTTTTATATTAAATAGTACATGACAACCCCTGCATTTTGTCATATACACATATACTTTGCAAAAGTCAATCCATTGGTTCATATAATATCAAACACTAAAAGCTAGACTCTGAACACAACAGAGTAACTATTACCCTAGCATTATACCTGTTAACTATTTTATGTCTAACACTGTATTCCTGATACAAGATTGACTATTTTATACATATCTTAAAACAACAAGATGGAAATGTTAAAGATTGCGTAAAGAACTGACAGAACCAGAGTTCAAACCTTTCAGTTTACATCCAATTTTATTCTTCACTGCAGTGCTAGCTTGAATATACCTTATCAAGGACATGGAATTTCTCCCATTTCTCTTGTGATTGGTATCACAATAGCCCGTTTCACAGCTGAAGTTCCTGAGAGGAAAAAGGGAATGAAAATGAAAAGGTATTAATTAATTTCCATTGTGTGCAATCAAATTACAATTATGTGTAGCAAATTATCTACTCTCAAGAGGAAGGCCAACACAAAGAGATAAATAAAGTTTTTACTGGCATGTAAATTACTCTACACCCCTATATTAATATTATATCAAATGCTTGCCTTTTATATGTAAAAATGTAGATAAAAGTCCATGTAGAGAAACCAGGAGAGAAGGGAAAATATCTATTTACAAGGTTTTTAAATGTCACCTGTGATCTTGTATTTAAATACACATAGGATAATGTCCATTTCAGTGAGGAAATTTGCCACGATGTTTGTCACACAAGACAATGCCCTGGTTCAAAATCAATCACTTTTTTAAAAACTCACACAAAAAGTATTTAATTATAATTGCAAGAAATCCTCAGTAGATCTCTGTAATAAATTACTCCCAATCTGCTTTGAAGCAGAATATAGGAGTAAATGAACATTGTTATAAATGACAAGAAACTCCCAGTATTATACTTTTTATTATTTAAAAAAAAACCATTAAGTCTCTGGTTTTAATGCATACATCAGAATGTCAATACTTAATTATACACTCCCCTCTGGAAAGCAGTAAAATTGATGTGTATAAACATCTTTCAAGAAAAGTCAATAGATCTAATGTCAAAGACAGTGGAATTTCAATGCATGATCTCCTTCATCCTTCCAATAGAATTGGCCCTGGAAGATGTCTCCTTAAAGAGAAAGCACCATTTGCTAGTATAACTTTTCAATGCTGTGTCATATAATCATTCAGTAAATAAAAGATATTAAAATCTATGAAAATTGGATTCAGTCCTACAAATGGAACAAAACCATAAGTATTATTTACTTTATGGACCTCTCTGCCTTAAACTTTTGATAAGGTTTCTGAAGAAGAAACTCCTCTTTATCCACAGCATTTCTCTTGCCTCTATTTGTTTTGCTAACTTGTGACTTGTTTGTTTTTTTCATGTTTCCCTTTCTATTAGTTATTTTTAATTTTAATATGATTTTTATTTTTAAATAAAAATATGATCACATAGTTTCTTTCTCATTTCTTTCCTTTCTTCGACTTCTTGTATGTATTCCATCTCACTCAACACATGACAATTTTTCATTTGTATTGCATATATAAATGCATAAGTATGTAACTACAAAACACAGAGTCTTTTTACTGCTGCTTGTATGGTTGGTTTGAGACTAACCACTTGCAATTGTATAACCAATTAAAAGCTCATTCCTAGTAATGACTAATCCTTCCTCTCTAGACAGCCCTTAGCTCTATGTAGTTTTTTTTTCCTAGGGGTGTGCTGCAATGAGGTTTCCTCTCCCATTTATGACAGCATGTCTTTTGATGTGGTCATTCTTCCACCTTATTTTTCCAGCAATATTGCTGAGTTATCATGGGTGCTACCCTGACATTTCTGGGAGACACAGGGTCACTTCAGGATTTCTGGGCCGTTATATCTTATATGATTTTTGTCCCCTCTTCTATTTTCCTCAAGATTTGGTGCAGGACGTGTATTGTAAATGTTATCTGCATTTAGACCAATTGTGGTTTTCTGTCTGGTTTAAAGAGAAGTTTCTTTGATGAGAGATGAGAGATATAGTTATCTATGGATATAATGATGAGAATTTAAAATACAGTTAGGAATTATAGTTGCTTAGTAAAGTGGAAGTAGAAGATTCTTCTTTCAGATCTATGAATTCTTTAGACTTCAAAAGTTAGGTATGTTTGTAGTAGAAGACATGATTTCCCTCTCATTGAAAGGACCGTTTGTCTAAACAGACTACCGTTGTTTACTGCCAAGTTCTGAATGCCATTTTCTACAACTTTTATAGATACCTTTCCATGCTGATCATTGTTGTGATTCATAGGCATCAGAGATTGGTAAAATTGTTGGTTGCTCCCTCTCTTTGCTTCTTGCCCAGCATCTTCTGGTACTGATGGGTAGTACTTAAGGAGATTTCAGGTTACATACTCTCCATACAGCAATGTTATTGAGGCAAGAAAGCTACATGTTCCCTTTCTTGTTAAAGAGATTTATTATTTTACCCGTGGCTTTGACAGTCTTTCTATAACAGATTAGCAGGCGACATGAATTAAAGACAAACATTACAGACATGTTATCGTCAGTTTCTTTTCCTGTTGCTGTGATATGATGAAAGCAGCTTTCGGGTAAACAAAGCTTCATTATCACCTAAACCTTGAAACTGAAATCTGCACGTAGAATATATGCATTCTAAATAAATCTGTATACAGATTTTTTTAAATACATTTTAATAACTAGTAAAAAAAAGAGATTTATTATTTTAAAATCTAGGAATGTTTGTCGATCTATATGTAAATGAGAATGTGCAAGAAAATGAAGGTGCCCCTCGAGGACAGAGCAGCAGGTCTTCCCAGGACATGGAAGTATTGACAGTTTTAGATGTGGATGATGTGGAGCTGGGAACTGATCTTGAGTCTTCTAGAGAAATATGTCACTAATATACTGGCGAGTGCAGTGCTCTCCAGCCTCTACCCTCTTTCCCCTTTATATCTACAATCTATTTATTTATCTACCTACATAGATATACATCTATGATCATTTTGTGTATATGTCCATTCATCTTCCTACTTATCTACCTATAATATATCCATCCATGACAACATCTGAGTGCATTGACTTGAATGGCACAATGAGAGAATTTCTTGAGTACTGGATAAATGACTCTTTATTATGGGGACATCTGTGAGTTGCTTAGAAAGTTTAACTTTTAAGTCTATAGACTTATATAGAGCACTTCCTTCAATTTAGTCCTTACTTAATACAAAAAATACTGAACTAGACAAAAAGGTAGGTTCTCCCATTAGTAGTAACAGTTCCTTCTCCTGGAATATCTTCAGAGTAGTCTAAGGTCTAGCTTTGTTTTCTTATATTTGGACTCACTCTGGAATATCAGTTCTTCTTGACACTTGCAACTATGTGCTTTTAGGTAGCTATACTGTGGCATTCTAGACTCAGGCCCTTCTGACTCATACTAGCACTGTTACAAGATTTGAGACTTCAGAAATTAATTTCTGTCTAAGAAATTAACAAAACTATGCAAAGTAGGTGACGATTTATCACAGATCTGAGAGCTATGCAAGTGAGTATCAGTGTTCTTGCATAGCCAGTGTTAGAGTGGAGACAGTTCTTAAACGATGACTTCATGATATTTCCTCATGTACATCTTTATGATTTTATTCAGCCTATTTTATGAGAACATTTGTGTCTATCATGAGTGCTCCTGCATAGTGAACTAATCAACACCCCAGTATTATGACATTAGAGACTAAAGTTGTTAGGGATAACCACCATTCAGACCACAGAAGTTTTCATAATCATGTAAGCCAGATGTTTGTTAATTTTCTATGCATACAAACATCTTAATCATTTTCTTGTTTCTTGGGAGAGTATTTTAAAACAGATTTTTGTTCAGAAAATGGTTTATAGGAATAGTGTCTTAAGAATGAGATATTAGCATAGTTCCTGTGGGTATGGGGATTTATTTTTAGATTCTATCTGACTTTAAGACGATGATTCAGGTACTAAAGAGAGTGCTGATAGCCCACAGCATGATTTACATAATATGCTTTAATATTTTTGTTAAACTAATGAATATGATGAAACTTACTGTAACTTTTCACATGGCAAAAATGTGTGGGTAGAAGTAATGAACTGAGTGATAAATATATTCAGCTCAAATGCTACTTGAAGGGTCTGAAATCTTCCATGTTTGCTCTAGGGCCACTTATCTCTAATATTGTCAGAAATGAGGGCTCTTCAAATATCATCTAGAACTGAGTACATAAATGCTTGAATTACAATGCCAGTGAAATCCATAACTTTCTAGCATATCCACTATTTAAAGAGGCTACCTTAAAGAGGAGGACCCTAGAAGTGGGTGAGTTTATTTAGAGAGACAACAATGGAATTGGTGACATTGAATTTCTTAGTTATGAACACATTTCCTTGAGGCAATGTGTCACCATCTGAAGAGGTTAAACCTGCATCTTTTACACAAATTCTAATAGACTCCTCTGAGTCATTGGCAATGTAAGGAAACGCTGAACTTTTTTAAACACAAGCTCCATATTCCTCTTTGTCTCCAAAAATAGGAAAAAAATAGAAGTACTATCATCTGCTTAGGGAAAATGTACACTACTAGTAGGTACATGGACAGGAACCAAAGAAATATGTTTCTCAGACATAAATGATGAGGGATAACAAATAAGGAAACATAAAATGGAATTAGTCTGAAATTATTAATATGAGTTCATCACAAACCTTCGTGGGATTCCCTTCTGTATGTTGTGAATATGTTTTATTACCATTGGTTAAAAAAGAATCTGCTTTGGGTCTATAGGAGGACATAACAGAACAAGGTGGAAATTCCCAGCAGAGAAAGAGGAGAAAAAGAAGATGAAATCAGGGAGATGCCATATAGCAGCTGAAAGGAGACAGATGCCCAGGAATGTTTCTGGTAAACCACAATCTTCTTGATAAAATACAAAATAAAGGAAATGGGTTGATTTAAAATATAAGAGATAGTTAGCAATATGCTTAAGTGATTGACCAAGCAGTGTTGCAATTAATATAGTTTTTGTGTGATTATTTTGGGTCTAGGCATCTGGGAACAAACAAGCATTCTCCACCTACACACCTTGAATTAACACTTCTTACAATTCAAATGGTAAGTAAGCACCCAACCAGTGCACTTGACAAGTTGGCTAAAACTTAGGTCTAAAGGTAGCCTATAGTTGGTGACCTGAGAGCACCTAACTTCCTTGTTTGAATACAGTGGAGTAATTGACATTTTTAGAAAACTTTGAATGTTACTCTAAATGCATTTAAGACCTCTTACGGTACCAAATGGAGGTCTAAAAGATATATCTTTCTTTGTAACAGTGAGGAATCACTGTGCCTGAAATGCTAACATTTGTAAAGATTTTCTAAGGGCTTTTTCAAGTAGCTCAGACCTTACAGCAAGTTTAGTGAGAATACTTGAATTGTGGTGAGATAGATGCTCATTAGCAAATTCTTAATATCCAGAGACAAGATAGGCATTGCTTTCTCATGGACAAGATTAGTCTAATTTCTCTAAGCAGATGACACTGCCTGTCTGCTTGTCACCATTATACATTGCTAGTAGATTTGTTCATGCTACTGAATGTTTTTCGGTAAAATGAATAGATATTTTCGACCAGAATCATAAAAACAAATAATTTCAGCTTCTCAATGAGCTTCTGAAAGTGAGTCTGTTTATAGACACAGAAACCCTGAATGAGAAACAGTGCCTAATGAAATTCTTTGGATTTTGGAAGCAACATATTCAGATGAATGTACTTTCTTTGAACCACTAAGCAGAAAGGCTGCAAGCTTTGCCTGGATCCTAGACCAAAGGATAATTACAAAGTATTAGGGGGACTGTGAAAGGGGTTTTTTTGTTTTGCCCATAGAAACCAATGGATCAAATGAGACCGATTTCCTGTTTTTCATGTCATACTGGCTCATCTAATCTAGATGAATGTTCAATGCATTAGTCTTTGGACCATAAAGAATTAAATAATTGGCATCCCTGCTCCCAGCTTACTAAATGTATATATTGAAATATGTATATTAAAGCAGAGAACATTGTGGAAGAGGGTTGGAAATTTAGCAAGATCCAGAGGACAAGGAAGCCTGCTGCAAGACTGTTTCTAGATATGTTTGGGAATCTACGGCCATAAAAACCTCAACAGTATGGCTGCTTGAGCAAGACCTCAACAATAACACCATCTGAAATGCCAGCGTGTATTATGGAAATCCCAAAAAACCCTACTCCTAGATAAATAATTACAGACAATAACTACTGCTAAAAGAATTAGTCTGCCCTAGTGATGAGGCCCTTAATTGGCTATCCATTAACAGCTGTTCAACTTTATAAATATATACATAAAACAACATCAGGTTGTCTTTAATTATTTGCATAAATATAAATATCTATCTATAATATATCTATCTACAAATATGTGCAATAAATTTGAAAAGCAGTGGGTGAGAGACACAATAAATATTGGAAGAAGTGGCAGAAATAATATGATAATATTATAAGTAAAAATAAAAAAAAATTTTAAATAATTGAAAATTTTATATGATATATTTGATCATATTTATCCCCATCTCCTGATACCTCACAGATTCTGCCCATCCTCATCTTCTGAATTTTTATTAAAATCTTTTATATCTTCTGGACATATTTTGAATTCAGATAATTTGTTCTATGGAATAGCAAACCTGTTTTCGAATTTAGGTTCCAAAGCTCAGCATCTCAGACTTATTGTTTAAATTCCTTTAGATAAAGTGTTTACCCACATTGATTCAATTTCATTATACATGAAATACGGACAAAATATAACCTACATTTAAGTTGTTGGATATGACACATTGAACATAAAAGCTTTATGGGATTATTTTCACTTGTCAATCACTGCTACCTTATCATGCATACTCTTTTCCCTTATTTTCCTATTCTATTGAAAATAGATTATTTTCACACAAAATATATCTGATTACAGTTTTCCTTTTCTCTGCTTCTCTAACTTCCTGAAGACGTCTCATCCACCCAGACTCACCCCCTTTTGTCTCACATTAGAAAAGAATAAGCTTCTAAGAAATAACAACAAAACATGACAAAATGAAATGTAGTATGATAAAACAAAACCCATCATATCAAGGTAAACCAACAACAACAAAAAAATACTAACAGCACAAAAATCAGAGACCCACTCAAATACACACTCTGGAATCCCAGGATAATACTAAACTGAAAGTTATAATATATGTGTGGAGGACTAGTGAAGACCCATGTATGCCCTGTGCTTGCTTCTTCAGTCTCTGAATTCATTTGAGCCTTGCTCATTTGATTCTACCAGGGTCTCTGAGCTCTGAGGCGAGGGATTTGATAGAGACATCCCACTTGAACTGTGTTTTCCTCTCTCTCTCTCTCTCTCTCTCTCTCTCTCTCTCTCTCTCTCTCTCTCTCTCTGTGTGTGTGTATATATAATGTCTGGCTAGGCGTCTCTGTATTTTATACCATCTGCTACAGGAGGATGTTTCTTTGACGATGGCTGAGTAAGGCACTGATCTGAGTATAGAAGAATATCATTAGGAGTCATTTTATAACTACTAATTTATTAAAGACAATAGTATTTGGGTTTACAGTACATCTCTGGATTATCTAGTTTTGGGCTTTTGATCACCCAAGCAGCGTCAGCTATTAGTTTTATTTCATTGGGTGGATCTTTAGTCAAATCAGACATTGGTTGGTTCTTCCCACAAACTTTGCGCCACCACTGCCCTAGCATATCTTGCAGACAGAACACCAATGCAGAAATAGAGTTAATGGCCAGCTTGATGCTTATATTTCTCTTTTTGTAGCCTACAGGTTTCTTTCCTTTACCAAATACACTAGATTGTAAGGGTGAGAGATAACTCAGCAGTTAAGAACACCGGATGCTCTTTCAGATGACAGGTTCAATGCCCAGTAACCACATGGCAGCTCACTAATTTTTGTTACTCTAATTGCAGAGGATCTGATACCCTTATACAGACATTCATACAGGACTATTTCTAACTTCAGAAAATGGTAACAAGTTATTCTATTTAACCCTTCATACATTACATTGTCAACTAATATAGCTTATTAATATTTTGAACCCAATCCCCTTTTAAAAGTTTGTATTTCAGAATATTTCATTTGAAACCTAATTTTTGGCAACCATACTATTATATATACATAGGAATATACATATATATATGTGTGTGTGTTCTTGTATATTATATGCATATATATTTTGTATGCATATATGTGTGTGTTCACACACATCATGATATATAAATAATACTCCGTGTTGAAAAACCATGTTGTATTATTACTTTCTGCTTAAAATTCACATCAATTCTTATGAATAGGTATGACTTTTACCTTAGTAATATGGTAATTAGAACCTTAAAATTCTCCCTTTGTAAAAACAACCATAAGTTATTTTCTACAGACTGCTGTAACCAAGGAGTTAAAACTGTATTGTCTGAATTTACACTATGTAATTGCTGTTGGAGTTAGTCCTGAAGACCTAGAACCCTATGAGAGACAAGTGGACCCAAGACGTTGTTCCAGAAACAAGGCTCTCACAGGCTCTATCCTTCTCAAATGTTCCTTCTGATATTACAGTAATCCATGAAGAGAGCCTGGTCTAATTGTTTAATAATGTTATGTGTTTGAGTCTCTTCACCTCAGGCCAACTAGACGTTTCCTTTCAAATGCAGAGAAGAGCCAAACAACCTTAGTCAACTTTGCAAAATATTCTTAGGAATTGTTCTTTATATTGAAACGCAAGATGAGTATGTTAAAGGTGTTATTGTTCACTGTTTTCTTTGTATTTCCTTAAGAGAAAAATAACGTGATAAGTGAAAGGCACCAGTCCAGTTCTACCATATGTCTAGTCCCTCAGGCATAGCACTTGATGAAGGTGCTGATAAGCAATAAAGCAAAGAATTCCATAGATTAACTTTTCCTTCTCATCTCCTGTAGGCATGAGGAATGCACTTTACTAAACTCAAATGTCAGAGCTGTGTGCTACAGCCCTGCATGACAGCTCAGCAGTGTGCAGTAGCACACTTAAGCAAAATTGCCTGCCTAGCCAAGTGTCTGGAAGAGATTAATGGTATCCGTTTATTCTAAATAAATCTATCTTGAGGCCACGTCTTGAATTGTTTGCCTAGTTATACATAAAACTCCTTGAAAGGTCCTGGGATAAGCATAAAAAAGATAAAGGATTCTTTAAAGGTAATTATCTCCAGTCAATAATAATTAGTCAATGAGTAGATTGATTGGACACATATCTTAACTCATCCTGAAGCACAAAAAGTTAACATTAAATTAGTTTCCTTTTTCCCTAGTTCATAAGCCTTAGGGGTGTTCTATCAGGAAAAAAATACTTTGATAAAAAATTGCAATATTTCCATATTAACTCATAATTAAAGACAACAATAAGAATCTCTGTGAATATTGAGTTAACTATATCAGGTCTCTGTCATATAAGAATACAAAACTAAATTCACATAAAATTTCTTAATCCACTCATGAAAAGGATATAGTTTTCTTTATAATAAATGTATATAATTATCGTTTTTTATATTTTTGCTCATTTCCATGTAATCAATTCAATAATATTTATCAATATACTTTTTTAAAATTTTTGAGTTTTTCAACTTTAATATTTTCCCATCTGTGTTCCTTTCTTCAGACATTATACCCCTCCCAGCTCTCCTTCAAATTCACGACCTCTCTTTTTCATCAACTCTTACTGATTCAATTTTGATAATATTGCATTGTATTGTGTATGTTTGTGTGTGTGCTTGTGTATTCCTGAATACAACCACACAACTTTTTGAGACCATATATTGTTACTTGTACTTCTGCTTTCAGGGATAACTGTTTGATAGTAGACAATAGTTAGACTCTTCCCTGCAGTGACCACTGCACCTGCTCCCAGCTGTATTTAGTTGTCTATTGTCATTTGTATAAGGTTTTGGTCTCAAGGCCTTTTCTCTCATGCAGTCTGTCTGTGGATGTCCTCCTTGTTCGGCTCACTTTTGGGCAGTCTCGTGGGTGAGCCTTTACTAATAGTTTCTGATCTTACTAGGACCCTCAAGTTTGCTGAATAATCCGGATAAGCTATTTCTGTTCACTTAGGAATATTACTGATAGACTTTGCTTTGCAGTGCTAAAACTCTTTGGAAACAGATATGGTTGACTTTGACATGTGTTTCTTTTTTCTAGTTATACCAAAGAGTTACATTGATTGGCTCCAAATCTCACTTCATTATTTTACAGATGCTTGTACAATATTGTTTCTGATTAACTGAATTAAATATAACTTTCCAATTTTCCAATACAATCAAGAAATGAGAGATTTTTATTTTAAAGCATATATTATTTATGAATCTTTCTAACAAAGTGATGACTTCAGTTTAAATTTACAATGAAACTTATGCTGTATGGGTAGAAAATTGTGGAAATTATTATATAGTGATGAATTGTGACCATTGGATTATCATCATTAAAATGGATGTAACATATAATCCCCACTTCCTGGTTTTATTTCATTAAGTAGTAAGTGAATGGCTCATGACAAGCATGGGATAGGGTTTACTTGCTAACCACAATGTAGCCTATCTAATGCTATTTGTAAGTACATTTTCAGGACTGACTGTTTGACAGTGGGCAACTAGTCGCTGTGCACTTCCCTGGGTAGAATCACTCTACCCTCTCCCAGCTTTACTCAGTTGCCTGTACCAATATGTAATAACCCCAGATGGCTTCACGTAACTGAATGTAGCACCTCAGCCAGTTTGGTAACTGTAAATGATTTTGCTCTGGCAGCAACAAAAACTCAACTAATGTAAAATGCTTACAGAGTCTGAGGTGTTTCTCACAGGCTCATCTCTGTCACATCACACACCCACTGCAGTCTTGTTCTGTACAAGGAATCATCAACCAGTGACCCCTAAAACACATCATCACAGATCAAAAAATATCCTGTTTTAATTTTCAGTGTTTTTATTGCACCAAAATGTTTTTTTCTTTTCTTTTTCCTCGTTTTTTTTTTGTTATTTCTCTATAGAGCTATATATTTTTGTATGCTGCCCCCCCCCCATTTTCCTCCCCACACCTTCCACCCTCTTTCATGGTCCCCATGCTCACAATTTACTTAGGAAGCCTTGATTGTTTTCTAATTCCTTGTACATTAGACCCATGTATGTCACTGTTAGGGGCCTTTTTGTTGTGTAGGTTCTCCAGGATTCTAGATTGTAGGCTTTTTTTTATGTCTAAAAGCCAATTATGAGTGAGTACATATTCTATTTGTCTTTCTGGGTCTGGGTGACCTCAATCAATATGATATTTTCTAGATCCATCCATTTATCAGTAAATTTCGAGATGTCACTATTTTTTCCAATGCATAGTACACCATTGTGTAAATGTGCCCCATTTTCCTTATCGATTCTCCTGTTGAGGGGCATTTAGGTTGTTTCCAGGTTTTGGCTATGATACGTAATGGTGCTATAAACAGAGTTGAGCACATGTTCTTGTAGTCTGAATGAGCATCCTTTGGGTATATACCCAAATTTGGTATTGCTATATCTTTGAGTAGGTTGTTTCCAGTTGTCTGAGAAATCGCCACACTGAAATCTAAAGCAGCTGTACCAATTTGCATTCCTACCAACAATGCAGGAGCATTCCCTTTAGACTACACACTCTCCAGTATAAGTTGTCATTGGTGTTTTTGGTCTTGTTCATTCTTACATGTGTAGGATGGAATCTCAGAGTTGTTATGATTTACATTTCTCTAATGGCTAAGGATTTTGTGTATTTCCTTAAGTATCTTTCAGCCATTTTATATTCCTCTGTTGAAAGTTATCTGTTTAGGTCTGTACCACATTTTTTATTGGATTATTTTTGTTGTTGTTGTTGACCAATTTCATGAGTTCTTTGTCTATTTTGGAGATCAGGACTCTGTCCAATATGGGGTTGGTCAATATCTTTTCCTATTCTGTAGGCTGCCATCTTGTCTGATTGACCATGTCCTTTGTTTTACAGATGCTTCTCAGTTTCAGGAGGTCCCATTTATTAATTGTCTCCCTCAGTGTCTGTGCTACTGAGGTTATATTTAGGAAGTGGTCTCCTGTGCCAAGGAATTCAAGTGTACTTCCCACTGTCTCTTCTATAAGGTTCAATGTGGTTGGTTTTATGTTGAAGTATTTGATCCATTCGGACTGGAGTTTTGTACAAGGTAATAGATGTGAATCTATTTCCTTTATTATAAATGTTGATATACAGTTATGCCAGCACCATTTGTTGAATATGCTTTTTTAAAATATATATTTTGCTTCTTTGTAAAAAAAATCAGTCTTGGTAGGTGTGTGGATTGATATCCAGGTCTCCGATTCAGTTCCATTGGTCCTCCTATCTGTGTTTATGCCAATACCAACTGTTTCAGTACCGAAGCTCTGTAGTAGACTTTGAAGTCAGGGATTGTGATGCCTTCAGAAGTACCTTTATTATACAGGATTGGTTTGGTTATCCTGTTTTTTTTTTGTTGTTGTTGTTTCATACAAAGTTGTGTATTGCTCTTTTAAGATCTTCTGATTCATTTATATTAGTTTTGTTGGTGTCATGCTGCTCTTTATGGTGTTGAGTGTGTTCTTACCTTGACTATCCATCTTTCCCTCTGACTGATGTAGATGGGGCTCTGTCTCTGGTAATCAACTCTCCAGGTACCAGTGGATCCAAGATTCAGATTTTTGCTCCTCATGGTGCAATCAGGTCCAGGGTTCCAGTAACCCCAGTGTTTACTCTGTGTTCTTGGAAGTTACTCAGAACTCTTGGAGTTTGCTCTGCAATACTGGGGGTTGTTCGGGTCTGTTCTCACAGAGGTTTCTTGCTTGTGGCTGCTTCCCTGAGGCTGCTGCACTGGGCCTGCCCTGTCAGAGGTCACTGGCTTTTGCCTGGTCCGGTAGAGGTTTCTGACTCAGACCTCCTCCTATGCAGAATGCTGCCTAAGGCCTGCTCCAGTGGAGGTTGCTGGCTCACTCTTATTTTCTACAGATTGCCATGGCTTAGGCCTGCCTACATGGAGGTCTCTGGCTTGGGTCAGGTCCCACAGAGGTCTTTGACTTGGGCCTGCTTTTTGGGTGGTTGCTCTCTTGTACCTGCTCCTGTGGAGGTTATTGTGTTGGGTCTGCTCCTGCAGAGGTCGCTGGCTCAGACCTGTTCCCACAGGTGTTGCTGGCTTGGGCCTACTCCAGGAGAGGTCCCTAACTCGGGCCCAGTCATGTGGAGGTCTCTCGTGGCTTTTTGTTTTGTTTTGTTTTGTTTTTTTTTATAGAACCTTAATGGTTTATCTTTTCCTGCATAAATACATGTATTAAGTTAGTGTATTTTGGAGTATATCATATTAGCCTGTTTATTTTTGATATTGTTTGAGATGCTAATTTATGTTTCATAAAATCATCACTCAGAGAAATTTAGTTTGGGGTTAAGACAGAATTTCCAACAACTAAAAGAATGAACCTATAAGTGTTTCTACCATTTTGAATGACATATTTATGCTAAATAACATTATTCATATCGATGGTTATAAAACTAAAATATTGATCAACTATGAAAAGCAATGCATGTGCTCTGAATCCCAGAGCATCAAAATTTAGACAATATCCAATATATAGGTAAAAATCAACAGGTGAGTATTTAGTATGTAAAATTATTTTTGTATTTAATAGCTGCTAAAATTTACTTATGACAAATAATTATCTTAATATAATTTTTATAATTTATTTTTATATATCTATTTTCTTTAAAACATATTTAATCAGGTCACAAAAAAAACTTTGTTGATGAAAAGGGCTCATGAATATAAAAACATTAAGATGACCTGAGATAAGAAGCCTAAAAATGATTTGCTGAAATCATTCTGGTTTAAGGTTGTGTGACAAAATATCTGACTAAATATAAAAGAATTTCAGTTTTCTTTTTGTACCTAAACAATATTGGATTGATACTTTATTTTGTCAGGGAAAGTGGGTATAGGTCAATGTTGAACCTGTTCAAAGTAATGACTTATCTAAAGTGACATAGTATTTGTATTTCATTGGCCCTTGTAAGTCACACAGTTCTGTTTATTGTCAAATTAGTATGGACGATTGTATTATCTGTTAGCAAATGAATAAAATACCTCTACATAATATTGCAAAAACTTGGAGCTACAACTCCTAGAATCCTCTTCCAAATGCAATAGAGCAGAGACTAATATATCCTCGGTGTGGTTACAAGTGAGCAGCTGTGAGATTTGTAGCAGCTTTTGGTGAGAGCTGAGAACAAATACTACACTGTTTCCAACTGTGGTAAGTGAGGGAAATGTTCTTAGAAATTCTTTTAAAAGGAAACACTTCTAGCTAGATTTTGACAAATACTTTCTTCAGCATGACACACGAAAATATCAGCTTTCTTTCTTATAACATGTGGTGGCACTTTCTCTGTCATTTTCCAAGAGTATCTCAAGGAGTTGTTCCATGGTCTCCTCCACATGTATATGAAAGTTCATTGCAACCCAAATTTGGATTTGGAGGACTTAGATTGCCTCTTTCCTCACAAAACACACAGGTACATCAGCCTCTGGTGAATAACATGTTCTTAGAAGTAGCATCCTCCAGATATTCAAGACTTCCTTTAATGACTACCTCATGGGTATGTTTTCATTTTTTTTTCTATTTCTAAACACACTATCACGTACAACTTCAAGTTCACTGGCTTGGTTTCTGACTGCATTTTAATAGATAATTGGGTTAAGGAGGAATTAAACAGACATTTTGACATCAGTTCTACAGTTGCTGTTCTTATTCATATCTCAGAGTCTCTTATTTGACAAAGAAATAATGAGAAAAAAATGTAATCTTCTAATTTTCCCAAGTTAAGAACAATAGTCAATAGAAACATGAAAACTACAATTATTCTACTTGCCCTAGGGCCTTTGTTCACATTATGTTTTGTGATTTTCTTCTCAAAAGAATTTTGACCCATTAACCACAGTCTTTTCATGGACAATGACAGGTAAAAACTTCAAAGAATAATGATGTTTGGTTTACATTTATTTTGAACTTTGGCCCGTGTATACGTGTGTTCTATATGTAATGTTCACATGTGTGTGGGTACATGTGTGAGCTCAAGTACACACGATCACGTGTGCCTGTACATTTGGATGCCCACGTATGAAATCAGTAGTCTTCGAAGATGTCACCATACCTTATTTACAGAGGGCAAGTCTTTCTTTGTTCTTTTTTTATTAAGAATTTTTTTTTTAAAAACAGTCTTTTCTCATTTTGCACAACTATCATCATTCCAACTCCCTCCCCTCCTCCAGCTTCCTCTGCCTTGCTCCCAGCCCCATGTCCCTATCACTCTTCAGAATGGATGGATAAGGCACTGAACGCAAAGCTTACTGATATGATCTGGCCTAGCTAGACAGCCTGCTTCAGGGATTCCCTGTTTATATCTGCTGAATTCGGGAATTATAATGGTACATCACCTTGTCTTCTGCTAGGTCGATGTTGAGGATTTGAACTCCAGTGTCTACACTTGTATGATAAGCACTTTATCCAAGGAACTGTCTCTCCAGAGCTTTTAGGGTCCAGAATAAATAATCTTGTATTTTCTGCCCTTTTGATTGCTGATTTTCTGGATTATATGCACATCATTCTAAAACCTGGAGAAAATCAATAAAGCAAGTCCTAGATGTAGACATGTGCCTTATTATTGTGAGTTATTAGAGTATGGTAGGTGAAAATGGTGATTTTTACTATAACAAAACAGTGAATATCTTGGCTTTAATACCTTTGGAAAAAGTAAAAATGTAATATTTTAAAAAATATCTATTTATCTCTCTTCCAGATTTACTGAAATAGATACCAAAGATATTGACAGACATTAAATTCAAACGTTTTATAGTTCCTAGTTTTATAAGTATATAGCCCAATCAGGACACTACACACTATGGCTTAAACCTGAAATGTCTCCACAGTCTCATGCTATGAATGCGAGGTCCAAGGTCGTGGTGCAAATTCGAAAGCTTCAAGAGTCCTAGAATGCAGTGCCTGGTAATAAGAAGTAGGCTATATGCGCCTACCATTTGGGTAATACCCTCCTCTGACTTCAATCTAGTCTGACTGCTTTCTAGTCTAAAGTGAGTGAGGAATGCCCCACATCTCTGCGGCCGTGAATGCCGCATCCTGCCATCCTACCCCACCACTGATGCACATAAAGGGTGGGCAGAATTAGCCCTTTCTCCCAGAAATCCTTCCTGTCAAGTATTTCTGTAAACATAAATTAATATCACACTTGCTCCTTCTTTAAAAATTAAATGAATTTACTTACTGCACTTAATAAATATTGCTTTCAACTGGATTCCGTTGCATGTGTAACAGGGGACGTTTGCTTTGTATGGATTTTCTATATAACTTGACTGGAAAAACGTTCTAGAAGTTAGCCTTGGTTAATCAGGATGTGGAAAGTCAGTAGCCTCTGGGATTAATTCCCCTGACGCTTGGAAGGAAATTTGGTATTTCTTTTCATCTAGTTCAATTCATGTTTTCTCCTTTATTGTGCTCTGCCTTCCATTTGTCTGTCAGTCATGTTACCAAGAATGTGGACTAGGCCTGAAACTAAGGGCTCAATTAATGCATATAATTTGATGATACTATTTCTTTTATTTCGAATTTGTGGACTAGAGTGTTTTATATAACATTAATACCAAAAGGAAGAGTGAAGGAATATTATTAAGTAGTAATTAGGTTTTTTTAGTCTGGAATTCCAAATAGTTATAATCTAACTAAGAACGTCAAGAATAAAAATTCAAAATACATATTGGAGAGCAATCATTAAGATAATTTTATTAGATTAACAAAATACACAAATCCATTTGGAAAGATACAATATTAATTAGAAACCTGAATATTAAAATGAAAATGACCTCAAGATTGACCTATGTGTATAAGATTTTTGGTAGAATATGATAAGGTTGTAAAAATTATCTGGCAGTAGATATTAAAAAATAAATCAGATGTGATATTTAATGCATCCATTTGTAAACCTCAAATTTCTTTGAAAAACAACAATGTTGAGGGATACATGGCACAACATTTGTGAACTTACTTTAACTTTAACAAATAGCAAGAAATGGCTGTAAGCAATGACTAACCTGCTGAAGCAGTAGAATGGTAGATCAGAAGACCACCTGTGCATTTGTGACAATCAAATAATGATGAAGAAGACATTTCAACATGGTTGTGGGGAAAGATGGCCTTACAGTAAAGATCAATTGGATATTTACAGAGAAATTAATGTTTCACATTAAATTCTAAAATAAATGCATTAAAAACTAAACTGAATAGTGAAATAATTAAGTTTCTGGTATGAAGCTTAAATAATTTCTGACCTTGAAAAAATAGGTAATGAGTTTGAAGTAAATAAAAAATACTAAAATATTAATGATAAAAAATTTAAATAGTAAATTGCATTTTATTAAATTTTCTGTTTATCAAAACTAACAAGAAAGTAAAAATAGACTATAGGCAGTGGAAGAATATATTTTCAATATATTTGTGAAAGAAGTGATTCATTAAGAGTATGTGCAAATAACTCAGAAGCATGAGTAAAATTAGTAACGTGTATTTTAAGATTGTCATAGCATAGACTTTCAATTGTCAACTTGAAACAGACTAGAGTCATCTGAGAGTAAGGTCTCAGTTGAGGAGCTGCCTATATGTTGTCTTCTGAGTGTCATACAGAGTCTTATTTTGATTGTCAGTTGGTGTAGAAGAGCTCAGTTTACTGTGGGAGGCACTGTTCTCTGCGCCAGTGGTACTGGACTGTATTAGAAGGCTCACTAAGGAGTGAGATTAAAATGAAGTGTTTTTTTCTGATGTCTGCTTCCAGTTCCTACCCTGACTTTCCCACATGGAAGGCAGCAGTCTAAAAACTAAAATAAATTCCTTCCTTTACTAAGTTATTTTGAACACAGTATTTTCAAAAGAAACAGAATGAAAGTATAAAAATATTTTTACTTACTTTATTAGCATCAACATCATTATTATTTGTGTATGCACACATGCGCACACTGGAAGAATATACTCTACACTATGTATGTAAGAGTCAGGGGACTACTCTGTGAATTCTATTCAATCATTTCATTTCTAATGGGTTCTGAGGATAAAATTTAGGTTGCCGGGCTTGCTGGGCAAGTGGTTTTCTCTGCTGAATCATTTTACTAGCCCTTCATGTTTAAATAAAAAGAAGCCTTAAGTAATCCCTTCAGGGAATGATACTGGAATTTCCAATAGGCCTTCGCAATGGGGTTCAATATTTCAGTCAGCATCAGACATAGAGGTGTTTTTTAAAAGTCATGAGTTATAATTTTACCTACCTGTTACACAACTACTGGATACATATGTCCACATAGTTTGCTAGCTGTGCTCCACAATTTGACCTTGTGGGACAATGATGCTCTCTACAAAGCTTGCATTTGAATATAACACAGTAGGGATTAAAGTAAAATGAATTTGAAAAACATATAATAGCGATTTTATAGCTTTATTTTCGTTAATTATATGTGTTCTTTGAAAATTTCATATATACGTATAATCCATACTGATTACTCTCATTTCCCATCATCTTTAATCTTAATTCCATTCCTTTTATGCTTCCGTTTCCATACAATTCTTTCTCATCCATTTCTTTCTTTGTTTCAGGACCTAATGAGTTTAACCTGGGCCCACTGTGTCACAAAGGTTGTGGAGCTAGTCACTAGAGTCTGCTGATCTCTGTAGTAAGGGTACAGCTAAAGACAATGGCTCCTCCTCTCTCATTAGCCAACAGTTCATAATCAAGAGGTACAAATGAATGAGCCCCTCCTCCATACATGACTGATTGTTAATAGATCCAGTCTCCTGAAAGTCCCTGTAACCTTGGCTGGGGCAGCCAGAACTTTCTTCACTAACCACTGTTGTCTTCTAATGGAAGCTTGTCTGACTAAGGCAGGGAGGAGTTGTTTCTATGAGTATAAACAGATATTTCGAAGGCAGTTTGATGCTAAAATGATTTAGCTGAACAACAGTAACAAGCCACCTCTTTGGGCTTATGACTTACCTAGGCATGTATTGTTACCTGGGTTACAGACCAGGCATGGAATATCTTCTGTGGAGGGGGCCTCATATCCAATCACATGCAGTGGGTTGTCCCTATAACAATCATAATATTTTAAATAAATTTAGGATTTTATGTGATGGTGAATTCATAGTGATCCTCGGGAACATATGAGTCACAGGATTGTGTACTGAATATACTATTTCAAAACACTGGAGAATTCATTAGAATTAGTAGTATCCAGAATAAATTAGCATAATATATATACATTAATATATACATACATATATGTATATTGCTTGTTACAAACTTTACCTAGTCAGATAATTAAAATCAAGTGAAATGTTTTTGTAAAGTTACGTCCCATATGTTAAAGTTTATTAGCATGAAGACAAGCTAACATATATCTGTCTGGAATTTTAGAACTTTTTTTTCTTTGGGGAGAACATAGCATATAATAATTATTTCTTTTCGGGGATGTTCCTGGAGTATTTTAAACAATAATATCCACTTTTAAAGTTAAAATTAGGAGAAAACCATTTTGAATTTTTGTCATTTAAATACACATATATTAATCTCAAGGAGCAGTATTAATCCAACTGTCCTTGCCTCTGGGTGATTGCTTGTTTAAAGACAAGGGACATCACTCTAGCTCTATCAAAACTGTTAGGTCCACAACTGTTTGATCTGGTTTTGACAATAAGGTGACCAGAAAGTTGAAGTTCATAGAACAGATATGTTTTAGATGTGTTTTGTGTTAAAATCTTTAAAACAATAACTAAAAGCTGCATAGCATCAGACATGGCAATTCTAGCCCCAACAGCTGAAACACTGTCCCTTTTTGTTGAGACAGACTACTTTTGCTGTCCCTCCCTGTGAAGCTGCTGATGAATGCAATCCATTATTGAGGAAATTGGGATGAATACACGTTATGCCACATCAATTGGATATGAGATCTAAAACAAATTATTCATCTTCTTTATATAAGACAACAAAACTGATTAAATTGGAAAAACCTACTCTAATTTGATTTACTTTTTTCTTGCCTAAAATCCCATGCCTGGAAATTCAAACTGTTAAAGTGAAATCATCAAAAGCCATGAGTGTAACAGCCGAATAACTAAAAACTCAATTTAGAATTATTTCATGGTGGTGTGTTACGCTGCCTGCTACTCTTCACTGAGAGAGGGAGACATGAAGAGAATGACTGTGCTGAATGCGTGGTGGTTTAAAATAGATCCATATTTATTTATGTTAAAGATGTTGTTGAGCTAGAAGTCCACAAAAAATCTATTCGATAAAGAAGTTCCCTTGAAGAGCTTGTTATAAAAATATGAGGCATCAATCACACATGCGCATGCATTAATGTGACAAATTCATAATGTAACTCAGCCTTCTGAAACTTCAGTAATGAATGATTCTAAAACATCGAATGTTTAAATTACAAATGTGTTTTTTTTCCCTTTGCTCAGACTATTTGAGAGCTTGATATTGATAGGAATTTTGGCAATATATCAGGAATTTCTTTACTGTTATGGCTCTGTTGTCAAATTGTATTAAAACATTAGATTCTACTGATATAGTCTTAACAACCAGCGTAAGAGTAGATATAGTCTTGAATTCATATATGAGGCACAGAACCTATGCACAGAGGTGTTGTTATCTTTTGAAAATAATTTTGCTGTTAAGGAATCTAAATATTAAAATATTATTGAAATGTGAAGATAATCAATTCATTAAGCATTTTCATGGGAAGTCATTTTTCTTTTTCAGCTGTTTTGTTTGTTAATAAGAATGCTAGGTTTTAATTTAATTGTGGCAACATTATGCTTCTTTCATGGGGACAATTATAAAGTAAATGCATGGTTTATTTGTAAATATTGTGATGCGACATGTTCAAAGTATTTTATACAGGCTAACGGCATATTTAATGTGGCCCTTCTATTGTTTATTTTGCTTACTGAAGTAAATGTCAACAATGCATTACTAAACTAATTAGCATTGAAAGAAGTGCATTTTCTACTCTGGAAATGTCAAGACTATCATATCCCATAATTCATTTTTACATGTTGAAAGACACAACTGTACTGAAGTTAAACCAAATACCTTCTTCAGTTGAAGTAGCAGAATTCTAACATGAAATTTTAACCCTTGCACAGATCTTGAAATAAACCGAAAAAAAATACCTGAATAATATCTTAAATGAAATCAGAATGTATTTACATATTCAGAAAGACAAAAAGAGCCAGTTATAGGAATTCCATTTCATTTTTCCTGACTGAAAATATATAGTGCATTTCAATGTACAGCCATAAAGCAAGGGTAAATCATGACTAATAAATATGAAAAATTAGATTTATATAATCTGGTATTGGTTTAGTATTATTGAAGGAGAGTGAAGCGAATCATTATTGTGAGCAAGATTGGATCAGTGTTGGAAAACTGGAGTACACTGCAAGGAATTGTGTCTAGATGACAATCCAGGGGCCAAAGGCAGATGGAAATCTTGTCAGGAACAAGGAGCATGTGAAGAGCCCAGGAACAACTGTGCCAGTCAGTTCTTTCATTAGGCCTTGCAGGTCTTCACGCCATTAGACTTCTTGTGAGGGCCTTTTCCCACTGAGCCATCTTGATGACTTAGTAGTCTTAGTTCTGCAAAGTTACTGAATGTTAAGAAAATGTGATGTACATTGGTGTCAGAATTTCTCTCTGTCATGTCTGTTCTTGGTTGTGCTTTAGTATGATGCAATCCCATTGTATTCTTTGACTTTTCTTTCTTGTCTTCTGGGGGATCAGGTCTTCCCCAAATCACTTAGCTGATTATTGAAATGTTTCTCTATCTGAGTCATTTATAAATGCCCCTTCTATACTTTTGTTTTGTAGTTTCTTGTCTTTTTCCTTTTATGTCTTCATTTCGGATCCAGTTTGAGGTGGTTTTTGTACCAGCTGAGAGATGAAGGTCAAGTTTCAATATTCTACAAACTGGACAGCCAGTGTTTCCATCATGGTTTGTTCATAACTTGTTCTTCCTCAGTGAGTATGTTTGGTAACTTTGTTATAAATGTGCTAGTTATTGAAGCATGGGGTGTGTATGCAGGATTTCCTTCTTTCTACTGACACATGGGTTTAAGTCCACAGCATGTTACTTTTGGTACCATGGCTTGGTAGCATTGTCTTAATTCAGACTTTGTCTGTTTTGTTCAGCATTTCTCTGAATGATCACAACTGCTTGCCCTTCCATATAAATTTTAGATTTATTTATATTTGTCATCAGGTTAAGCACAAATATAGCAGGTTTCATTATTGATATTTTGGGGCAAGTTATACTATTTTAATTTTCACACATACATGTAATTTCTTATTTTTCTAACTTAATGCTTCTCTTATCTAAAAGTAAGTATTAAAAATAATTAAGGCATATTACTAATTAGGGAAAGAGTTGGCTTATCATTTGTAAAACTCAGTTATTCTGTAAAGCACATTTTCTATAAAACACAATTACTCTATGAAACATACTTTATCTATGGTTTCTGGAGCAATAATATGTTCTTATTTGCTAATTTATGTAACTAAAAATAAGAACTAACCAACCCAACAGAGTTTATAGGCTAGACAGTCACATTTGGAGCCGGAGAAATGCCTCAGCAAGTAGGACCACTGGCTGCTTTTTCAGAGACCCTGAATTCAAGTCTCTGCATGTAGGTGCCTAAACAAGTCGAACTCAGGATGTGTGGATTTAACACCTCTGTCCTAGACAGGCAACTCCATACACATAAATTAATTTTGAGTCATACTTTATTTTTTATTTATATTCTGCTCTCATATATTACATCCCTGTGGCACTTACCCCTCCCTCTTCTGCTCTCAGTACCTCCCCTGACCCTCCTCCCCTCTCTCACACATCCACTCCCTCCCTCTCCTTTCCTTACAGAAAAGGGCAACCCTCCCAGGGATATCAACCAAACATGGCATATCAAGTTATAATAAGACTAAGCACATCCCCTCATATTAAAGCTTGACCCTCTTATTCCTACAATCTTCATTTGATCTTTTCTGCTGGATTACCTGAGCTCTTTCTAATGTTTGGCTGTGGGTCTCTTCATTTGCTTCCATCAGTTGCTGGATGAAACTTCTGTGATGATGACTCTGGCATATTAATATTATTAGGACTATTATTAGGAATAATTTCTTTCTATATTTTTTCTTTTTTTTTTTTTTTTTTTTTTGGCACTCAAGTTGTATTTGTTCTGTTTCTAACCTAACCTAGGTCTCTGGGTTTTCCTGACTCTGGTTCCAGAACCTCCAGTCAGTGCCAGGCAAGGGCTCCCTCTCCTGGTGTGTGGCATGTGTTTCCTGCTTTATCAGTCATTGGTTGGCTACTTTCACAAGGTCTGTGCCACCAATTTTCACCAACGTATCTTGCAAGCAGGACAGATTGTAGGCCAAAGATTATGTGGCTATGCTGGTAGCCCAGTCCCACCACAGAAGCCTCTTGTGGTTACAGAACATGACGGGTGCAGGTTTGATACCCTGCATTTCTAGGAGACTTCTATAGGGTCATCCGCATGGATTCCTTAGAGTTTCCATTGCACTACCTTTCTGTCTTGACTCTAACAGTCCCTCCACCCCAATTCTAACCATCTCTCCAAGTACTCCACACCACTGCTTTCCCTTCTGTTCTTATCTCCACCTGTCCCCAGTCCACCCATGAAATCTATTCTATTTTCCTTTCTCAAAGAGATCTATGGATTACCACTTGAGACCTTTGTGTTACTCAGCCTCTCTGGGTCTGTAAATGATTATCCTTTACTTTATGGCGAATTTCCACTCATAAGTGAGCACATACCATGTTTGTCTTTTTGGGTCTCGGTTATCTCACTCAGATTTTTTTCTAGTTCCATTTTAACTGCAAATTTCACGATGTTATTTTTTTTTAACAGCTGAGTAATACTTCTTTATGCAAATGTACCACATTTTTTTAAGAACTGCTATGAGCATAGTTGAACAAACATCTTTGTGGTACGGTGGAGTGTCCGTTGGGTATGTGCCCAGGCATACCTGGGTATTGTGATTCTCTCTTATGCATGTCAGAATGATTAAGAACCAAACCACAAATGACAGCATATTATGGTGAGGATATTGAGGAAGTGGAATGCTACTCCACTTCTGATGGGATTGTAAATTTATACAGTCGCTTTGGAAATCAATATAGAGGCTTCTCAGAAAACTGGAAATTGATCTACCATATATTTTTATTATTTTTTATTTCGGATTATGTGTAGATGTGGCAGGTCTGTGTTGTACACTGCATGTGAGTGTACTGCTCACAGAGGCCAGTAGAGGGCATCAAACGCTCTTGAGATGGAAACTCAAGTGAAAATGCTTAGTCATCAAACCACCGTCTCTCTAGCCCAGAAAGTCATAATCTACTCCAGAACCTAAAAATAAATATGTTTATGTTTTATAATCCAAACTTTAGCAAAATAAATCTTCATTCACTTTTTCTTATGACTTCCTGGGCAATAACAGAGGAACAACAATTCACCACATAAAAAAACTACTGCATTCCTGTGGAGGATCCACAGACACAACCAGTTCATAATCGCTGTGAGGAAACGTAGTGACTTATTTCACAAGAGATAACAAAATCACAGACTTGAAGCAACAAAATAATGTCATTCGGGATTGAGTCAAGCCCGTCAGTGTAAGTATGATAGAACATTTTGCTTCAAAATGTGGGTTTATTCAAGGATCAATTAAGGAGGTTGGTTTACTCCTTTGAAATGTGAAAAATGTCTTTTGAGACATAGTCACAACATTTTCAAACTATTGTGTTAATCTATGAATCATTATTTTGACAATAATGGGGGGCAACAAATACATAACTAAAACAGGCCTTGACGGCAATATTTGTAACATAGTGCAGTGTAACAAAAGCTACGCAAGAAAGCCAACTAAATAGGGCTTGCAGTAACTGATCAAATAGAAAATAATGAGACAAAAGTTGTTTTGGGACTGAAAAATAATTACTGCTGAGAAATGAGAAAGGTGAGAATAAAGAAATGGTAAACTAAAATGAAAAAATCAAAACAAAACACAAATACAAACTCAGAACTTTAACTATAGTGATAACATTAAAATAATATTTCTCTCATATGCAGAGTCTTCAAAAGACAGTGAGAAACTCTAAGATACTAGACAGAATCAGCAAGCCTGAAAGGGAGCAGCAGGAACAGCTGGCAGGGCTGAGTCGCAGGAGGAGTATAAAACTCAAATCTCTCCTTATAGATATGTATGAAAGTGTCGCAACACAATCACCATCTTGTCATTAATATATAGTAATAAAAAGTATGGTAAATATCCTCTAAAATTGTGCTCTTACAAACTTAAAAGGGGCCACATGACAGGCAACAGTAAGAAAACAAGGGAATTGCCTCAGTCAAATTTCTATTCTATGGAATGCGGGAAGAGATTCAGCTTACTAGAACCCTCCCTTGATCCTTGTGTACAACAACATGGAGGAGCAGTTTCTTAGTATTCCAGACTGGAAGATTTAATGCATTCTCAAGGTTTTCATTCAGTGCTTTAATGTTGAGGCAGCTCCCAGCATTCTCATGTGGCTCTCTGGCTTCAGCTGAATTGTCTTCATCTAGAGTTCAGAAGACCGCACCGGGTGCAATTATAGCTGGTGTATCTAGTATTCCTGTTTCTATGTGTCTTCAGGACAGCAGTGTGTCCCCATATGCTACCGCTGTAAACTGAGAGGGGCTGTGTTCAGAAAATTATTCTGGCCGTCATCAACCTCATGCTCCTCGTAGCCTGTGTACTTTGACCTTTTCTTCTTGGGGTGTGAAATGCTGAAAGCAAAGAGACCCACTTGTTACTTCAGAAGACAGTTAAGCATCATCTAGTTGGAAGTTCTGGGTGATTCTTTGTAGGCAAAGCAGTGCAATTAGTACTTAACTAATTCAACGATCAAATCCATTTCCCTAGAAATAACAATAACTCATCCTCACAGGCTGTGTTTTTAATCAAAGAGGTGAAGGGAACAGAGCACAGGATAGGAACCAAGATGTCTATTTACCAAGTCCCTCTTGTTTGATGCACGTTTAAAAGCTACAGAGAGATACATAGTATGTAGTTTATTCGATCCTTAATGAGATTGCAAGTGAAGGATTATTAGTATTACCAGCAGATGATATTTCTCTAGAAATATTGCCTGCCCTCCTTCTATTATTTTCCAACTTCCAAAATATCAGAACAGTGATGCACTCCATTAATGATGCTGCCGCTGAAATCTTCAAACCATTATTAATGACAGTAGCAGGCACCATGCAGAAATACTCACATTCATCACCGCATACATTAATTAACTGCCAAATCAGTTCCCTATTGTCAAGATCTCCCTGATGATAACCTGTATTTTATTCGGGATAAACTATTTTTAATGGACAATAGGCAGAAGAGTTATAATACAGTTTGCAACAGAAACTAGTCAATTTATCTTGTCCCAAATTGCTTCACCCAGAACATAGTAAATATGACAATAGCATGAAGTCTTTATTTTTTTCCTCTCAGCCTCTATTAAAATGGTCTGATTGCCCTGTGTTCATTTCTACATGAAAGATAATATCCTCCTCTCTTTTGCTTTTCCCATCTATTATGTTCTGTATAGAAAATCTAAAATGAGGCATTTCCTGCAAGCCTGCAGAGAGAGAAGACTGAATAGGAGGCTGAAAGGGAGTATAGAGACCAGGATAAAAGGCAGTTATTAAATTTGTGAACTCCATCAGAAGACAAGAAAATAAACTGTACCACTGGCTGGAAGGGTAGTGGAGTATGACATTTCATTTTTATGCAGGTCTCAGCATGATCGAAGGAACACATTGAAGAAGACTGTAAAAAAGCAGTTAGTGTATTCATTCAGTGCCAGCATGGCTCCTCTGCTGCTCTTTGGTTGATTCCTTTCTGTGCCTTTGTGAAACAGTAGTTCAGAGTTTCATATAAATGAGATCAGACCCACCATCAGCCCTTTGTGAATTCTCATGACAACTCTGAAAACCCATTCTATGAAACTCCATGAGATACAGGTCCAGGTGTGCCTGATATTCTTCCACACTTCCCTCTCCTTCAAATTATGAACTCCCCCATCACTGCTTTCTCCCTCTCATACGCCAATCCACACAGCTTTACCATATGCATATATGTATATGTATATATATATATAGTTATTGTTTTGAATATTAGATATTTAAGTGCAAATACTGTTACTTTTTGGTTCATGAAAGTGAGATTAGACCAATTTTGTATTCTCTTCACATTTTAATATATCAGCCAAATAGGTATAAGGTAAGCATATTATTGACTTACCTATTTCCAATATGCAAGTTAATTCTATAAGGGTAAAAAAGCAGAATTGTATCTCTAGGTGTAGGGAATGGAAGAAGCCCTCAATGAGGGAAGACCTATGCAAATGAGTAATCTTACATGGGCATAGCACAACCAAGAACCACAGAGTCTCAGGCCCATGGAGAAATGGCAAATCTCCACACCCAGCTCTGGTGAGGCTCAGAGAATGAAATGGAAAAGCCTTCCTCTGGAGTTTATGTGAGGATGTTGACAGTGTATGGGAAAAATGTCAACCATAGCTTTCTACACTGGGTTGTTTATGACCTGAAGCCTGCCCTCCAGCAGAGGCTGCTTCTACTTAGATCAGCTAAACTTGTCTCCTTGATACAGCTGTATATCATGATCTCTGCCTCCTTGATTATTTATTTGTAACAACCCTGCTTCGTTGTCATTTGTACATAATAACCCCATCTCTCTGTTCAACTCTGTATGGTGAACATGCTGAGTGTCCAGAGTGATGAGATTTCCCCAGATGAAAGCCTTGGCCACTTAATCCCAGTTTTCTGTCTCAGTGTCTGTCTGTCTCTTCTTGATTTCCTCATTGCTCCAGTCAAGTCAAGTCCCTGGACACTGTGTCTGGATCCAACATCTAGGCAAACCTACCTCTGATTTCTTGCAGAATGGTAAACCTTTGGAATACTGGAAAGTACTGGAACTGGGAAATACCTGCTTTTCTCCCCATTCATTTTCTTCTCCTCATTTCCTTACTCTAGTTTTTACTTTAACTCCCTCCAGATCTCCTTCAGCAATCTCCCTCCCCTACACCTTCCTTCATCCTCATTTTTCCAAGTGCAACCCATCATAAATATTATTTGTACTTAGCCTTTTCCATGGAGTGTGAAATTACTCTGGATGTCTTCAAAAGTTTAAACAGCACCTCTTAGTACTTCCAAATTTACTGTTCAATTTGTAAAACTTAGTCACAAGATACCTTTTCTTTATTTCTAAGAAAAATCATCCATATATAAAAGCAGTTCCTTTAAGTCCATGTCTCTGTGTTCCCTTGCTACACAGAATTTAAGCTTTCTTTTAAAATCCCAAAAAAAAAAAATGATGTTAAGGCTCATATAAATGCTATTGATTCAAATAACTTATTGTTGAAAAGGAACATCACTTGGAAGTTATTGATTCACTATGGGTTTCGGATGCCTTTTTCAGAAATGTCCTTTATAAGTTAGTCTGATTTTTTATTAATTATTAATTTTTCCAAGTCTGATTGCAGTTTCTCTCCCTCTTTCCCTCCATTCCAACCTCCCATTCCCCTCCTCCAGACCATTGAGAAAACATAGACCATAAAACTCATAGAAACACTTCACAATTCCTCTTCCTAAAGATAGTATGCTATAAATTTTTGCAAAAAAAAGTTATATACCATATCAGTTTTAGTACCTCTTCATTTAACACACTTTGGGTACTTCAAAACACCTATATAGTGACCACTAGGGACAAGACAGAATGAAAAACCTTCAATTCTCTACAAACCAGAGGACTAAGATGTTCTATTTCAATTTTTTTGAAATATATGTAAAGACTTACTTTGTGTTCAAGAATGTGGTGAATTTGGGAGAAAGCTTCAAGAGCCCTACATCAAAGAATGATTTTATATGTTTGGGTGAAATGCTGTGTAGATACCTGTAGGATTATGGTGATTTTTTTAACTCTCTTTTTTCTCTATTTAGTTGTTTCTGATGACTTGTCTATTGGAGAGAGAGGACTGTTGAAGTAACCCACTATTGTTGGATGAGTATCAGTATGTGAGTTTAGCTTTAGTGGACACTTTTATTAACTCAGATGTCATTATGTTTGGTATATAAATGTTTAGAATTGCAATGTCTTCTTGGTGTAATTTTACTTTGATGAGTATGAACTTCTTTATATTCTATGATTAATTTTGGTTTGAAGTCGAATTTGTCAAATATTAAAATGACTATTCTTTCTTGTGTCTTGGTTTCCCTTGCTAGAAAAACAAATTTCCATCCTTTTACCCTGAGGGTATGTCCGTTCTTGGTAAGGTGTGTTTCCAGGAGGCATCAAAAAAGATGGATTATGTTTTCTATTTCAGATCATTTAGACTTTGTCCTTTACTGGAAATTAAAAATTACTAAGGAGCAATGCTTCTTTGTTACTATTGTTTGGTCAGTATGGTGTAAATTTAACTCTCTTTTATTTACTTTTCTGGGATTATTTATATTTTGTGTCCTTTTGGGTGCCGTTAACCTGTTGAGACTACTGTTTTCATTCTTAGTCCTTCTGCAAAGATGGGCTGCTGGTCATTGGAAATTGCTTAAATTTGGTTTTGCCTTGGAATTGTTTTACTGCGTTCCTAAAGTATTAGTATTTAAACTTCTGTAAAAGTTTATTATTCATCTTGGATATAAGAAAATATTGTTATATATTTGATCCATAATAGTAAAAACATGTCTTATTACAAAAAAATATTTAACCCACAAAAATATTTAAGGAATGATCTAATTATATTTTAATCAAAATATAATAAAAACTTTTAAAATAAGGGAAAATGGAAATATGATTTTATTTAAAGGTAAGATTCTTTTTTTTGGTTTTACATTATTTTTTTTATTGAGAAAAGAAAAAAAAAACAAGTTTCTGCCTCCTCCCAGCCTCACATTGCCCTCCCCCTCCTCCCACACTTCTCCGCCTCCCCCCACACCTCTCCTCCCTCTCCAGTCCAAAGAGCAGTAATCCCACCTCACCCCCAAGATCCCAATTTTCTCCTCGGCAATTTTGTCTACTTCCCTTAGCCAAGAGGATAACTATATGTTTTCCCTTGGGTTCACCTTCTTACTTAGC
>NC_022009.1:69781783-69791494 GCF_000317375.1 Microtus ochrogaster
CCACGGGGTCAGAAACTCACCCCAATGTTGGCTCTCCTGGTGCCGAGAGATCAGGTCTCTGAGCTGGTTGGGTAGATCGTAGACAAAGAGCCTCAAGGTAAGATTCTTTTAAATGTATCTATATGCCAATGCTTATGCTATCCAAAAGAATAAATGACTTTTCCAAAAAATAAATATTATTTTTAAAATATGACACTTAAATGTGGATTTTTCAGTAGCCAATTGTCTTAAAGGAATATATGACAAGGGGTGTTCAGAAAGTATTTCTTTGTTTTTGGTTTAGGTTTTAAATCCCAGTCAAAATTTCCCTTCCCTACCCCTTGCAGTTTGTCCCTCACAACCTCCCCGCTCACTACCCACTCCTCCTCTACTTTTTTCTTCTGGTACAAGTGGGTCTCCCATGAATGTCAGCCATCCATGGTGTATCAAGTTTCAGTGAGACTAGTCAGCCCTCTCTTGTGAAGGATGAATGAGACAATCAGTAGAAAGTTTGGGTTCCAAAAGTAGGCAACACAATCAGAGATAGTCCCTGATCTCACTGATAGAAGTCCAAAAAAAGTTTAGAAATCAGTTTTCCTCTGCCTTGTTAAATTATTAAATTTATTCAGAGTCACAGTGGTATTTGTTTTTTAATCATTTTAATATATTAAAAGTTAAATCATTTGTATGCTTACAGGCTAGCTATCAAAATACCCATCCTAACCTGTTCCAATCATCTCCTGAATTAGTTTGATTGAATTCATGATTCAACTGTCTTACATATTTGAACTTATATAAGTTAATAAATTTAGGTCACATACCTTTTTAGATTAAAATATATTGTTCCTGTAACAGTTCAAAGATCATGCCAAAAAGCACCTTTATAAGGTGTTTATGATTCATGTGTGTGCATGTGGAGATCAGGGTTCCTTTAAGTCCTATGCCTTAGAGCCAATGTCATGAAGGGTTTCAGACACATCTTTTTAATATTCTTGGGACTCAATTTCTAGATGTGGAATTTCTTGACTAAAAAGAAAATATAGATGTTATTTTGTTATATATCACCAAATTTGTATGTAGAAGCATTTTTTTTTAATTCTACCAGTAAAATAGAAACATATGGTACTGGCTTCTGGTTTATTATTTAAGAGAATGTGATATCATCTGTCATCTGTTTTAAATAAAAACAAGGCATTTCATGTTACTAAGATTTCTCCTAATTATGTGTTGAGCAGTTTTTGTACATAGATTTTTTTTATGTTCTATCCATTACATAATTATTACTGTACAAAGAATCTGGTTGCAATCATGTTACCAAAGCTTTCAAATCAAATTTATTTTTGTTGTTCTCTCTGACATTTCTTCATCATCTTTCCCCTCACACCAATATGTCCTCCACCTCTAGTAGCTGCTGTTTCAATGTCACATCACATGTGACCTCTGTCCTCTCCTCCCTACCTCTCAACATCTCTTTCTGTTCTCTTCTGGTCTCCTATATGCTTTCATAGTCTACACCCACCCTCACAAATCCTTATTCACATTCATACAAATGTTGAAATTAGCATCCATATATTATTGATAACATGCAATTTTTGTGTCTGTAAAGCTTGGTCATGTAACATAATAAATTCTTTGCCATAACATTCCTTTTTTTCATCAACCTCCATAATTGCACTTTTCCTAACAAGAGAAAAATTCTATGTATGTCACATTTTCATTATCTAGTCATCATTAATAGACAGCTATCTCTAGGCTGACTCTATCACTTTGCTGTTGTAACTAATGCAATAAAGAACGTGGGTGTGTAGGCATTTGTGTGAGAGGCTACAGAGAGTTCTGAGTACATGCCCAGCAAAGGTATAGCTGAGTCATATGAGATTTCTACTTTTATCTTTTCAGGAACCACAATACTTATTCCAGGAATAATAGAATGTATAAAGAACTGTAATAAGTAACTGAATAAGTAAGTAAATAAGTAACTGACTAACTAAATAATTAAATACATTGAGAACATAAAAGTAACAATAAATGTACTAATGTAATGAACAGACAGTTCTCAGAAGAAAATAAAATACCTCATAAACATTTTAAAATTGCTTAGAACCCCCAGCTTTCAGGAAAATGCCAATGTAAACCATTTTGAGAACCCATCATACCCTAGTCTAAGATCAGGAACTTACATGGGAAATGCTGGTGAGCCTGTGAGGAAAGAAAAATCCTTATTCCTCAAGGTGGAAGTTGATGTTGCCAGTGTAGAAACTAATAAGAACACCACTACATCTTTTAGTAAATAGTTTATATTTGCATAACATATTTAGAAGTAATAAAAGGCAATTATTGAGTAAACATTTATATAATGTTAATTTTATCTCTGTGTTGTGTGTTTGCCTTTATTGTGTGCTTTTATGTAAGGGGCTAAGTGAGCACTGGATTGAAGAATCTGCTAATATATTTTGTTCAATAGGCCATATAAATTTTGTGGTAAGGAAAAGTAGCCCAGGCACAGAGGCAAGCACAGTCAAAACTTGAATTGGTGGTTCCTGATATTGTCCTTCTGAAGGACACACTGTGTTGTCTGGAAGGAAATCCTGGAAATTCTTAACATTGACATGCATCTGCACTTGCTCTGTTACTATTACTCTAGGCTTTTATTGATTTGATTTGATATCATATTAAAAGCTTATAATATGTTCAAATTACTCTTTCCCCTCAGTCTATGACCCTACCATCTCTATCAACTCTCTTCTTCCACCTCTCATTGCTATTAATCTCCCTCCCAGATTGATTATATTTGCTTCATTCTTGTCACCCATTTAGTTTAAAAAGGGCGTAGTGATATAGCTTTAATCTGAGCACTCCTGAGAAAAGGTCAGTCTCTGATGTGGTATCAGGTCTTGCCACCAACTGTCCTTCTTGTGCTCTACAGAAGATGGTCGTAGTTGCCCAATGGCTGGTATTGGTAGATAGGCACTAGGTGTATTGCAGCTTGCATTGTAAAACAAGTTGAATGTTGTCCTTTTATGACTATCCATCATCAAGATAAGAGAAAAATTGTTAAACAGACAAGGAAGAAACAGTATTTGAGTAAATGTCTAAAAAAACAGTCTAAATTTCCAAGACTTAAGTGTGTGCATATATATAAAATTTTCTTAGGCATCATGAAAATGATCTCATAGTTTTTCTTATTTTTCAATTCTGATCTCATATGTTTTATGAAATAAAAAAAATAACTTAGAACTTTACCTTTCCTTTTCCCCATAACTTCCTTATTTCTATGAAAGCAAAACCATGTGCCTGACTTTATTTCCCTCTTCACCACTGTGTTGTACATTTAGGCTTACATTCTACTCTAAGTAATAGAAACCTGAGCTTAGCACAGAAAAAGTTAACCAAATAGGAGTTCTTATTTTCATGTGATACAGCATTGCACTCACAACAATATTTTCTTCCTAAATGGTTGCACATGGGTCTCAGGGTCCAAAGATGAATAATTACATTTCCGTAAGAAGATCATAGTTTTGTGTCAAGGCAAATTTTTTTTGCATATTTGTTTTTAATAATATAAAACATTTTATCTCCTAACCAATACATTCATTAAAAGGATTGCTGTCTTCATTAAGTGTTTACATAAGTCCTCATTAATGCTTTGGCAAATAATAGAGAAAATCAATGATGTATTTTGCTGTGTATTTCCTTTGTGTATAGTAATCATATAAAACAAAGGAAACAAAAATAACCAAGCAAAAGCAGCCAGTTTGAAAAGTGCAGATGAAATCCATTCAGAGTGTGATAGTAGTTTTCCTGCACTTTATCTGTATGTACTTTCAATATATTTATAGTAAGCACTTGTGATAAAGCCTGCAAAATTTTTCCATCATGCTGCATGCTTAATTTCATCCAGGCTGTTTTATGGCAGTTTACTGAAACACAGAAGCTTGTTGAAGCCATTTGTCTCTGTTTCTCTTTGCAGAACACGAGCAGATTTGTTTAAGGCAAAACAAAATGCATAAAGAGACAGATCTTTAAGCTAAATGTACAACTTAAATTTCAGAACTTATTTTTGGAGCATGCTGAAACTCAGTAACTAAAGTTTTACTTGATGCTAAAGAGGAGAATTTGCTCATGGTGAAGAATGTCATCTCCTTTACCATTCTTTATAGTCCTCCCCTGCTCCTTGGATTGCTTTTAAAGATTTTATTATGCAAATACTCACTTTATTGAAAATAGAGTTTTCCCATCAATAATAGGTTAAACACAGGGACTTACCAGGCTTTGATAACATCAGATGCAAAACAGTGCTGATGGGATTGTACTGTTATTTATGTTGAGAACACCAGTTGAAATGTTATTGCATGGATGACTCATATAAATATTTCTGCAGAATTTAGTAGAGGTTACTGTTTGTTTCATGTAATTTACAGATAAGGAGCATCAGCACCATCCCATGGCAAGCCAACACTCAGGCCTCTATTATGACTGAAACAGAATTGTACTTTAACCTGCTCCCAATGTGATTGGTACGCACACAAAAGACTAAGAACACAGCCTTATCATTGAGAGATAGATCAAAAGAGATACTGCACAGGAAGGTTGGCTCCTATAATTGATCTTACTAAAGTGATTGGAAATAATCAGCTAAGTATTCATTTTAAGGGAAAGAGTAAATAGCTTAAAAGCAACCTTGAATATTATATAATCACTAATCCTTTCACTCTACAGAGAAAATGAAGATATATGGTTTACCATCTTTGGATGTGTGGATTCCTGTAAGAATTATGAAAATGTTTATTTCCATACTGATGCAATGATTTACTCCACAAAAGTTTTAGAAACTTGGCCCTATATATATAAAAAGTGTGGCACACAAATGAATATAAGACTGTTGTTAGAAAAAAAGGTGTGGAGTTTGTTGTATGTGGGTACCTGGGAGAAATTGAATAAGAAGAAACCCCAAACATAATATATTGTATGAAAATAATTCCAATTTTTTTAAAAAAAGAATATAATATTATACAAACTAATAAAATATGTCTAAATATTAATGTCAAACTTGCCATTATTAATTTTTGCTTTGAGAAAACAAAATTAAAGTCAGATAAGTTGACCAAAATCAACACAAAACATTTGCTAGTATAATAATTAATTTGTATGCAATTGTAGGAGGATATTTTTATGATGTGTAATACAACTTCATGAACTATTCCTGAAGGAGATGAGAATAAAAATAATCTAACTTAGACAAAAATACTTTATTATGGCTTTAAATATCAGTCCAAAAGCCATACAGCACTATACTATCATAAATAGCACTGTTTGTAGGCCAGAGAGATATGACTAACTAACTTTGTCAGCTTGGACTGTCAATAAGAAAAAAGGAATCTTAGCAGTGGCTATTTCTCACAAGAAATCTTGACAGACAACACATAGAGTAAGATAAAAGAGACAGTAGGTATAAAATATCAATTTCTACAGTGTTCTATAATAATGTGTAGATAACATTTATATGGACGATGATTTTCTAGAAAGGCCGGATCAGGCAACCGTGAGCATATTGGATTGACCACCTGCTTTATATCTTTTAGCTAGAATGTTTAACTTGCTAACTCCTTTCACCATGGCACCAAAACAATAGTAAAAAGCAAAGTGAACTGACACAGGATTAAGAAATACTCATAAACAGATACTGGGGTTCAACTTGAATACCAGAAAAGCACAGCAGCCAGCTACTGGCTCTTACCTTGCCCTCCATTCAAAAATGATGCTCCTGCCTCCAGAGAACTTCAGAATGAGACTGAGACTCAGAGCTGTCTTCTCTGTTTTTATAATCCTCTCTAGGTATGGGATTAAGGGCATCACTACTGCCTGCTTTCTATGGCTAGTAGGTGTGGTTACTGTGATTAAAGGTATGAGTCATTGCTCTTTGATTTGTCTTTTTATGATGATCAGGCAACCTTTATTTACTAAAATATAAATAAAATTCTTCTACAATGAACAATAAATAACAAAGAACCAGGATATCTCATTGTCTTCCAGAACCTACTTTGTTTTTCTCTTCTTGAGAACTGCTCATTGATGATGTTCTACTGGGTTCTAAGGTATATTTCAACTAAAACATAAAGCAGACATTTCTTCATATGCATGTTTGTTGTAGAACAGGAGAATGCAAAACAAAACCACAGAAAATAATAGCTATAAAACTCTAGACACTAGTATGTTATAGTTAAAGATTCTTTAGAGAATGAGAAATTGCATTCTATGCTTGTACCATTGATGAAAATGTGCTCTGTGGCCAAGCCAAACATCCTTGAAAGTAGTGTTCATAAACCTCATACAGCATAACTTGCTACACTGTCAGAAAATATATTTCTGAGTATATTCCCCGAGAAAATTAAACCAACACAAAGAAGACACATTTGTTGCCCTATGTTAAACTATGAAATTAATTTAATTAATTTTCAAGATATAACACTTATGTAATAAGATTATGTATCCATTAAGGAATGAATATAAAGGAGAATACATACACACACACACACAAACACACACACACACACACACACACACACACGTAGTTTTATTTATCCATGAAATTGAAATCATGTAGTTTGTAGAAAAATGACTGGATTAGGAAATCACATAGTGTGAAACAAGTCAGTACTACAATATAACTTCCTTTATTTCATAGAATCTGAGGTAAGGATAAAATTAGCAAAGCGCAACTAATAGAAATGTACAAAGTGGAAAAGAAAAGGGGAAGAGAATATAAGAAAAGGAATTGGAAGGATGAAGATTATCAAAGTTCAAAATGTGTGTGTGTGTGTGTGTCTGTGTGTAAATTTGATGAAACATACGCACGTTAAAATTAGTATATACTAATAAAAAACAAAAGAAGAAAACTGTGGTTCACATACAATAGGATACTACCTGGACATTAAACACTCAAAGCTCTTTCTGCTGCAGCATGAATGGAATCACAATTCATCCTGTTAAGTTTAATAAGACAGGTGCAGGGAAATAAACATCCTTTGATCTCCCAACGTGCAGAATATGGAGAAGCTGACATGGTGCTGCTTAACCAGAACACAACATTACAATACTTTATTATTATGCACGTTCCAATAATTTATCTTGATGAAAAAATGAAGTATTACTAACACACTAAATATCAAAAATATATTTACAACAAACAAGGATGACTCATACTAGAGATGCAGAAATGTATTAGCATGCACATACCAATACACACACTACACCTTCATAGATAAACGGTATTTGTTAAGACATCAATAGCTTTTCATGATGAATCAACAAATGAACAAATTAGATACAGAAACAGAATAAATGCCGCCTACAGCAAACCATCTGTGAAGTTTTAATTAGTAGAGAAACAACAAGAGTTTTCTAGAGAACTCATATCTAGATAAGACCAAAATATGACTATTTCATCACTTTAACTATGTATAGTACTCAGAGACGTCAAGTACAAAGAAGAAATGAGAGGATTTAAATTGGAAAAGGAGAAGGAAACTTCTTATTCCCTAAAGATATGATGTTCCTGGTAGACAGTCACATTTTCTGCAGACTGTTAAATGCTAATGACGATGACACGATAAAGAAAAAGACTCAGTAGTGATGATACATCTCAGCAATGACTTTTCTGAACAGAAGTCAAGAAAGGAATACTATTTAGACTAGCTAAAATTTTCTCAGGATAAATTTAACCAAACATGAGAAAAATAGCTACAGTAAAATTACGGGGAATTGGTAACAGAAATTGAATAAGCCAAAAGCTAAAATTAAAAAAGAAGAAAGGAGAACAAAAGTTACGACTTTCTGTATTTATTGGTTTACTGATATAAACCCTATAAAATGTCAATAATACTGAAAGTTGTCTTCAGATTCAAAGTAATTTTAATCAAGATAAAATTTATATTCTTCAAATAATTTGAAAATAAAACTAAAATTTATACAGAACAAAAAAACCTATGTATATCTAAAATCATCTTCAACAAAAGACCAAAACAAAGCAAAAAATACAAAAACAAACAAACAAAAGGCATTCGCTCCCTAATATCGAGTGTGTATAAAGCAGAGATGTGGTGTGACTGTTGTACTAAGCAAGGAACAAAAGCCACCAGGTAGGATAGGGTGCCTGGAGAAAGCCGAACATTTCTTACTGCTTTTGAACAAAATGCAAATTAAGAACATGAATTAGAGAAAAATAGTCTTGTCAATAATGAGGCTGGAAAATACTATCCCCTCAGGTAAAGATTGAGGTTGGCCATTATTTTTCTCCAGTTACAAACATTAGCTGAAAATGTATAGATTAAATGTAAGAATGGAGACAACAAAACTACAAAAACTGATCATTACAAATATTTCTGGGACTTGGAATGAAAAAACACAATATACACACAGACACACGTGCACACACTAACACCCACATGCATAACATCAAAACAATAAAATCTAAAGAAGCATTGTTAAAAACAAACAAACATGATGACCTGAAAATAAGGCCATTCACATGACCTATTAAACAATTAGCAGAACGATAATATCTTCTGAAAAAGGGCATAAAATATTTCAAAATGAGCTTCTCAGAAGTCATGCAACCCAGAGTATGTGAGAAACCCTATAAACTCAATAGTAAACAACCAAAATTAGTTAAAAATTCTTATTGATCTCATAACATGTGTCTGTTAGGATGACACACACCTGAAATCTTTTCAGTATAAGCTATTGGATGAAATAGAAAGTGAGTTCATACCTGCCTGACCTCCAACATACATACATACATATTCATACACACACACACACACGCATACACACACACATACACACACACACACACACAAACTATTGACTTAAAAGGGCATTTATCAAAATAATATTTACAAATGGTCAAGAGTTTATTTAAAAAGTTCAACCTTACTCATTGAAGTCATTTAAAAAAATAGGTATCGATTCACCCTAGTAAGAGTGATTATTCTCAAATAAAAACACATAGTGATTATGAGGTTATTAATGCAAATTAGTACAACTGTTGATTTGAATGTAAATCAGAATAGCCATTGTGGAAAACGGCACAGAAATTTTAACTCAAAAAGTTATAATTAGAACAACCATTTGATCCAGTTCCTGGTTAGGACATGAAACCAGCACAGTGAAGAGATGTCTACTCCTGAATGTAGTAGATGTCTACTACCTCTTCATTGCAGGACTACTCAAAACAGTCAAGAAATCGCAATGAGAAAACCAGGTAGATGCTCTTCACACTCTCTGCTTCCCCAGACTGCATTCTCAGGGGTAATCCCAGTGCTGCAACCTCACCCAAGTACCAACAAGCATTTCTCAAGAACACAACAGCCAAGCAGGTCACAGAAACAGGCAACAGACAGTAAATACACTTTCTGAAAATCCAGAAAGGAAACAGAAGTCAACTAAAACAACCTCTACCCAAGGAAACCCAGAAATCATCACATAGATCTGCAATAACCCCAACCTATATGCCTGTATACCAGAATTAGAACACAATTAATAATTGGCTATGTCTCTACTAGAGCTCAGCTGTCCTATCATAGAAGATTTGGATATTCCAGTATAGCTGAAGCACAAGAAAGAGACCTTCAAACCAACTATTTGATGATTACATAGGTGCTTAAAAAAGTAAGGTTTTGATCCTACTGCATGTACTGGCTTTGTGGGAACCTAGCCTGTTTGGATGCTCAC
>NC_022009.1:69791964-69793969 GCF_000317375.1 Microtus ochrogaster
AGCAGCCAGCCACTACTTCTTACCTCCTCAGACCAGATGAATGATTCTCTCTCTAGGAATCCTCAGACTGAATGGGGTATTCTGTCTCTACAAGCCCTCAGACTGAATGCCATGAGCTCTCATCTCCTTCCACCTTGTTTTCCTCTCTCTGTCCAGTCAAATCACTTCCTGTCTCCATCTCCCTAGTGTTGGGATTAAAGGCATGTGACTCCCAAGTAATAAGATTGAAAGTGTGAATCACCACTGCCTGACTGTTTTTCTTTGAGACTGGATCAAACTAATATAGCCAAGGGCATCCTTGAATCAACTCACAGAGATCCGGCTGCTTCTGTCTCCTCAGTGCTAGGCCTCTATGGCTAACTAGTGGTTTGCTCTACACTCTGATCCTCAAGCAAGATTTGTTTTAGCATAAAAATTGTCACTACAAAAAAAAAACAGTTTAAGTAAACAAATAAACTGGCTAAGACCTGAAAATGGAAAATACAAACTTTTAGGAATTCTGGGAATGAAAAAATTAGAAATGCTAATAGGAGCTACAGAGGCAAGCTTCATCAACACAATGCAAAATATGTAATAGAGGACCTCAAGCATTGAAGATACAAGAGAAGAAATGGAAACATAGATCAATGAAAATATTAAATTTAAATAATTCCTGACACAAAATATTTCAGAAATCTGGGACAGAATGAAAAAAACCAAACGTAAAAATGATAGAAATAAAAGAAAGAAAAGAATCTCTGCTCTAAGACCCAGAAAATATTTCAAGCAAAATCAGATGCAAATCCTAACCTAAAGAAGGAGATGCCTATAAAGGTGTAAGAAACATAGAGAACACCAAATAAATTGGACTAAAAAAGAAAGGCCCCTCACTACTTAATAACCAAAATATACAGACCAAAGAAAGAATACTAAAGACCACAAGGGGATAAAACCAAATAATGCATAGTGTATTATGTTCAAAGACACAAACAGCTGAATGACATAAAGGAGGTGATGGATGATGCGAACAAGGAATTCAATAAAGAGAACACCTGTGGAAAAGGCAATCTGAAAGATGAGAACTAAAAGACTATAGTAGGTGTTGTGTGAAGTCCTTCAGAATATGTGTTGCTTTTATTGGTTAATGAATAAAGCTACTTTGATCTACAACAGGGCAGAATAGAGCTAGGTGGGAAAACTAAACTGCATTCTAGGAGAAAGAAGGCAGAGTCAAGAAAATGCCACATAGCTGCTAAAGGAGACAGAAGCACCCAGGAACCTTGCTGGTAAACCATGAGCCTTGTGGTAATACACAGAATAATAGAAATGGGTTAATTTATGATGTAAATGCTAGGTAGAAACATGTTTAAACTATTGGCTAAATACTGTTGTGATTAATATAGTTTCTATGTGGTTATTTGAGTCTGCGTGCTGGGAACGAATAAGTAACCTCTGCATCCAGGTAAGTCTACGGAAAATTTAAGCAGTAGAATGTAAAGACCTATTAGAATTATACCTAACTTTCAATGGAGACACTAAAATCCAGAAGGGTTTGAACAGATGTGGGGCAGACTCTAAGAGACCACAGGTGCAGGTTCAGAATACTATACCCAGCAAAATTTTCAATCACCATATATAGAGAACCATGAAAGTCAAGTTTAAACAACATCTCTATACAAATCCAGCCAAACAAAAGATGTTAGAAGAATTCCAAACCAAGCATGTTAACTCCACCACTGAAAACACAAGGAAATAATCTAATTATTGTTATTTTTTACTCTCTACTCTTTGGAGGACCCACCACCCAGTTCCCAAATAAATCACACGCAGGGAGGCTTAGCTTTACTTATAAATTCCCAGCCTTAGTGTGACTTGTTTCTAGCCAGTCTTTCTTAAATTATCTCATCTATCTTTTTCCTCTAGGATTTTATGTTTTTCTATTTTCGAATAGCTTTTCCTTTTTACTCCATCTCAGGCTGGGTGTCTGAGTGTCTGGCCCCTTCTTTTTTGCTCCTTGTTTTTTTTT
>NC_022009.1:69794954-69796060 GCF_000317375.1 Microtus ochrogaster
CATATAGGTGCTGGAAATGGAACCCAGGTTCTTAATTCCTGAGCTCTTTCTCCAGCCCCATGTAAAGGTATGTTTAATATTCAATTACAGATGTGAAAGAATCTGTATTCTGAATAGAAATAGTTTACCAGATAAATAACTTACAAATCTTATATCTTATTGTGTGGGTCATGTGTTTTTCTTGATGCTATTCTTTAAAGCACAAAAGATTTGATGATGCTGAAGCTCAATTTTATCTATTTCTCTTCTGTTTCTTCTGCTTTTGTGCTCATATTTAAGAAGCAATCACTAAATAAAGCCTTTCAGATTTTATTGCCTATAGAATTTTATTATTAGATATTTTATTTACAAGTAAGCATTTATTCATTAAAGAATAATTGTTAAGCAGAATATTATTTTTAAGTTTTTAAATTATGTGTATACATGTGGGTTTATACCTTGAGTGCATTGCTCAGGGAGGCCAGAGAGGGAACTGGAATTGGTTCTTATGAAACAGTAGTCACAGCAACTATTTGTTTAATGTTATTTTATCACTTAAAGTTTTTAGTGTAAAAGGTGTTTCTGTACAGTCTGTCTGTGTGGTGCTGCAGAGGCCTGAGGAAGGTGTTAGATACCTTTGAACTGAAGTTACACATGATTGTAAGCCACAATATGGGTGCTAGAAATCAAACTCTGGTTGCAGAAGCAGTTCATAATCTTAATCACTAGTCTTTCTCTCTATTCACTAATGTGAATTTTCTTTTTTCCCTTAATTATCCTGACTTCCTCCCTGAAGTAACTCATTAAAGTTGTTAGCTTTATTTCTGTAATTTTCATTTTATTTCATTGCTCTGTATTCTATGCTGTGCTAGTGCTTAAACATAATGTTAATAAACTGAAAATTATAAGATGCTTTCCTCTATAAAGATGATTTCTTTGGCCACTTTGTATTATTTAAATTTTGTGTCAATGCTGTAATTCTGTAGAATATTTATGAGAACCCAAATGTATTCCTGCATCTTGTAGAATGTATATGATTCTGTGAATCACAACATAGGTATTTCCAGCTTAATATTACCTTTCAGTTATGAACAGAAAAGTAAATAACATTCTAGTTTAGGGCTCTC
>NC_022009.1:69796489-69814592 GCF_000317375.1 Microtus ochrogaster
CCCACTGTCTCCGTGGGTGGTTGCACCCCTCTTGGTCCTGACTTCCTTGCTCATCTTCTCCCTCCTTCTGTTCCTCATTGGGACTTTGGGAGCAAGTTCTTATTCTTATGCTACATAATTAAAGTGTAAAATCAGTCTGCAGAGATAGCTCAGCAGTTAAGATGCTTACCACTACAGTGGAGGACATGGGTTCTCAACACCAACATAGTGGTCCAGAAATATCTGTAACTCCATTCCACAACATCTAACTTCTTCCTTTGGCCTCCAGGAGCACCACAAGCACATAATGCACAGATACAACTTTCGGACTAAGAACATCTAACTCGTGAAGTAATATCCAATACATAATTGATTGCTTTTTCCTTTAAGAGAAGCATAAAATACAACAAATACATCTTTTGGTGAAAATCCCAAAGCATACTGATAGTATAGCAACAAATAATACACTGATATTTCAAATGGATATTTTGTGCATATTTTGTATTTAAATTCAGTACAGATTTGCCGATCTAATCACTACTTTTTTTTTTCAGTAAATAATGCAAACACTCTCTGGTTTCTTACCATCACTAGCAGAAGGAAGAACAGAAATTTGAGCACCCAATCCAAGTCAGAACTCACCTTCTTAGACCTGTTTAGGAAGTTAAACTTGATTTTTTTTTTACTTTTGACTTTAAATGCTTTATGTTTGGGATAGCCATATACAACAAATCAGCATGTTTGCAAATCCACATTTGCAACAGCTAACAGTGGATAGGGAGACGACCCTGGGCTTTGTATGAGCTTTTGAAACCTCATAGCTCACTACTAGCAAGCATTTCTTCCAACATGTCTTCCAACAAGGTCAAACCTTCTAATCTCTTTTAAATAGTTCATTGACTGCGGAGGTGGCGGGAAGGACTAAATATGCAAAATCTATGAGCCTATGAGGGCTATGTTCATTTAGACCACACACTTCTAGAGGAAAAAAAAACAAGAAGTACTATTCACAATAGGTGCAGTTAAGAAATTTCTGATAGCATATATGATTAGACTCAAAATCAATAAATGTAAACTCATGGGACAAAAAGTACCAAACAACCAAGGAAAATTTGAAACAAGTGGATAGACACTGAAGAAAGTGAGAGAATATCTTTGCCTTTTCCTTTTCCAAGATTAATTCATGCCTGAAATATGTGACTATTAAAAAATCTAAAAATGAAAAAAAAATTTAAAATAATCTACAGAATTGAACAGGAAACTCTCTAAAGAAGAAATTAAAATGGATTACCAACACTTTAAAAGGTGCACTAAAGCCCTGACCACCAAAAATACATAGCAAAATTACTTTAAGGTTTCATTTCATACTTTTTTAATTGATATCATCAGCAATACAAATAATGACAAATACAAATGTTGCTGCTGGTGTGGCAGCAATAAGGGAGCTTTTAAAGACTGCCAGTGCAAGTCAAGGAAAGTCTTTGTAGAAATCAGTCCAGTGGTCTGTCAGTAGGCTAGACATAGAAATGCCATATGACCCAACTATACCACTCTTGGACCCAAAGAACTGTATATCCTATTACAAAGAAACTTCCCATCCATGTCCATTGGTACTGTATTCACAGTGGCTAAGAAATGAAATTAACTAGATATCCAACAACAGATGAATGGTCAAGAAAAATGGGATCCATATGCACAGTTGGACATTACTCAGCTGCAAAGAAACTGGTCATGAAATTTGCATATAAATAGATGAATTGGAAATTATACAGTTAAGTCACCTAGGCCCAGAAAGTTAAAATTTTCGTGTTTTCTCTCACACTTAGATATTAGTTTCAATCATTTTGTTTTGTTTTAATTTGACACAAATGGAAGCCAGAAAGAGGTTTAGGAAGAGGGCTTTAATAGAGAGGTGATAGTAGATAACAGATTAAAACCACAGAGAACTGAAACACTGGGGAAAATAAAAAAAAAAAAATATGAGAAAAATCAGTTTAGTGAGGGACTAACCCAAGGAAGGATTATGAAAAGACCTTCAGGTCATGCAGTACATAATTTTCTAACCCAGTATTATAGTCTGAATCCCATAGTAGGAAGTTTGGAGATGAAGTAAAATAATAGCCCGACTATTATGGAGTAACTAATTACTTTATGTTTTAATTAGAGGTCTTTATCAAGGTATGTAAGTTTAGACTTGGTACTATAATTCTAATCAAAAGCAATGCCTACGGAGGGAACCTGATACTGTCATTTTGTTAAATGGTTATGTTGACAAATTACTTACTAAATATTTAGACCTATACCCTTTGAATAAGATTGTTGCCAAGCTTAGTCTGAGAAGCTCCTTTGGCAGTGGGTATCAGTCAGTGCAGAGACGCATGATTGGTCAAAATTTTGAGACTCATTTCTTGGGCCTAAATTGCACATATTTTTTTCTGCATTCACACCCCATCCAATACTAAGACTCAAGAAGGAATATCATGGCAGAACAGAAGGAGGAATTTAAAAACTGGTGAATGGAGAGAAGTGCCATAAAAAGCTGCCTTTTGGACATGACCTGATTATCAAACTCATAAACTCATAGACTATGTAAGATCAAGCCAGCCAAAGAGGAGGCAGTCTCAAGGACCTCTGAGACTGAGGTTCTTATTCCTAACTGAGGAGCTATTGCCCATTGATACCTACAGGAGTGTGATAATCATTACTTTTAATAGGATGTTTACCCCAGTAGGATTTTTTTGTTGTTGTTATACAGTGGATAGCTTTACATGGAGAGTATGTGGGCAGTTTTTATTCAAGTTAGTGAGTTACCAATGTGCTGTGACAGACTTTGTTGACTCCCCATGAGAGTCCTTAACCTCTCTGAGGAATGAATGGAGATGGGGTGGGGGAGACCATGAGGAGGAGCAGGAGGAGGCAAGGAAAAAGGAACTTGGATTATTGGTATGTAAAATAAAATGAATTGTTTTTTAAGCAATAAAAACAAATATCCACTTTAAAAATAAAGTAAACCAAAACTAAAAATAATTCTAGTTATTAAATAAGGTGAAGGACCCACATGGGAGGGTTGGAAATAGGGAGATACGAAGCAGTAGCTATGACCATATATCCTTCTATACATGCAAAAGTTCTCAAGGATAAAAAAAAAATATAATAAAAAATGAACAAAAAGCATATATACATTTTACATCAATGAAAAGTGACAATTTGAATAAAAATATGTTCATACTTACCAGTAAACATAAAAGTATATAAAAGTCCATAATATATTTTGAATTTATATCCAATAGACTTAAAATATTTCCAAGCATGTGTGTATGTAATAGGAACTCTCATAAATTTAAGATGAAGGCAAAAATAGGAAATATAAAGATATAATGTAATTTTATCCACTAAAATAAAACAGGAACACATTCAACAGATAATGTCAAGGTGATTGCTAGTCATATTTCACTGAGAGACTCTTGGACACTTGTGTACACATGTATGAAAAATTAAAAAGTGCTTTGTTCAAAATAAGAAACACAAAGCTTCTTAGACATAAAAAAGCTTCTTAGACTAATAAAAAATAAAAATTATCCTACAATGAACTACTTTACATGACAAAAATATGTAATCTGCAGATTTAGGCATATTAATTAAACATTAGGAAAGGAAAATAACAGTAATATTTGCAAAACCTTGCACATTTTTGGCATATTAATATATGTAACAGCACAAACACAAGGGTATTGTACTGTAATATTTTTAAAAGACCAGAATTGGTGTAGATTCTTCAAAGGACAGGGGAATCTGTTAGGGATGGTTGCAAAAGCGTTTAAAAGTTATCAGTGATGGATTAGATTTAAATCTTGTGGTTTAAGTAGGTGCTCTATGGCTTAGTACTTAGAAGGTATTTTGTGTGTGTAGGTGTTATGGACTTTACTTTTAGCATCAACTTCACTGTGTTCCAGAAATTTAGATATGTTGTTTATTCATTTTCATTGAGTGCTATAAAGTTTTTAATTTTGTTCTTTATCTGACTTGACCCAGCTCTCATTCAGTGGAGAGTTGTTAAGTTTCTCTGAATTTGTAGGCTTTCTGTTGTTGGAAGACAGCTTTAATCCATGGTGGTCTGCTAGGATCCAGGCGGCTATTTCAATTTTCTTATATCTGACCACTTAGTCAGTTTTGGAGGAAGTCCAATGATGTGCTGAGAAGTTATATACTTTTGTGTTTTCATAAAGCGTTATGTAGATAAATGTTGGGTTAATTTCATTTGTCTCTTAGCTCCAGTATTTCTTTGTTTAGTTTTTGTCTGTATGACCTGTCTATTGTAGAGAGTTGGGCACTGAAGTCTCCCACTATCAGTTTATAAGGGCATAAGTATGTTTTCAAATTCAGTAATGTTTCTTTCACAAATTTACAAATGTGGGTGCCCTTGTGTTTGGGTGCAAAGATGTTAAGAATGGAAACGTGATCTTGGTGCATTTTTTTCCTTTGATGAGCATGAAGTGTCCTTATAAATTATTTTATAAGTGGCAATTTAAAAAAAATGTATATTTGTAGGTAGGTAGGTGTGTGTGTGTGTGTGTGTGTGTGTGTACCTGGATGCATATGTTCCATGTTCCTACTGTGCCTGTGGGGGCCAGAAGAGGTTCATGTCTGTGCTTAACTGCCGGCCTCAAATTCAGACTACTGCTTAACAAATTCATGGAAAATATTATATCTCAGAGAAAAGTTATTACATGAGAGCCATCTACTCAGCTTTAAGAAGTATCTTTGATTATAAATAACTAGAGGATTTTAAGCAAATTTGACATGCATTAAATACATAATTGTCTGAATTAATTCATTTTTTCTTCCAACATGAACAATGTGTTTAATATCTCAAATAATAAACTCAAAATATACATTCTATTATCTCAAATAGTTTTTTAATTGTGAAAATCCACAGGGGATCCCAATAATAGGTTTAATAAGAAGAAATGCTAATTACATTGATTCAATTGTTACATATTATATACTTGTATCTCTTTAAATTTGTTGTTACTAAATGTCCTTAGTCAATATTCTATTGCTGTGAAAAGGTACCATGACCAAGGCCAACTCTTAAAAAAGAACTTTCAACTGAGGCTTGCTTACAATTTCTGTGATTAGTCTCCTATCATAATGGCAGGGAGTATGACCCCATGAAGGCAAAAATGGTGGTGGAGAAGTAGCTAGGGAGTTCTACATCCAGATCCATAGACAGCAGGAAAGAGAGAAAATCATTTGTCCTGGCTTGGGTTTCTGAAACCCGAAACCCACTCCAAATGACACACCTCCTAATTCCTACAAACAGGACAGATTCCCTGTAAATAAATGTTCAAATCTATGAGATTATGGAGGGCATTCAAACAATCACAGCTAGGTAAGGTATAAGATTCATTATAGATAAACATTATGTACTGGTTAAATCAAGATAATCTTCCCATCAATTTATCAGAAAATGTCTTTTCTGTGAAATTCTTATCCTAGAGAATTTTTCTTATATTAACATGTTATAGTAACACTTCTTATCATTATTTTGAAATATATTGCACTTATTATTTTAAATGCAAGAGATCAGACAACTAGATTTTGAAAATATCCTTTTTATCAAAAGAATGAATTATGTATGGTCCATCTAGTTTTCATATTTACACTGCACAAAGTTAGATACTTTAAAATTTCCCTGACTGTTATTCTGCTTCTTTCAAATTTTACCGATGCCGATTTTATATACACATGATACTCTTTCATCCAAACTGATGATAGAAAACCCAGTGTTTCGATACAGTGAGCAGGGGCCTTAAAGTGCAGCTATCACTCATACTTAGCGTCATCCTTCATGCAAGAACACACGCAAACTCATATTTGAAACTCAGTTTTCTTTCTGTAGAGCATAGTCTTTGTACAAGGAGACCAATCTTTCCTGTTTCTAGTTCAACAATTTTCCCTGTAATATTGAGAATTTTGATCAGATCCTTGCAAGTTCTGCCTGTATCCTTCATTCTATGACACCTTATGAGAAAGAAGTCAGAAAAAACAAAATCTAGAAATAATATCAGAGGGAGAACAGAGGTTTTTGTGTTAGTATATATTGTTTCTACTTTCATTAAGTATGTAGATTTATCTGCCTGTTTATCATTATACATAACTATCAAATAAGCAGTTTTTTGTACTTTCAGATCTGTTTATGTATGTATGAATGTATGTATGAATGCCTTTTTTTGCACATGTGGATGAGTTTAAAAGGCAAATGTTGGATGTATAAAGATTTTGTTTCGTTTTCTCTCTTCATACATGTTGCACAAAGAATATCTCTATGTATCATTACATATATCAGTATATTTTTTTTGTAAAAGCTGTTTTACAAAGCATCATTACGGGGATTGGCTTTTTCAGTGTACTCAACACCTTCATTTTTTAAGAAATCAATGTCTATTGTAATATTAAATATTGGCAGAGTATTAACTCTAGTACTACTGACAATAATCATAAAATTCAAAAAGTTATCTTTGGCCCAGAATGTAGCTCAGTGTTAGGGCACTTGCACTGTATATGTAATGTCCTTGGTTTGAACTCTAGTTCAGAAAAAAAAAACTAAGAAAAACAAAATACCATTTATAATACCTTCAGTGATAATCCTACTTTACTATAAAAATACCTAGTATTGAACTTAAAAACCTATCTTTTAATGGCATGTTTAAAATCATTTTTATTTTAAGGTGTCCATAAAATAGCATTCACAGTAATAAATTGTAAAATAGATTTATTTTCATTTTAATCTATTAGAAATGCCATTTTTAATCATCTAATGTCTACTTTATATGGCATAACTCAACTTAAATCTCCACATATGTAACTATAGTAGTTTGACTAAGAATGCCCCAAAAGGCTCATACATTTGAATGGTTAATCACCAGGGAGTAGAACTATTTTAATGGTTTATAAAATTAGGAAGTGTGGCTTTGGGGGGAAAGTGTTTCTCTGGGAATGAGTTTTGAAATCTTAAAAGCCCAAGCCATGCCCAATTTTGCTCTTTCTGTTTGTGGATCTCGGCTACTTCTCCAATACTGTGCCGACCAGCTACCATGCACTCTTCCGTAATTATACTGGACAAATTAAACCTCTGAGGCAACAAGCAAGCCCCCAGTTAATACTTCCTTTGTTAAAAACTGCCTTGTTCATGGTGCCTCATCACAGCAATGGAAGTGACTAAGGTCATACCCCCCAAATTTTCAAGCGATTTTTCACTTAGATATGCACATTGACATTTATTATGCTTTATTCACAGCTGCCAAGGTGTGTAATTAGACTACCTGTTCTTCAGAAGATGAAAAAATATTTTATATGCACATGGTGGAGTTTTATTTATACAGAAAGAAGAATGAAATTATAGTGCATGATGGAAAGATAAATAATTCAGACACAAAATTATGAATAACATATTTTTCTATTATTTTTGAATTTTAGAATATAAACAAATATGTAAAAAATATGTGTCATATATTTACATACATCTAAAATAAACATAGTCTTCTCCTCTGTTCTATATCTGCATTGATTGTTTTTTCTTTGTTCTGTGGTGATTTCATTTTCTTTTATCCTTATACATAATAGGTAGATATTTTATTTGCTTAATAATAATGATAGCATATCTTGCATAAAATTTCAGTATTATAAATAACTATAACTACTACTAATTGCAGTTTTGTTACTAGAGTTCAATATATTGATAGCTGATCTCTACATATTTATGTTTACTGAAGTCTATAAAGTAGCATTTCAATTCATACACAGATGTTAAAACTCAAACACTTAGTATCTTAGTGATTTTCAAAGAATTTTATTTTAATATATTTTGATGAAAATATTGTGCAGAAAAAAATGCTATCCTACTGAGGTTTCAGAATATAAAAAGGTACAAAGAACTATTAAGATTATAATATTTAATCCACAAATGTATATATTTTAAAGTTATTTGATTATTTTAAAGAATATATTTCTCAGGCATATCTATAACTTCCTTTATATCAATTTCAGTGGATTAAATAAAACTTCAAAAAATTTTCTTCTTATCTGATAATTGATTTTATTAAGACAACAGTGGTTTTCCATTCTTAATCATTTTTATGAAACATTTGTAAATGCTTAGTAAAAGTCACAACCTTTCTAAAATATTTAATCATTGTCAAGGGAAATTTAAATTTCAATTCTGTTAAATTTAAATTTAAATTCTGTTTTGGTACATGAAGAAAATAGAACTAGTAAATTAAGTAAAACTTAATTGAGCATCTGAGATTCATATAAAGATAACCCCTTATTCAAAGAGATGTGCAACATTATAGAATGGATGCTGAGTGCATAGTATTATAAAGTGAAAGAAAAATATACATTTTTATGACAATCATTTTAATAAGTAGCTATTCCTTTTATCAATTAGGATTAAGTAAATTTAATTACTAATGTCACACTGGAAAGAGAACATGAATAACAGAGTAAGACAGGGATAAATGGGTGAAATTCTTTCCATTGAAATGCGACAGAACATTTTGACAAAGGGAAATCATGAAAAATAAATACACAGACCCCTCACACACACACAAATAGATGAGAACAAATATAAAAAATCCTAAAAACATTGTATATGTACCATATATATATATATATATATATATATATGAGAATTGTATTTTGCAATTAATTATATGAGAATAGATTTGCTATAAAAGTTCTAACTTTGGCTACAAATGTGATTTGAGTAACAAATATTCCATATATAATTGTGTTCATTAGGTTGATAAAGAGCTTATGATTGTTGTCTTAAGTTACTAGGCAAGATATCCATTATATGACATAAATTATATCAAAATATTAATAATATCTAAATAGAAAAAGATGTATTCAGCATAAATAATATCTTAAGAAAACTTTATGACAAAACATTCACATATTTATATAAAAGACAATTATTGATTTTTAATATGGAGCACTAATTTTTGTTGTTTATTTGTTGTCAAAATTACATTAAATATTCTTATTTTACCATTAGTCTTTAACTTTTTAAAATCTAGAAATATTTTACAAATTTAATGTAGAATTCATGTTGTCTTTATTGACTACAACTGTATATTATAAGCTAACTCTTCGGTTTCCTGAAGTGATAGTGTGTCATTTTTACACTTTATAACATATACCAAGTAATTTGCATGTGTCTAAAAAAATCAACAAATAAAAGCCTTTGTACAGAAACCAGTAATGGTTGTTCACACCTTTAATCCCAGCTCTCATGTGGCAGAAACAAGCGAATCTCTCTGTGTTCAAGGCCAAACTGTTCTACATAGCATGTTTCATGACAGCTATATAGAGAAACCTTGTCTTAAAAATTCAAAAAATATAATTAATTAACTTATGAATGAATTAATTTAATAAAGAGTTTATACATAAAGTAACAGTGGCTCTTCATTTAAAAGTTAAGTTTGTACAAAATGCTCTTATATAGAATAAAAGCTTTTTTCTAAGATATACTTTATTTAAAGTACATACAGCAAATAGATTTGACTAAAGTATATTTTGGTTAATAAGCTGGGTATACAATAAGTTGAAACATACCCTTCTTGGAGGGTGACAGAGGTCCTCAAAACTGACTAAATTTTGAGACCTACAGGGTTTATAGGAAGTCTGATGATTCATGAAAAAGACTGTGAGTACAAATAACTAGATAAGGTACCTCCTTGCTGCTGTATTCACCATTGGTATTTTGATAAAACAATGATACAAACATGAGTTTGAAAACATCTTTTTATTTTTTGTATCTCCCTAATGTCTCACTCCAGATGGTACTTGCTTAGAACAGACAATGCTGGGCCACCTTCTGCAAAAAAAAATTTTACTAAGTTGTATTAATACCAGGATGACTTACAGATCTAGAAAAAAAAACAGAAGAGTATAAACAGCAATTTAAAACTGAGAAAAGACAGCAGACAGCCCTGGTTAGTGGAGAAAACGCATTCTCAGGAGGCATAATGTTGCTTGTGATAACCTCAGTAATATTTTGGACTAAACTGGAAACACCTTCCTTATTGCTAGTGTCTTCATGGTGCTTGAAAGTGCTATACAAATTTCTGTTGGAGAATTTTCTATTACAATTTTCATCTGTTATGAACTGTATACATTATACTACAGACATGCCAGTTATATGCCTCTTTATGTCATAGTGGCATGATTGTTATGGATGCTAACACCTGCTTTCCCACAGGAAAAAAGCCATATTTGAAGGCAGAGTCCAACCCTGTTGCTAGAGGAATCATCTGACCCAGATAGAAATACTGATATTGCTTTACTAAACAAATGGGCATGTTTATCAAATTGCATTTCAAACATTTGCATTTAAATCCACAAGCTACTGTTTCTGGCCATTTTAGTTATGAAGGATAAATTCCTATAGTGGGCAATGGTGTCTGTGTAACTTATTCACTAGCATGTTACTAAAAAATAGTGAGAGCTGAAATGGAATAGTGATCAAATACTCGTCATACATGGAAACACTAACTAGCCATCTACACCACTTCCCACAAGGGACTGGAAAATTGGCAGAAAAAGAATCAGAAATGATTTCAGGATTTTCTTCAAGACTTGCCCCTGGTAATTTAAACACATGCCACTGCAATGCCACTAAACCAAGAATATTTGGTCTGCACCACAGGGTCTTATTGGGACCAAAGAAAAAGTGTTGGCTCAATAGGAAAATTAACGGATCTGGGGAGGAATGGGACAGTATGATAAATATGATCAAAACAGTCTACAAAAATTTCAAAGACCTAATCTGGAATAGACAAGAGTAAGAGCTGTAGAAAAAGGGAGAATTTTGTAATGTTATTTCTTCCAAACTGAAGTATCCAATATAGTTAGTAGGAAGAAGGCACATATGATTTAGAAAACTCACAAAGTCTGTGAGTTTCCTGAGCAGCAAACAGCTGTAGGAGTGTTAGGGGATGTTCTGGTTGCACTACTTACAATCGTTGAGGGAATTTTTCTGATAACTTTTAGTGGCTGATAACCATTATTCTGGGATTGACTTTATGGTTATCCATTTGCCAACAGTAACCATTCTTGCTCTTGTAAGATTCATTCATACTTACTCTCACAGGACTTTCTAATATCCCCATGACTTATCAAGTCAGAGTTAGGTGGAATCATTTTGTTACTCATCATGCTCCATGTGGTGAAAACAGATGTTTGATAGCATCTGCATACTGTGCAAAGCCATATAATACAACCTCATAATCTTAAAAATAGCCTTAAATAACAAGAGTCTATTTTCTTTCATGGAACATATTCCTTTCAGGTTAAAGGAAGCTCTGATGGACTTTGCTATAACCCTTCTGTTTCTGGCACCCAACTTAAAATAATGACAATCCCAAATTCTTCATGACTGGAAAGGGAATGTGGACAATATATGAGGTGACTCTTAGGGACTTCCTTCTATCATTGGCTATATATCTTCTGCCTGGATTTTAATATAAAACTATAAGTGGTATAATCAAAGCCTCTAGAAAATGAATATGAAAATGCCTTCTTTTCAGAATTGTATTGTAAGGACATATACCTTGCTTAGAGAAAATGGAATAGTACTTGCTTAGAATAGTGTGGTTTCTTACCTAATTCAACATAAAATGCATTAACATCTAGAAATAGATATGTATATAAAAATGATAGTCTTTTCAATAGGCATATGCTTTATTTGGATACCATGATGCATGTTATTATATTAAATGCACTAACATTTTTTTGGAGCAGAAGATGGCATATATTCTGTAAGCTTATTTTATGGAGTGTTTCAGACATATATACACATGCATATATTTGCATATATATATATAAATTATATATATGTCTACTTCATTTGATATAACTTGCAAAATCTCTTGTTTTAGAGATATTTTAGGATATATACTACAACACCAGAAAAATATCATGTTGAAAAAAATCAATTCAATATTTCCTTGAAATGTATATACTAAATACATATACATTGTATTTCTTGGCTATTTCTTGTCAGAATAATAACCTGTTACCAATTCAAAGGAAAGTGATATAGTTACAGTATAATAAGACAAACTCATGTCTCACTTCCTTATATCAGATTTCCATAACTTTTTCTCCATTACTATTTTACAAACATTTTTCTTATTGTCAAAGAAACAAAAAAAGACATACTAACTAGAAGAGATTTGAGAAACTTAAAGATTTGCAATAATTAAGTTTTGTGCCACCACTGGCCTATTAGAAAGTCATTTACCAGGTGAGAAAGTCATTTCTATTATATGTTATTACAATGCCTTTGAGATTCATTTTCATAGAATTCTTGACACTATTATTACCTCTTCATCTCGAGAATAAAAAAAATGGTTCATTTTTTACAGATAGACATGCAGAAATGAGTATTTATAGCTGTGGCCTTTACTTATTTTTTTCATGTATATTATTACACTATTATGTAGAAATATGGCCATATTTAAATGTGTTTTCTAACATTGTTTTATCTCCTCTTAGTTTTAGTTTAAAGTTCAAAAAATTTTAAAACAAAGACTGAAGCTGAGTTTGTACTTTATATATACAATATCTTATTTATTTTTTATTACTATGAAAAGACACCATAACACAGATAACTTACAAAAGAAAGAACTTAATTGTGCTCTTTCTTAGTATTTCAAGTATGAGTCCATAACCATTATGGCAGGGAACATAGCAGAAGGTAAGCAGGCCTGGTGTAGGGGCAGTAGCTGAGAACTTCCATCTCATCCACTAGCAGAGGGCAAAAATAAGAGAGCAAACTGGGAACAGCAGTGTTCTTTTGAAAGCCCAAAGCCCACCTGGAGTGACACACCTCCTTCAACAAGGCCATACCAATTAATTCTTCCCAAAATGTTTCAGGTACTTCAGGCCATGCATTCAAATATCTGAACCTCTGGGGATCATTCTCATTCAAACTACCATACACAATAAGTTAGGTGATCTAATAAATACATATTTAATAACATAGAAGGTTATTATTTGACACGCAAAGACAGTTCACCTTTAGATCTTATAGTTAAAGTAAATCAACATATTAAAATATGGCTTAAATTAGCTTACATTCACTAAGTACTAAATATTGACTCATTGTGAGCAATGCTATCCATTTGTGAATTCTAAAACATTTCTATGGTTGACCATTTATATAAAGAGGAGTTGGGCTATCAATCCTTTGTTAACAAACACCAATGTTTAAGACAAGAATAATGTTTAATGTCAAGGTTCATGGTTTTACTAACATTGTGACTAGAAGTATTTGTGCTTGTAAGGTATATAACAAATAATTTTGTGAAGATAATTTGACCTTTCAGTGGGTGTTCTCAATTTTACTGAGAATACTGACTAAAATTTAATCCAGATATTTAAGGGTCTCTCTGGATCTATGTCCAGTTTCTACAAGAACTGTGTTCAATCAATGTAGCAATAAGCCCCACCCTGTGTGTGGTCGCTTTTAATATCTGATTACAGAACTCAGCTCTTACCATAAAATAAGAGAGTCTCTAGTCATTATAACAAGTAATGGCCTATCAACATTCCAGTGTTTGTTTATCTCTGATTGATTTCTAAGTGAAAATGGGCTTGGAACTTAGTCGACCACATACTTCTAACATTTACCATGATCTTTTAAAATAATCCTGGTGTATACATTATTCTCGGCTAGAATTCAGTTTTTCTGTGATTTAATGGAGAAAACAGTCCCTATACAACAAATTTCAACTGTAGGAGTTAAGAATAACTTATAAACTCTGTATTTTTGTTTTGTCATGTTTTGTTTTGCATTAATAATTGAAGAGTACTGAATCCTTGAGGCAGATCATTGGCACAACTCAAATCAGTATTTAAAACATTCACAAAAAACATACGGAAATCATGAACTTTTAGGGCATTGTTGGCTGAGGTTGAGGTTCTGATTAATGCTTTGTCACAGCCATGAACAGAAGAAAAAATGATGATATAATATGTGCAAAATGACATAATTATTTCATTTAGTTAATATTTATTTTGTGCAAGATTTATTTGGGTTTTGGCAATTTACCATCTAAATTATTAGGTAATAATGGGCTCAAAATGCATCTGATTACTTAAATGCTTCCATTATGTAAGTGAGAAAGCAGAATCTCTGGTGAAATAAATGATTATTCTAGAACTATGAAGGTCATAAAACTCCACTCCATCAAAGTCAGAGCAAAGGCAGACATAATGTGGCAGCTGATGGATCTTAAGGACAAACATGCAGAGCCAGAGAGAACACTGTTGGGGAAGAGCTGATAGTTTCCATAGTAACAAAGAATAATGTTCTCTCATGCAAAAGATCCTATTTTCAATGTGTTTTGAAGATTTAAATTAAAAAAAAAACTCTTTAAAGAAAGTGGCACACGAGTTTCTATAGAACACCTAAACTGCAGGAGTTAAGAAGGTACTTAGAATTTTGTTGGTCGGCAGTTTGCCTATAAGATATCAGAATTTGATTTCTAAGATGATTAGCATCTGTCTTCACCACTGGAACATGTTTAGATGTCAAATATTTCATAACATCATATGTTACCTGCATTCACCAAATGTATTTGAGAAAATAATACAAAAATTATACTTAAATCTTGTGCATTTGTAAATGTAGCCTGCTAAACCTCAAATATAATTAATAACAAAAACATGCATTACAATTGGCACTCAGTAAATATGCCAAACCAGACAGTTTAGAAGTATACTTACCTTAAGAATGGCCAAGATCAGAAACACTGATGACAACTCATGCTGGAGAGGATGTGGGGTAAATGGAACACTCCTCCATTGCTGGTGAGAGTGCAAACTGGTATATCACTTTGGATATCAGTATGGCAATTTCTCAGAAAATTATAAAACAACCTTCCTCAAGACCCAGAAATACCATTTTTTGGGTATGTTTCAAAAGGATGCACAATCAAACCACAAGAACATGTGCTCAGCTATGTTCATAGAAGCATTGTTTGTCATAACCAGAACCTGGAAACAACCTAAATGTTCTTTGTCTGGTACATTTACACAATGGAGTAATACATGGCAGAAAAAAAATAATGACATCTTAAAAGCTACAGGCAAATGGATGGATCTAGAAAACATCCTATTGAGTGAGGTCACCCAGACCAAGAAAGACAAATGTATGTACTCACTCATAAGTGCCTTTTGGACATAAAGCAAAGAAAACCAGCCTACAATTCACAATCCCAGAGAACGTAGACAAGAATGAAGACCCTAAAGGAGATATTCATGGATCTAATCTACATGGGAAGTAGAAAAAGACAAGATCTCCTGAGTAAACTGGGAGCGTGGGGATCATGGGAGAGGGTTGAAGGGGAGGGGGAGAGTAAGTGAGGAGAGCAGGGAAAAATGTAGTGCTCAATAAAATCAATAGAAAAAAAGGAAGTATATTTCCGTTCTAAATTATATAAGACATATAAGACAAAGACGATCTTTAAAAGTACACAGGCAAATCAATGTATTTGAAACTAATTTGGGCAAACAATCTTTAAAAACTCTCTAAAACTGGGAAAATGGACAACAATGTTTCACCATCTCAAACACTTTAATTAGGGTAATTGCAATAAGAAGAAAGATGAGTCTTTCATTAAGCACTGGGATTATTTCATTAACATAAGAACAATAGATTTGGTGATTCAATTACACCTCATTATCCCTTTGCAGAAATACCTAGATTGAGAAAAAAATGCGTGTACACTAGGAATAAATATAACAATAAGTATAGAAATGAAACACATTGAACTTTACAGTATCAGAAAATATCCCCTAGTGCATAAGTATCCTACATGATAATTTTGATATTCTAAGTACTTTAATTATATTTGAGGCTGAATACATCATGGAAAAATGAGTAAGATGGGCATAAACTCCTCAGCATGATCAATGTGATGATTAACCTGAGAGAGAATAGATATCATTACCTTTATATCACCTATAATTCTCTGCTTAATTTATTGTTTTTCATGCTTGAGTTAATATGTCCATTTCTATACAAAATCCCATTATAATTGTTAATATAATGCTGTTCTATTTCTGCATACAGATATAGAAAAAGTACATTTTCATTAATATATTTATTTTCAAATTTATGAGAGCATACAATAGATGTGATGCTAGGCTTATGAAATATACAATTGCATATATTAGCTCATCAAGGGGGAACATGAATATTAGAGTCAATGAACTTATAATTTAAAAAATAGTAATATATGCAAAGACTACCAATAAGGGATGGGCTGTGGAGTGATTCTAAAGTTAATTCAGACTGGCATAAGTGAAGAGCATGAGGAAGAAGAGCCTTCTGATATAGTGGAGGAAATTCTGGCAGTGCCTACATCATCCATATACCTTTCAGCTATATTCTGAGTTTTTTGGAAACTGCAAACATTTGGAAGACAATGAAAAGCTTTCAGTAAAAATATTAATATGTAATTTTACATGTGTTAGTTTGCAGATTTTTAATTCAGCAATTTTAACTCCATAACCTTACTTTTAAAATGGCATAGTTTTAAAACATTTTGTAGTGTTTCAATTTAAGCATTCCATTAATCAGTAGTGATGTTTTGCCTTCTTTCTTGTGTTTGTTATGTCATGAGTAGTAAGTAGATGCTTTTCTCTCTGCTATGACAAAATGCGTGACAAGAAGCAATTTAAGCAAAGGAAGGGTTATTGTGACCTGGTTAGAGGATGGAGTTTATTGTGACATATGGTGTTACTGTTTCCTCAGTAAGGACGCAGAGAGAAATGAATGTTTTGTTCAGTTTGCCTTGAATTCTCTCAAGGATTACAGCCGAACTGATGGTGCCTCCCTTAGATAAGATAGGTTTTCCCACCTTGCCAAATCCAGTGTAGATGAACTCCAGCAGAAGTGCCCAAGTTCTTGTCCCCGAGGTGACTCTAAAACCTGCTACCCTGACTACAAATATTGCTAATCATATCATGGAATTTATCATGTGATAATTTTCATATTTTAATGTTCTGACTCTTAATTTTTTCCCTTACTGGGATGCTAGAATTAATTGAAAAGGATACTTTGGCCCTGTTTTGGGAAACACTACAATGCAACTTAAGAGAAATCTTACAGTTTTGTTCTCTGACCTCAGGTTTACATGGATGTGACAGACGTATCACTCCAAAGAGATCCAAAGAATAAGGAAAATATTAAAGTATTACAGAAAGTTACAGTATTGTAGATGGAATTTTATTTTAGGGTCACAAAAAATGACATGGAGACATTAATTATTAAAGCTCTGTCAATAGCTTAGGCTTGTTTCTCACTAGTTAGTGCATATTTGAATAGGTATATTAAAACTTTCCTTCCAAGGACAATGGAAGGTTGGGCTTCCAGTTCTTCAAAGAGTTATATTACAACTTGATAGTGCAAAAAAGATGAATAATTGGGTTGGAATTGACATAGTGTTCTATGTAACGGAGAAGTAACATTAAGGAACACTTTCCTTCTGGGGAATTTAAGTGATACCTTGGTCAGTAGAAATTGTAATAGTTTTTCAGAAACCTGCTGTGGCTGAGAATGAGTTGGACATCCATGAGTGGTTGCTCGTGGTGTTTTTCACAACTTTATCGGGCTGGCATTAGCTGGATCTGCTGGCAGGTTTAACAGAGAGGTCAGCAATGAAACTCACATGAAATGAAGAGTCTTGCAAATTAACAGCTAATATCACCGGTGCTGCTTATTTGCTAGATTGACAATTATTTTATGTATTCAAGTTGTATTCCAGTTGGCCTTTCTTGTTTGCATGCTTTTCTTTTATATCATTTGTGTTTTTTATGTTTATATAAAGTGAATATTTACTCATGAAGGAGATTACATAAATAAATATATCTTTTCAGTTTTTTAAAAGATTATGTACACATGTTTTCATTGGATGTTTGTCTATGCACCACATTGCGCCTCATGCTTTCAGAGGCCAGGGAGGCCACCAGATGCCCTGTAAGTGGAATTGTGTAGTAATAGGAGCGGCGGGCTGCGTCCCGGCACCCGGCCGCCCACATGGCTAGCTCT
>NC_022009.1:69815901-69831273 GCF_000317375.1 Microtus ochrogaster
AACACAGTGTCCGTGTAATTATTTCGGGTAGAGCTAGCCATGTGGGCGGCCGGGTGCCGGGACGCAGCCTGCCGCTCCAATTTCTACAGAATTGCAGATGTTTATGGGCCCCCATATGCATGCTAAACTCAGGTTCTATGAAAGAGCAGAAAATGTTTTTAACTTCTGTGACATCTCTCTCACTCCTCATTTTATTTAAGATGTCTATATTCTAATATTCTAAATATTTTTAAATGTTTGAACTAAGGTAGAGTCACTTCATTTTTTTTTCTTATTTTATGTTGGAGATATGAAATACGCTAAGTGAAATATATACTTATTATCCCTGTAAACTGTTCATTTTCCTTACTTAATGGTCCTCAATATATAAATTGTCTTCAGCAAATGAGGTCATACTCTATCTCCTTTTCTTAAGTTTTCAATTTTCTTCATTAGTGTCAGGTGACTTAATGTTAATATCTGAAAATAATAGCAGAGTATTCTCTTCCTTTGGTTTTAGAAAAAAAAATTGAGTCTCCTTAGATTTTTACAGTCTGTTTTCAGTAGCAAAGCAAAGAACCACATAGTAGCACTTGGAATCTCTTGCGCAACACTATTTTTAGAGACATGAAAGATTAATGTAAGGAGGCCACAAAAGTTCAACTTGGCCAACTAGTGAGTTTAATGGGATTGCTTATATGAATATGGGTGGAGAGGAGAAATGACTCAATGGTGACCACATGGCCAAAGGCTACCCAAGCTTGAGTGACAGCTCACGAATCTGGAAACTCACCTCAAGTGCACTGCATAACCTACAGGCAACTCAGCGGGAAAAAGTGTCCTTTAGAGGTAGCATAGTTAGTCTGAGCCTGTGCTGGGCAGCTCGGCAGATCTTTGAATTGTCCAGGCAGGACAACTTCCTGGGAGTGTCTCTCATGTAGACTGGCACACTAGCTGGCTGCTCAGAACTACCGTCAAACTCACCTCCAGGGGTAAGATGCCTTTCTGTGGCTCCTGAGGGCACTGTACACGTGCGCACACACACATACATAAATTTAGAAAAACAAATTTCTGAAGTTGAAGCCCAAATTTCTCAATTTCTAAACACACCTCATATTGAATATGGTTTCCCACTAGATAATAATTTAGTATATTTTGTTTGAGGAAAAAATATAGCGAACCTGATTATTTTTATTTTTTCCTGTGTTTTAAAGTAAATTTATTAAGGGCTTTCGTGTTGCAAGTGCATTTGATGTGTGAGTTAAGATTCTTAATTACAGCTGATTTTCTAAAATTCCCTACATTTGTTCCTTTTCTACTCAAAATGACAATCCAGTTGTTTCAGGTGGACTCAAAGTAAGAACTGAGAAGAGAAACACAAAACTCATTCAATGACATGAATAAAAGTATGAAGGCACAATATACATGTTAATTTAAAGAGATATTCCTAAGAGCATACTAAGTTGTAATATGCATTAAAATGTCTATCAATAATATGCAATAAAATCTACCTTATGTGAATTACATTTCTAATAGGTAATGGAATACAAAGAGCTCTTTCAATTTTTATACTAGCACAAAATGAAAATGTTCAATTATGGATAGTACATACTCTATGACTAGATAATGTGCTACAAAATATTAGAAAATGACAACAAAATCCTATTGACTCATAATTTATCCAATTATATTTTTATTGAGAGAATTTAAGTTACCAACACCATTCACTGAAGTTTTAAATACTTGTGCCTTTTATTTTTTCTTGTTTTATTTTTTATTTATTTATTTTTGGGGTTTTTTTTCAAGACAGGGTTTCTCTGTGGTTTTGGAGCCTGTCCTGGAACTCCCTTTGTAGACCAGGCTGGTCTCGAACTCACAGAGATCCGCCTGCCTCTGCCTCCCGAGTGCTGGGATTACAGGCATGCGCCACCACCGCCCGGCTATTTTTTCTTGTTTTATGAAGTAAAAATTTTAATTGCATTCGCTGCTTGTATGTTGATAAGTTAATCCTTAAATATTCATAGTGTTGTAAAAGTGCTATGCTGGCTATGCATTACTAATATTGCACAGAAATTTGGATACGTTATAATGCTAATATCTTTGCTCTATTTCTATCTCTATTTAAAAGTTCTTGGGAAAATTAACTGGAATTTTCATTTGTGTATTGTTTCAGAAATTCATTTGTGGCAAATTTGGCTGCTTGGTTTTAGCCTAAAATAAGGTGGCAAATCATTTTGGGAAAAATGGCAAAGCAAACTTTTTAACTCATAGACACAAAACGAAAAGAAAGAAGAGACAACATGCTACCTATTTTTTTTAAGGCAATGACCTATATTGCCCTCATCATGTTGGATCTTTTAAAGGTTCTACCATCTCTCCTATGACTATATCCTGTATGTGCAACTTTAATACTTTAGTACTTAAATGCAAAGGACCAAATTTATAACAATGTATTTTAGTGGGTGATACCTATAGTTCAGAATACCACATATCAGGTAAACATAGTCTAGATAAAAATAAGTGCTTCAATATTTTATAGATCCTTGTGACCAAAATTTACTAAAGCCTACATTTTGAGAGTCAAATAATACACAAAATCTTACTGTTCTTCCTTAAATATTGTGTACTTCTCCTTTACACACAGAGAGTTAGTTTTGTGTGACTAAATAATGGTCCCTAACAATTATCAGTTTATTTTTATTACTTTAAAATGTTATTATGAACACTATTAGGTTTCATTATAAAATTACAGAAAAGACCAAAAGAGACTAGAGATTCAACATAATCCCCAATAAACTTTCAGTAATGTTCTTCAAAGATATAGGCAAGTTAAATCATGTGTAAGATTCATTTGGCAAAACACCTATCCTAAAAGAAAATGAATGCTGGGCAAATCACATTATCTAATCTCAATATATAGTAGAAAACTAGAACCATAAAAACAACACAGTACTGTACTGAAAATAGACGCACAGACAAATAGAATAGAATGGAAAATCTTTAAATGAAGAAACGCTGTTACAGTCATGTGATTCTTGACAACGGAATCATCCCGAAAAAGGAAACACACAAAACACACTTTTGTAAAAGAAACAAAACTTTAACAATCAGTGTTGAAAAAATTATTGCCACATTTATAGATGATGAAAGCTCGACCCGTATCTTACCCTGTACAATAGTAAATGAAATTAGTTCAATAAGTCATTATGTGCTTTAATATATGACAAAGTGGACTGTTGAAACTTCTAGTGGAAAGCTTAGCAGGAACATACAAAGGTCTAGGCATAGTTAATAACTTTCTGGACCTTCAGGAACAGCAATGTTAAAGTGGATCAGCCAGGTCGGACAGAATTAGAATGCGTCTGCACACCAGTAAACATAATCTATAGAATGAAGGAAGCCTGAAGGATGAGAGAAACTCTTGGCCAGCTGCTTATTCAACAAAGGATTAATATATTCTATTACATGTAAAAGCCAAAAAATTAAACCACAAAAGATCAAATGATGCTTTCACTAATTAGGCAAGCATAAATAAGTGACTATTTTTAAAATGAAAATATACAAATGACAAAAAAGACATTTAAAAATGTTTGAAGTATTTATCGTCAAGGATCTGAAAGTCTAAATTACATTTACACTTTCAAATCTTGCCCTGTCAAAACATCTATCAATGAGAAAATAAAATGCAAAAAATAGCTAGGATTTCAGGATAAGGAAATCTAAAGATATTACCAAAGTTCATGTAAGTTGGACTCTACACATTTTTCAAAAAATTAAAAGCAGAGTATTCATATGATGCAACTATGCCAGTTTAAGTACATAACCACCCCAGATGCTTACTGTGGAGGTGCTTGCATATCATATTTGACATGCCTTTTGTATCACTATTTTATGTAGTTTAAATTTGGAATGAGGTTATGTACTGATCAGTTGATGAAGGCATAAATGAGTATGCTAAATTTCATAATTAGAAGTAAAAGAAGAATAAAATTTGCTCCTTGTGGGAAAATGTACGCAGTTGGAGATGGTCATTTTGAGTGATGTAAATCTGACTCACTAGAGCAGGTATCCTGGTTTTCTATGTGGAATCCAGAGGGAGATACTGAAGTACAAGGGTAACTATTAGGAAGTCAGAAATGGGATAAAGAGAGAAAAAATAAGAAAGAACAATAAAGTGGTGATGTTGACAATTGTGTAATACTCGTATATGTCAATGTCAAGTTTAAACTTTATATACCTATTATTAAAAAACATTAATTAAAGTATTTAAGGCATTATAACGTAATGCATTAACATCAGAGATTTTATTTAACACCATAGCTATTTTATACTTTTATTTTTAAGGAATTTAAAACTGTTTGGGGATATCTAAATGTATTTTGGCCCCTCATGTCCACTGTAGGTTAGAGATAACTCAATGATGGTGCGATAATGTCCTCCATCTTGTAGAAGTATGAACAAGATATTCATGGTGGTATGACATGATATTGGTGACGCATCCAAATGAATTAAAACTTGAATTATTCCAGGAAGAAAGTTAGTCAGAACATCTTCAGTCTACGCCGAAAATAAAGAGTAACGTAACAATTGCATGATTTTAGGATACATATTTGTCTTTGTAATTTGGGAGTACTATGTAAAGTCTTTATAAAGCATTTTAGTTGCGAAACACTCTTAAGGAACTCTACGGTAATACAAGCCTGATAGTTTCCCTCCGCCCCTCTGACTCATCTCCTATCTTACTATGAAAATTCTACTAGACTTCCTTATCTTCTAACACCAATGTGACAACATATTTAATGATATTTAGACATAGTAACCCGATATATAATAGAATATTTTAACCACCTAGTGAATGCTGCACAAATAATAATTAAAGATGATGCCAAATTATGTCTGAATTTATGGTAGGTAACTCAGATTATGAAATGACATCAATAATGTAATAAAAGACAAGGGTGCTGGTTTGGAGGCAACTCTATTCATTGTGAATAGAATAAAAACAGGTAGGTCTAATTGCCAAGTGCAAAAAGGATCCAGCTGCAGCAAATGTGTGAAAAGGAACAGCAGTAGTGTTACAGTATAATAAAGGATTATAATCAGCATTTTCTTTACATCTAGATAATTATATCAACCTTATTTTATGTAAAAATAAGTGAAGCTCGTAAATATAAATGAATAATTTTACAGCTGTGTATGTGACATCCTGAGAGCTATACGTGGTAGCTGAGAACTCTATTCCTTTGCCAGCTAAAATATTAATATTAATATTACATTGACTGACTATCTTCTCCATGGTCTGTAAAGCCCAGAAGTTGTTATAAAATTCAGGGTTGTCCTCAGGAAATTTGGTTTAGTTACTATACCTGGTATACTTAACAGGTAATATTTTTGTGTATTTACTTTTGGAAGAATGGATAATTCTTGAAGCAAAGGTAGAGAAGTCCTAATAAATCAATGTTTATGAAATATTCATTGCATATCTGTATTCTTCCCAGGTCTTCTGTCAGGGAAATTAAATAAAGAATCATTAAAAATACATTTAATACCAGGTTAACAAGGCACTTTATAAGCCTGGAAAAGTTTCAGTTATACCTAAAAAAGTTTTCAAAGGAAATTCTGTCCAATTCCCTTTCACAGGTAGAACAATAATGGAATACAAAACCCAAGGAGCCCTTGATGTAGCCAGGTTTCTGTTTTGTTAAAGTGAATCATCTGCTTTCAGCATTATCTTTTCAATATGTTCACACTTTAGCAGTGCTGACTTTCTGAACACAGGCTACTAGGAAAGAAACACTCTGTTCTGTGAGAGCTACCTTATAGGGCAGCAGAAGCAATCTAGAGTGAATGCCCACCATGGTCCACGTGTGCTGCATCAGAAGTGGCTGCACACTGTGTTCCACAGGTGCCACATCTAAAGTGACCACCCACTAAGGTCCACAGATGCCACATCTGAAAGATTGCCCACTAAGGTCCACAGATACCACATCTGAAAGATTGCCCGCTAAGATCCATAGATACCACATCTGAAATGACTGCCCATCATGGGGCACAGGTGTCACATCTGAAGTGACTGCCCACTAAGGTCCACAGATGCCACATCTGAAATGATTGCCCACTATGGTCCATATGTACTGTTAATCAGAAGCTCCTGGGGCCTCTCTCATTGAGTGCAACTAGAATTAGTAAATTCAGTTCTACTCTAATTGTCTTATCTAATAATATTTGTGAATATCACTAGATACCTAGTTTATTTGATTATTTTGAATACTAAATGAGTGACAGAAACAGATAAGTGATAAAGGACAACCTTAAGTCCTAATGAAAGACAAAGTATCTGATCTTAAATTGGACAATAATTCTAAAAGATACTAGCTTTTGAAAAATATCCAAATTGTGAATTTGGATGAATGCAGATTAAATCTGTTTCTGAGTTTATATTGTTTTGTGTACTTCATATCCTACATTTAATATCTTATGTATATGGCTGACTTGGTGCTTGGTTTTGGATTTTCAGATATCAAATGCCATGCAAATGTGCTGCTTTCCCCCTTTGCTCCGAGATCATCTTGAATGCCTAACCTATGGCCTGCAGTTTCTGACTTTGTGAACTAGCCCTTCATAGAGTGTTGGATGCTGCCAGTTCAGCACTGTCCAGCTCATAACTTGGGGCTCCCAGAAGATGTATAATGTCATGAATGCAAAGTTCACATCTCAGGATCCATTTCTGGATAATTAATGACCGTCTTACCAGCACTCCAGTTTAAACATCTCATGGGCAACCTTCTGAGAAACACTGTATTTGGGCATAGAAATTAATGGTGCAAACCATTTTATGTCTCCCTGATGTAAGGATCTATGAGAAATAAAATGATAGTGCTGACAGGCCAGCTGAGTTATATAATCACACTGCTGGGACTATTTCAAAAAGTTTAGTTGTCCCAGCATCCGTTCGGAGTCCAGATGATTGTTAGAGAGAACTTGGAGAGAGAAAATAACCATTCAATGTCTGAAGATTAAGAATGTAATTAATATGATGTATTAAACATCATATTAGGCTAAAATATAAAATAAATTCTCAAAAGTTAAAAAAAGAAACTTCATAAAAATAGAAGTGTCTTCTTTTCATGCAATGTCTCCAAAGCAGAACGGAAATGACTAAAGTGAGAGACTTAGATGCTGCCAGCCATCAATAACCCTACTTCAGGTTCATCTTAGCTCAAAGCGGTGTCTAAAAATACTGTCATGAATTGATTGTAATTTTCAGTTATGAACAATATTGTCTGCATATGAAAAAATATTAGTTTTATGCTATTTTATCCTCTTGATTTTCCCATCATTAAGTCTCAAGTAAAAGAGGAAGGAAGTTGTATTATAATAGGAGCCACTAATCTAAAAACAAAGGAATGTATAATTGAGTGAATTAAACATAAATTCCAGGTGACTGATTTCTATTCCACAATTTCAAATTACTTGTATTGTCTCAAGAAAAAAAGGTATTAATTTATATGGAAAATGCAGACTTCATGGACTACAATTCAGAAACTATAATATTTATGTGGCACTATTATGTACCAGACAGGGCTTTCCATTCTTCATAGAACTCTAAATTTTTAAAATTGATATGAAAGTCTTTAATAACCATGTATGGATTAGGAATATAGAACGTGTATGGATCTGTATTCAACATAACAAAAATCAAATACTATGCAAACACATTTGTGACCTGGCTCGAGTCCTGCTATTTCCTACTATGTCAGGACTGGTGTGCTTGCTTTGCACCTAATTTGTATGGATTCCATAGAAATTATCATAACTTAGAATGTGGAAGTGTTAAGACATCATTTCAACACCCATGCACACGTTTCTCACAGCCTCCAAGTGATGTATCTCCCTTTTCCTTTATGTTCTTCTGATGTTTAAAACTTGGTACATTATGGAAACAGTCTTATTTTCATTGATAGTGACTTTTTTCCTTTTTGGGGGTGATTTAATTTGAAAAATGAAGTTTTATCTTGAACATAACTTTTATTAATAAATTATTATTTTGATTTTTTTGTTTTATACATTGTTGCAGTTCTGGGATTGAGTATCTTTTTTATTTTCTACTTCATTGTGAATAATCAATTAATGAGAAAATTATTTTAGTACTTTACTGAATCACTTTGAACTGATTAATTTTTCTATCTCTAAATTAGATGTAAATGTACATATGTATATATTCATGTGTAAGACCTTATAAAGCTTAAAATTGAAATAGTAATATTAAGTAATCATAGTGGTTAGGAATATCACAAGTGTATGGTTTTAAAGTTAGGCGCTCAGCAGTGCAAAAATAAATGGTGTGCAAACTAACCCATACATAAATACATGTATGTAGTATATATGTTCACAATTTGAAAGAGAAGCTAGTTAATATATAGCTATACTGCTCTTTTATTTGGTGAGCATAAAGGGGAATTTTCATTGACTTCTCTCTGTGTGAATATATTGTGGAATATGTGTGTGTACACATTCATGTCTGTGAATATGTATGCAAGTTATCGCATAGACATGCACAGGTATGATGATGAGTGCAGAGGTTGATGTCAGGTTTCTTTTGCAATCGCTCAGTTCCTAATGTTTTTTAAATAAGGCCTCTCATTGATTTTGCTAGACAATATATCTAGCAATCTGAATAACTTGTACTGTCTCCCCAAATGGAGTTATAGGCACATAATGCTGCTACCAAGTTATGTATAGGCACCTCAGAATAAAACTCCAATACTCCAGTTTGCACAGTGAGTAATTCATGAATTTAGGAATCTTCAAGCCCCTTGTTGTCTTTTCTTTTCTCTGGCAATAATTTTTTGTTAGAAGGTAATAACATAAAGAAGATAGTGCTAACCTAACTGGTAGTTTTCAAACACTTACAGAATAATTGATTTTTAGTTTAAGATGAAAGAAAAATACTCACCTTAAATCTATCATTTAGAGATCTGGTGAATCAGATTTCTTTGTCCTTGTTGACACTCTAAGGCACAGCAATAATTACAGAGCTGATGCCCAGTGCAGATGATTAACTGGGTCTTTGGGAAATAGATTTCAGGCATTTCAAAGGGTTCAGAGGAAAACAAGCATCCACCTTTACTTTAAAAGCCTGTTTCTTCTTAGTTGGAGATGTGGCATCATTCAAGCTTGTCCCTCAGTGCTGGGAATTTGGGGAGCTCGTCTTGAGGTAACTGGTCTTGTGCATTCTATGAGGAATGCTGATTTCATAATTGCATCTGCCCAGTTGTGTTGGAAAGCACTCTTGCTGTATTTATTCACTGCCTCTGGTTCTTACACAATCCATCTACATCTTTTTTCAACCATGATCCCCATCCTTGAAAGGAGGTGTGATCTAGATTTCCCAGTTAGAGTTGCGCATTCCTCAGTTTCTGATTCTTTGCACCATGTTCTGCCTTGGGCCTCTGTGTTAATTGCCATCTCCTGCAAAATCAAGCTTCTCTGGTGAGGTTTCAGAGAAGAGTTTAACAGTTAAGTCATTAAGAGTCAGCTACATTCAAACAATGATAGCTAAAGCATGTACAAGTCAGAGGGATCTTTTCTTAAATCCTATGTGACAAGGACATCATTTGTTGAAAGCAGACTATGCAGTGTAAAATGCATGGTACATCCACAAAAACAAAGTAAACACATTGTTTTCTTCACAAAAATAATTACTTTAGTAACATTCCTTATTGAAGGCTGACAAGTCTCAAGGCAACTCTAAGGAATTGTGGTAGGTTTGAGAATTTTAGAGTGCAGAGAATACATACACACATGCACAAATGTATTCATAGACATAACTGAAAGAGACTCCTGGAGAATACACACATTTTTGTAAAATAGTACAAGGTTGTATGTATGCATAGTTAAACGACCTGGAAAGAACAAGCAACCTAATTTTATTGTACAGAAGATTAATTTTTAATCTTATTTATTAATTCATTTCTTAAAAGTATGCCCAGAGGTGAGTTCATTAACAGCTGAAAGTGAACATATTTTTAATTTAAAGCAAACTCTGACTTTGAAATGTCAATTATCAGTTGTTGTAGTAAAAGATGACATACAAGGGCAACTTTTTAATTTATTTACTTCTGTGACTGTTAAACTTCTTTTAAAGAACATTATGTGCACGCCAAAGATAAGACCAGATGGTATCCAGTGAGTGGGGGTCCAAGTAGCGCTACAATGCCTTTATCTCTCAAGCAGCCAAAGGCTACTTGCTGGTGTCCGCCTCTCTACATATGTTCTTCTCAGCTCCCAACTGAGAAAGCAAGCCGGAAACCATTTCCCTGCTTGAGATGAGATTATAAATCACACCTGAGCTAACAGCATGGGTTGCAGTTGATTATTGTTCAATATATGTGACTTCTCATTTATCCTACTGAAGACTCAAATGCATACTTTTCAAAAGGCCACATACACCTTATTATGAAGATATGGTAAGAACAAAATGCTCTTAGTAACCTATTGGGATTGAATGGGCTCTTCATGTTACAGACTCTTTAAACTACGTTCAGCAGAAAACATGACAGAAACTGGAAGAGCAACTGGAGTACACAGCTGGAGGTTACACACCCTGTCTATTTTAATATCATTGGCATTAGCATCACAGAAACTTCTGTATTTTTTCATAGCATGTACTGCTTCATGCGCATGCATTTGTTCTGCGATTTAGTTTAAATGCAAAGTACGTATTTATTTGATTAAACTTAAGAGGAAATATAAAGAAACCACTCTAAGAAATTAGTAAAATCTTTAAAGATAAATTAATTTGAAAATACATTTGACAGTAGTTATTTTTAATAGATAATTCAAATAGATGTTTCTTAGGGAACAAAATCTAAATTTTTTAAGAACATATTGCTACTGAACACCTTAGAGATTAATTTCAACCATGTCTATTATTAAACAATGGTTTCAGCATCCTCTTTCTATAGCAGAATCTAACTCTCACGTTGAAAGTGCAACATATTAATTTTCCAAAGCTATCATTCACAGACAGTTCACATTTTATATGGAACCAAAATCTAAAAGGCTTTGCAATTAATTTAATAGTCAACCTTAGCATTCAATTTCTCTGTCAAAAACAGGCTTTCAAAGGCTGCACGGCTGGCATCATGTCACTGCACCTGTGTTTTCAAAGTAAACTATTTCTAATACTTTCAGTGACACTGTGTAATTCTTTCAAAACTTACATTGTTAAAGTTCTTATTTTTTAAATATTGTACAATTCCTTATTGTGGTGGTAGATAATTATTCTGTTTTGAAGGTTATTTTGCATCTTTATTTAATGTCAATACTCTGAGATGTTCTCTGAAATGCCCTTTGAAGAATGTTCACAGAATTTCATTTGACAATATGTAGGCTATTCAAATTTGAATTGTGTACTATTGAACTTTTTATCAGTGGATGCTTGTAGACATGTTAATATTTTATAAATAACTTTCACTTATTTTATTCATTAAGAATGTTCATATTGTACTATATATTAGAGAGTCATTAGTTCTGATTTCTTCTGTGATTATATCAAAATTATTTATTATATCCAAAGACATGTAATTTTTTTATTTGTAATTGCTATGCATAGTACTAGCCTCAGTACTTTTTATTTTTCTTTATTAATAAACAGAATATGTAGAATAGGATTTATGTTAGCAACTTATCTAAATTGGAACTAATGGCTCACCTAGTATGGGCACAATACATAAGATTTTCCCTAAAATATTGAAAAAGTTGATATTCCCAAGAGGTTAGGATATCGTGATGTGTTAATTAGATGTGTTAAGCACATACAATAGCAATGACTCCACACTAATAACAGCATACCCACTGGAAACTTTAGTCTTGATCATATAACCACACTGGAAACATTAAGAGGATAGGAGGGAAGAAGTCCTCAGTGGAAGTTTCAAAGTGGTGATATGTCTGACACTTTTAAATAATGGTTCAGTAGAGGTACCTCTTTGTAATTACTGCCTAAATTGCATATATGAAAAAGTGCATAAAATGTAAATAGTGTGACTATGGGTTCAGTGACTCAGATATATTTACTATCTAACAATATAGCGTCAGATATTTCATTGCCTGCAGTGATTTCACAGCAAAATATTTTTAAGCTTAGAAGAAGCAAGCTGCAACCCAGGCCTTTACTCATTAATTATGCAAACCAGACTTTTAGATTTTCAAGTTCACATATTTGAGGCTTTACCTCATGCTGACTGTACCTACCTCAAATATTGATATGATAGGAGAATGACAGTAGAACTTCAGAGTGTAGGATGTTTGCAACTGAGAGGATGCTGGGAACTGTTGGGTTGGAGGAGGAAGGTCAACCAAAATAGACCAAGATCAAAGTACGCACAAAAATTCCATAATGAAACCCACTGTATTGAATTTAATATGAGCATATAAAATAAGGAAACAAGATAAGATGAGATAATTTTTATGAACTAATTTGGAGATGATAAAACCAAAAACAATGTTTTAAACTCTATCCTTCCTCTTTAAACTTATTCATGATTTCCAGGGAGTCATGATCTACGATAAAGCTAGGTAGGAGATACAGACTACCCTGCTCTTATTTTTTGAGTTCCTGGCACCATTTTTAAAAAAGGAGAGGGAACTAATATAAACATGCCTTAAAAAGTGAAGTTTTTTGATAATAAGTTTTTGGAAAATTGAAGTGGTTAAAAAAAATAGCTGATTTCAGTTCATAAAGGACTGATGTACCTATTAATAAGAATGGATAGGTAAAATAGAGCAACAGATTGGTGATCTATAAGCAATCACATTGAGGAAAAGGAAGGAAATTTGACTCACATATTCAGTATACAAGGATGCATAATAGCCAGTCTCAAAGCATATTCCTCCTATTTCCTTCCCATTTCAGAGTAGAATAGAATACAACTCTGTATACTAGGCCTTCAATGAAAGTTTGGAATATTGTTAGTCACCATAAGGAGAACTTTTGAAACATGCTAGAAGGTTTCCATGCTGAAAATAGAAGACATTCTTTTATACCTTGCTATTTTTATTAGATCGATTAACAGACTGACAACATGAACTTTTCTTCATTCCATTGCATTCCATCCTGACCTACCAATATCAGTTTACAGCACAGTCATGTACGGGCGACAATAAAACACACATTCAGCTGCTCTCTAAGGCCAGGACTGAGTGTTGTAGTATCAATGCAGAGACACACCTTCAATTTTGAGAGGATATTTCATCACTTTAAAATGCTAATCACTTCATCTTGTGAGAATAATACTCAGATCTGCTATTACTCAAAACCTGCATATATTGTTCAGTTGCATTTGTATGTATAATATTATTGATGTATAGTGTATGTAGATTTTAATGTGAAATAGGTTGTTGCTGAAGATGTACCTAGCAGTCAATCATAGCAATTGACTAACCCCCATTTGCTAAGAAAATAAAGGTTTATTTAAATTTGTGGCTTTCATAAAAGAATGAAAATGTGAAATTAGCCATTATAGATGTAATACAGAATTACATGAGAGTCAGACGGATAATAGGTAGATGATAGATGAATAGAAAATTGTTGAATTATAGATGAATAAATACTGAAAATCGATAAATATACATTATAAATAGATAATTATACTATATAGATAGTCGTAGATATTATAATGATAGATAGCAAATATACAATAGATAACATAACAAATAATAAATAATAAATAAATAAATAATAATAAATAACAAATAAATAATTATACTATATAGATAGTAGTAGATATTATAATGATGGATAGCAAATATACAATAGATCAATAACAAATAATGAACAGATACAGATTATTGACAGGTGATTGACAAACACCTGTCTGTAATAAAGGGACAATAAAATAAAACATGTTCACAGAATGGATTTTATTTAAATCCTAATGGACTTACAGTGGAAAAAAAATCTTCCTTTTTTCAACCATTGTACTGAAATTTCTAAATTTATGATTTTCAATAACAGTAAATTAGTCCTTTTTATTTATCTATTATACATCCCAAGCAGTTTCCCCACCCTTCTCCCCTCCCACTCTCTCATCCCCACCTCCACTCTGCTCTCCTCCACCATCCTCTTCTCCTCTATTTCTGCTCAGAAAACGGAAGCTTCCATGGGTATTGACAAAACATGGCATATCGGGTTGTAGTGAAACTAAGCATCTTTCATTATATTAAGGCTGAGAAAGGTGATTCAGTAGGAGGAGTAGGTTTCCAAAAACCAGTAAAAGAATCAGAGACAGTTTAGGGTCATCTAAGTTTCTTTTTTCAGGTTATTGCAATGTTGAATAATGCTGCTATGAATACAGTTGAGCAAGTGTCCTTGTGGTAAGATTGAGCATCCTTTGGTTACATGCCAAAGAGTAGTATAGCTGGACCTTGAGGTAAACTGATTCCATTTTTTTTTTAAATGAAACTCTTACATTGATTTTCAAAGTGCCTGTTCCAGTTTGCACTCTCACCAGCCAAGGAAGAATGTTCCTTTTGCGCTACATTGTCTCCAGTGTGAGTTGTCACTTGTGTTTCTGATTTTAGCCATTCTGACAGGTACAAGATGGACTCTCAGGGCCATTTTGATTTGCATTTTCTTGATGGCTAAGGTTGTTGAATATTTAAGTGTTTCTCAGTATTTGAGATTCTTCTGTTGAGAATCTCTGTTAAGGTCTTCACACTATTATAAAATTCAGATTATTTGTTTTCTTGATATCTAATTTCTTGAGTTCTTTATATATTTTTGAAATTAGCCCTCTGTCAGATGTTGGGATGATGAATGTTTGCACATTCTGTAGCCTATAAATTTGTTCTTCGGACAGTGTGTTTTGCCTTACAGAAGCCTCTCAATTCCATGAGGTCCCATTTATTAATTGTTGATCTTAAAGTCTGCATTATTGGTGTTTTGTTCCAGAAGCTGTCTCCTGAACACATACCATGTTATTTCTTACTTTCTCTTAGGTCAGGTGCTTGTATGGGGATTTATGTTGAGGTCTTCATTTTCCTTGAGTTTTGTGCAAGTTGATAGATATTAGTCTATTTGCATTCTTCTACAGCTGACATTAAGTTACATCGGCACGATTTGATAAATAAGCTTTATTTTTTCCATTGTATAATTTTTGATTCTTTGTTTAAAATCAGGTTAAAAAATGTAAACGCGTGATTTTTATCTCTGGGTATTCAATTCAACTATGTTAATCCACCTTGTGTAGGCAGAGTTTTCTTGCCCCAATCACCTATTCCCAAATAACTGACCACCATTTTTCAAATAATTGACTCAAAGATTTAGTATAAGTTATTACAAATGATAATTCAGGCTTGTTACTAGCTAACTCTTACATTTAAACTAAC
>NC_022009.1:69831683-69846104 GCF_000317375.1 Microtus ochrogaster
CAAGGCCAGCTGGCCTGGGTCAGAAAAAGCCTGGGATAAAACCGGACTCGCTGAACATAACCCCTATTTCTTGTCAATGCTTTGCCACATGGCTCATGACTTGTTGTCTCATTTTCTATACATCCTGTTTCATTGGTGGCTGTCTGGTATCTCCTGACTCTACCATTCTTCAACCCAGCATTCTTAGTTTGGACATGCCAATTATTCTTCCTCCCTGGCTACTGGCCAATGGGCATTTTATTAAACCAATTTGAGCAATAAATCTTTAGAGTACACAAGGGGATTAAAATAGTGATATACTTGTTGAGGTATAGATCTTCACAGCTGATGCCTTCTGGTGGTGAGAGACAACTCAGTTATCTTTAAGAGGCCAGCTATGGGAGTTTGCCCATGCTCAGATGAATCTATAGGCAATACAAGTTGAATATGATGTGATTTTTCCTCTTTTTTTCGAGGGAGGGCACAGAAATGGGAGGCCACTGTGATGGTGGTGTATTGTATGAAATTCCTAAATCAATAACAAAATCATTATGTTTGAAAAAAAAGATCTGTGTGTGTGTGTGTGTGTGTGTGTGTGTGCGCCCGCACACGCGCACGTAGAACTTATTGTGACAGTAGTTACAACTAAAGCGCCCCTGAGAGGCTGAAAATGCAGTGGTTGGTTGGTGCATGAGACTGAGTGTCTCCCCAATTAAAGTAGTCCCAAAATGGGCATACCACACTGGGGATACACACATCCTAGAAGTTTCTCCATCCAGGAGATTGGGTACTCCCAATGCTCAGTCTGGCACTGAAAATCTAGAGGTTTCCAGGAGAGCCACTGATTCCCAATAATGGAAGCTTACAATCCTGCTGTGCTAATAAGCTTTGGTCAATTTGACAGTTACTAGAGTCAGCTGGAAAGAGGAAACCTCAGCTGAAGAACTTCCTTTATCAGATTATCCTGTGGGCTTGTCTGTGAGGCACTGCTTTGACGGATGTGGTAGGACCCAGCCCACTGGGGACATGCTATCCTTTGGTGGGTTGGGTTATTAAGAAAGCATCTCAATATGAGCAGCGATGCAGACCATTAAGCTGCTCTCCTCCCTGGTACCTGCCTCTCTTGCTACGTGAGTTCCTGCCCTGACTGCCTTCAGTGATAGACTGTGATTGGGATGTGTTAGCCAAATAAACCCTTTCATCCCCAAGGCGGTGTAGGTTTTAGTGTTTTAACACAGAAATAGAAAGTCAATTAGAAATCCTGGTAATTTTTTTATAGCAGCGAAGGAATCATCATCATTATTATCTGCAGCAGCAGCTACAGCGGTGGTTGCCAGATAAACGTAAGCAAAATGTGGATAAGTCTTCCTACTGCCACTAGCTTTTTATTTGGGCTTCTACCAGGAGGTGTTACCCACATTTGAGGGTGGCTCTCCCAATACCATTTAAACCAATCAGGACAGTTCTTCAGTTGGTACTCCTTACTTGGGTGATTTTAATTTGTGATGGATTAACATAAAAATGCATTATCTTTATGCTTTGTAGGTACCAGGAAAAGCTTTACATATAAACATAGAAAATATTTAAAGCCAAAGATAAAATGTTTCATGTAAACTTTAGCAAAAAGTCATGAGTGTAGCAAAATTAATTTCAGGACACAGGTTACTCTGCAAAAGAGAGTGATGCCTGGGACACAAATGGGCTTCTGTGGTAGTGTACTGTTCTGTTTCCTGATCTGGGTGTGGTTTCTATGAGTTACCTGACTTATCAAAATGCATGGAGTTGTATACCTAAATTATAAAAATGAACAAATATATATTTCAATATTTTTAACTTTGAAAATGAAAGACACCTGGCACCATATAGAATTGAGCACACAAAAAAACAAAAAGCACATCGGGAGAAAGAATTTTTCAGTTTTGTGGTGACATGTTTTTAACACACACTTTATAAACATTGATAGAAGTGACAATTGCAAAGTTTTCAATATTTATGTGAACATATTTAACCACTTTCTACTTACCAACGCTATAAAGTAGACAACACTTTAAAAATATGTGTCAAGTCTGCTTCCATCTGGTGTTTCCTTTTTATGGTCAAAATAAACAGGAAATCTTGCTCAGTCTTCAGTTTATATAGTGACATTTTTATTTTACTCAAAATCTGAAGAAATGATGGTACAGCTTCTTTCCTAAACTCTTGTCCACAGTAGCAACTTTCTTTCTCTTGGGAATTAGGAAAAATATACAGTTGCTATGATAGAGACTCTGAAGATAACAATGGTTACCTTTCACCGGGCATTAATTATAGTTTAGCCTCTCTCTTTATGTAAAGATTTAAGAGATGGTAGGCATTTTTCACATTAGTAAGCACAGACACAGAATTTGAATGCAGCCTTTTGTTTGTTTTGATTGCATTTGTGTACATGCGCCCAAGTATACTTAGGTTCATATGGATGCATGCAATTGTGTGTGTACAGATGTAGACTGAAATGAATTTCTCCTTCAATCACTTTGCACCTTACTCTTTTGAAACAGTTTCTGTCACTGAACCTGGAACTCACAGATTCTGCTTGATTGGCAAGCCTGAGAACTCCAAAGATCCAGTTATCTTCAGCTCCCAGCTGTTGAGATCACAGGTATGCATGATCACTCTTGCCTTTTTATGTGAGAATTCTGAAGCCAAACTCAGTTGCCTTGCTTGCCACCAAGTACTTTACCATTTTCCCAAACCTTTTATTTTTGTTTTGTTTGTGTTTTTGTTTTTGTTTTCTTGAGACAGAATCTCCCTCTGTAGTACAGGCTGGCTTGGAAGTCATAAAAATTGTTTTTCATCAGCCCCCAGATTGGGTTAGAAGCATAAATTGCCATGCTGGACATCAAATATAGCTCATTTTGTCACTGTGCACCATGCTCTGCTTTGGTGATTTACTTTGTACTGTGCATTATTCTAATTTGGATCTTTAGATTGGAGATATGTAAAATATTTTTTGTGAACAAGGATGGTCACTTTTTAACTGATGCTGGGAATAATACACAGCCTCACTATATTCTGTCAGGAGGGAATGGAAGTAATAAATAATGAGTAGACATAAATATATTTAATTATCAATATGTATGAAATTCTCCATAAAGTTTTTCGAGACCAAACTTTAAAATTTTGAACACTGTTAAACATTTGAAAACATGTTAAATTCAGACGTCCCAAAATACTTATACCACAAACTCTGATTATGTTCATGAAATAATCCTGCTGAATCATGATAAATGATTTTTTTAAATCACCAAAAACAACTAATTTACAAAACAGAAGCAAGTTTTTCTTTTCTTTTCTTTGTGTCTGTTTGTTTTTCTAGCCCTCCCCTTACTCTCTCGCCCTTTTGCTTTCTCTCTCTGTATTTGTGTGTAAGTATATAGACATTCAATTAATGTAATAAATGATCAGTCAGGAATGGTAATGGACAACTTCATTGGACATTGAAGCAAGAATACCACAAACTCAATGAGTCATGGATACATGGTGAATAGCTTTAAAAAAACATCATAATAATAATAATAAACACTTGGTCCTGGTGTCTCCTCTGCTAGGTTAGCCTTGATGCAGGGAAAGGAGCTTGGTAATGCCTCAACTTGATATGGCATACTTTGTTGATTCCCATAGGAGTTTTGCCCCTTTCTGAAGACAGGAGTGGTAGGTGTGGAGGGAGGGTAGGTGGGAGGCGGAGTGAGAAAACAGGAAGAGTTAAGGAAGGGGAAGTTGTGGTTGGTATCTAAAATAAATGAAAATATTTAATAAAAAATGACAATTTTTGCCACTATGCTGTGCCTTAATTTAACCCATTATATTAATCTATAAATTAATAGACTATTGTGTGATGTTGTGAATATGAATAGCTTCTTAAAACTTTCACTGTTTTATAAAAGAGCTATGTACTACAAATTCCATATGGTTTATCTTAGTGGCCTGGTTATGTAAACCTAATGATGCTCACATAATACAGTGACATATTTAAAGTTAGTGAACTCCAAATCTATATAATTCATATCACCCTTGAAATGTGACTTCGTGTGGGCCCAACTTTTTTTTTCCTGTGCACATAGATCAAACTTCAAATTTAAGTTTTCTCTAAGAAGGTTGTACTCTTTTAGCTCAATTATTATCTGTTCCCCTTCAACTTTCTGCTGCTCATCATTGAAAGACCAGAAAAACATCTTTAATATCTTCCTGTGTTTTACTACATTTCTGTTACAAACAGCAATTTCTAGACATGGAAAAAATCCTATTATTTGATATATATCTGTTCAGAGTTTTATTATTCCATTTCACCTCTCATGAGTTGATTTTTTTCAGTTACTATGGAATTATATGTATCATCCTATTGTGATTCTATTTCTGAAAGCTTTACATATAATCCCAACTTTACAACCAGGCAGAGATGGTACCATACTTATTTGACACATAGGAGTCGAAGATATCAGGATACTGAGAAAAGTTCGGCATGTACAAGCGCTAAGAAATCCCTTCCTTGATTGAAAAAGGAGTTTTTGATAAAATGAGTAAGACTGAAACATGGGGTGTTGATTCTCCCCTCACAGGAAACAAAGGGCACAAATTTCCATTTATTTCCAGCATTAAGTCCAAATACTGAAACTGAAAGGAAGTCCTGGCTACTGAAGTCCTTTGTTTTTCCTTGAGGCCATTAAATACCATAATCACAACGTTAATACTTACCATGTTGCTTTTTCACACTGCTTACTGGGAACATACATAGTTATATAAATTACTTCTTACTTTTAAATAATAAACCACCATTAAGATTTGTAAATGCCTGTTACATTTAGAATTTTGTCCATAATGAGGTGTTAAATTAAACCCAATATTTACGTGACTTTATTTGGAAACAGGGTCTTTTAACACATTCTTCGTTAGCAAAAGCATGAACAGAGTGAGGTATATGAAGACTCTCATAAAAATGACTGGTGATGGCAAAGGTAGATTTTGGATTTATGAATGTATAAGCCCAACAAAATGCAGGATGTTTACTGGTGTCAGAAACTAAATCCCAAACAAAATCCCTTGGAGATTTTAGACGGATCCAACCTTACCATTTTCTAATTCCATACTTCTCATTTATAGAACTAGGAGAGAATTCATTTTTGATTTGATTGAACCGTTCGTTGCAGCAGCTCAAGAAAGCTGATACAGTCAGTAGCCAGAGGAAATAATTTATCTCTGTATAGGCAGAATTTTAACAACTTTTATATAGGTTTTTATTTTACTCTTTTTTCTTTTGTTTTCTTTTCTGAGTTTGGTTTGGTGTGAAGTAGATCTTTGCTGATAGTCATATATCTATTTTAGGACTTAAAAAACACTCATCGGAATCTTCATTCTGTTTCTTACATCCATGTAAAGAGTTTGACCATTGTCAGCTGGCAGCTGCCATCGTAAGCCTTCAGCCATCTTGGTTTAGTGAAAGTTTGAAATTTTAACTCCTCCTCAAGCAGAAAGTAACACAGCTGTGACAGTCTCTAGCTTGGGCTGGTTTCTGACACAACAGCCATTGTATGTGTTGTGAGTGCACATGTGTGCTGTAGAAGCCACCATGGTATGTGAACAAAGGTTCACAACTTATTTATCCCTATTGTTCAACTGCTAGCAATTCAAATTCTTGCTTCTGTGAGAAAATACTGAAATATATTATTAATAAAAGTTAAAGGGACAAGGCAAATCAATCTAATGGGAGACTCTAAATCCTACTAGGGATCTGAATCCATAAAAAGAGTACCAGTTGATAGGTAACAGCAGGGGATTAAAGACTGAAGCAGTTTACTGCAGGCTATGAATGACCTGATCCCTTCATCCATCTGTCTTTTTATATGAGAATGTTATGCTAATTAGCTGTGTAAATTGTTTCCTGATGACATTAATTTGGTGCCTTTTTGTCATTCTAGACTTTGACTTTCACTGTGATAAAAATATACTAAGGGGCATTTCCAATTTAGATGTTTCTGATCCTGATAAATTCCAACACGGAAGCAGTATTGTGGGGAAGAAACATAAATAGCAAGCTTAACCCATCCCCCAGAACCGCACAGAGGACTTTGACTTTCCACATAACCGTTCCCTTTAGCTTCTAAAGCAGAACATTAACACACTTGAAATGTTGCAATATAATTCAAGGAGAACTTTGGCAAATGCAATTTTCATTGCCCCATTTTGTTTGGAGAAAATCAAGACTTGAATACTAACATTGATAAGCAATGGAACAGATAGCCGCTTTGTGAAATCTTATTAGTAAACAAGAGCTGCATCTGAGAAAATATTGTCATTAAAAGCTATGTAGTAGTTAATTGAGTTTGATATGAAATTTAGTGCTGGAAAGTTAATGACTAATACAGCTATTTCACAGAGCTTGGTTACTGCAGGCTCCATAATGATCTCCTTTTGCTTCGGAGCAACAATGAAATTAACCTCTCTTTTGTCCTGCAGGTGTTATGTTCTGATAATGCATATCCTTTACAAGTTTGGGAAAATTATTTGCTTTGCATATAAATTAACACTAAAGCTGAATCAATATTAGAATAATGAAAATGTAGAGGATTTTTTTATCCTAAGAAATTGAAGTTTTTTTAATAAAATATATCAAATCCTGAATACAATTTTAGGATTAAAATATTTACAGTCTTCTGAAAAAGAAACAAAGATGAACAGGAAAAGGGGAAGTGTGTGTGTGTGTGTGTGTGTGTGTGTGTGTGTGTGTGTGTGTGAGAGAGAGAGAGAGAGAGAGAGAGAGAGAGAGAGAGAGAGAGAGAGGGAGGGAGAGGGAGAAGGAGAGAGAGGGAGATTGAGGGGGCATTGTGAGTGTGATACTACTAAGGGGAAGGAAAGACAATTTTAGGGAATACAACACTATTTCATTATGCTTTCATGAGGAAGAAAATAACTGAGAGAAAATAACTGTGAATCAACACATTTGCTTTCCATATAAAAATAATTAAGAAATAGGTATGTTGCAAATCTCTTTTTCAGTTTTCATGACATGAATTCCTTCCAGTCTCTGCCTTCCCATCCTCTCTCCCCAAGATCTAAAAAATCCTTCTAAATCCTCCCCTTGGAGATTTGGGAACCCACCTGAAGAGCAGGAGGGAAGATTGTAGGTGTCAGAGTAGGTGGTGGATGCCAGGAGAACATGCTTACCAAATCAACTGAGTGGGTTTCACATGGCCTCAGTAAGACTAAAGTTGCCAGTATCCGGCCTGCATGAATCTGAACCAGGTTCCTCTGTGTATTTTCCAAATTCTTATTTGACAGTATCTGAGTTCTACTCTATCACTTCTGAATTCTTCTTTACTGAGTATATAATATTCCTTAGTTCAACTTTAGGCTCCAAATATTATACACTAAATTTATTGAATAAAGACTTGAAAGTCACTCAGGTACAGTAGATTGCTATAGTCTATTAGCAGTATTTTTTTTTTCTATTCTCACAGAGACTTTTTTCCTTTATATACTTATCTTGATATGTTCAAGGGTTTCCTTACATTAAAATATTTATTTGCCTTATCATGTTAAATGACAGTTACATTCAAAATGATTGTAATGTATTCAAAATCAGAGTAAATTTTAATTAGAGCCTACTCAATATTTGTTCGTATATTCTGATACATAAATTTTGTTGACTAGACAAAGGAAAAAGAGGGTATTCTGCTTCTATGTATTTAAAGAATATGTTTAGTAACAGATATTGTGTAAAAGCCAACTTGATGATGATTAAGAAAATATGTGAAAATGATATTATGATCACTGAATCATGATGTAGACTTAGCCCTTCATTTTTTTAGTTCTGATTTACTCTTTATAGAAATAATCCTATTTTGTTAAATCTAAAATACGCATTATTCTTCTCTATGATAGTCTTGCATTGGGGGAACTTTGGTATTGGTGTTGATATTGGCTCAATGTTGATCTTTCTTTCTAAAGTCTAAAAACAAAGTAGGTTCTAAAACAAAATAATAATCACTAATAATTTATAGATTGCCCAGTTCATAAACAGAGTCCAAAATAGAATAGACAATAATAAGCACATATTACACTAACTTGGCACTGTGCCTAGAAACTGAGCCAAGTACACACAATAGGCAAGAAGATATCAGGCATGTGTGCGAGAAGAAACAAGAAAGGCAAAACTATTCATGAAAGACTTCCAAACAAAATATCTGGGGAGTCTATAGATTTCTAAACTTCCCTTGGAAACAAAAATGATTTGAACTCATTTCCCCTGGTCTACTAGCTTCATTGCCTTGTCTGTCAATGTGAACTTCAACAGAAGATGTTGAAACAAGTTGAAAATACTGCAAAATTTCAAAAGCATGTAATAAATTTTAGATTTTGCAAGCTAATTCATGAAAAAATAAAAGCCTATAATACATTATGAGTTCATAGGGCTTTTCTCCAGTTGCTATGACTTACACCAAGCAATTTTGCCTCACAATTTATTAAAATGATAGTGTTTAACTGTAGCTGTGCAATTACGACAAGGGGGACAATGCGTCTCGGCTGTGTGTTTTCCTATAAAGCAGCACCTGGCCTTTTATAGGTCAGCCTTCTCCTCACCAATTAAACCAGAAAAATGCTCCTGTAAAGAAACTTATTGAGAGAGCTTATCAAAGTGTTCCCAGAGGCTTCATTTAGAGTGGATTTCACAGATGGCAGAGTCAAAGAGTAATAAAAATAATCAAAGTCTGTACATATGTACGCATGCAACATGTTTCTGTATGTACTCCCCTCCATGAAGGGACAAGTTTACTACAAAGTCCTGATATTCCAATATTAACAGCTAATATTAACATTTATTAGCATGCATTATTATTATTTCATGTATATATTATAAAATTAGTATCAGATATTAACATCTGGTATATTGTTGTTCATGGTACATAATTGTGTCATTTTTCTACTTCACTTTTCACTCCTTAATCTTTCCAAGTACTCTTTTCAGCTTTACGGCCTTACTTTCTTTAATTACAGAAATAATAATTTAATTACAGAAATAATATATTTAATTCCTAAATATATTAGTTAAACATACTCATTCTATGTAATCTCTCTCTGTCTGTCTGTCTTTCTCTCTTACACACACACAAACACATGCACAAATATGTATATGTGTGTGTGTTCAGGGCTTGCTATTCCCACCTGAGACATCTATGACATAGCTCCTATACCTAAGGCACAGTGATAAATGCAGAAGAGAGGGAGGAAAGATTATAACAGCCAGAGTAACAAGACGTTTACACTGACAAATTGTCTCCTAAAAATATCCTTGAATTCTCACAATCATGGCTGCCCACACATGACAAGGATCACACCATGCTAATGTAGATGGGGAAAAGCTCAGGAGGCTTTAACCAAAGACAAATAACTATAGGAAATGCTGAGATATAATTAAAGAATATCTAAGGAATGCTGAGAGTAAGATAAATAGTTTCCCCCAGGGGGGAAAAAAACATAGTTATTTACCCAATACCCTGTGCTGATTTTAAAATACTACTTACATAGACATAATCTATTCTAAATTAGCAAGAGGGCATCCAGAAATCTCAAAACGAGAGCATGAATATACAGGAAAAATAAGTAAAAGTACAATTTGCTACAATCTACTCATTCAACTAAGCCTACTCAACCTAAATAACATTTGATAGATAGAAAATTATTACACATTTTATATCTAAATTTGCAGCCAAGGGAATCAAAAGTATAAATCTTTTTTACCTATTTTTTTATTTTTTTAGTTTTTTTTCGAGACAGAGTTTCTCTGTAGCTTTGGAGCCTGTTCTGGCACTAGCTCTTGTAGACCAAACTGGCCTCGAACTTATAGAGATCCACCTGCCTCTGCCTCCTGAGTGCTGGGATTAAAGGCGCACATCACCACCACCGGGCCAAAAGTATAAATCTTAGGGGGAACCAGGTAAATACTTAATTGTAAGAGGAAGAGGGCTGCTTGTTTGTCCTGGCTGTCAAGAACCAAGATAACCACACAGAAACTGTATTCATTAAATCACTGGTTGGCTTATTAGCTCTAGCATCTTAATGGCTAACTCTTACATCATTTACTTATTTACTTATTTACTTATTTACTTATTTATTTATTTATTTATTTATTTATTTATTAAGATTTCTATCTCCTCCCCGCCACCGCCTCCCATTTCCCTCCTCCTCCCCCGATCCAGTCCCCCTCCCTCTTCAGCCCGAAGAGCAATCAGGATTCCCTGCCCTGTGGGAAGTCCAAGGACCACCCACCTCCATCCAGGTCTAGCAAGGTGAGCATCCAAACTGCCTAGGCTCCCACAAAGCCAGTATGTGCAGTAGGATCAAAAGCCCATTGCCATTGTTCTTGAGTTCTCAGTAGTCCTCATTGTCTGCTATGTTCAGCGAGTCCGGTTTTATCCCATGCTTTTTCAAACCCAGGCCAGCTGGCCTTGGTGAGTTCCCAATAGAACATCCCCATTGTCTCAGTGTGTGGGTGCACTCCTCGAGGTCCTGAGTTCCTTGCTCATGCTCTCTCTCCTTCTGCTCCTGATTTGGACCTTGAGATTTCTGTCCGGTGCTCCAATGTGGATCTCTGTCTCTTTCTCCTTTCATTACATCTTAATTTAACTTATTTCTAGTAATCTGTGTAGTGCCACATGGCAGTGGCTTACCGGGTAAAATTCCTAGCATTTGTCTCTGGTGGCTCCATCCTTCTGACTCTGCCTCCTTTCTCCCAGCATACCATTTAGTTTTCCCCTCCTACCTAAGTTCTGCCCTATCAACAGGCCAAGGCAGTTTCTTTTTCCATTAACCAATGAAAGCAACACACAGACAGAAGGACCTCTCACATCACTTAATTATGAAAACTTAACTTACACTACCTAGAGTGACATCATATGGTGAACTAAGACACAGATGCTGTTAAATTCAAACTAGTTTTTACCAACTTACATAATTAGATAAAAAATGTATGTAGAAAAATGAAGATACCAAACACTGTGCCATTTATTACTTATGCTGTATTAATGCTTTCATTCAGCCGAACAACTATCCTGGCCGCAAATGAGATAGGATTTTCACACCATGTAAAACAGACTGATTTCAGTGTCACGTGCCTTACTATATGGGCCAATATATTTAGATATCAAATTCTGGAAACCTTTACAAGTAACATTCTCAACTTGTTTCAAAATAACTTTTTTTTTTCTAGAATTTTCTTGCCTCAGAGTGGATAAGTAAAATGACTATATATCTTGGTGGTAAGATAGAATGTTCACCACCTAAAACTTTACCTCTTGTTTGAATTTAATGAACTAAGCTGCCATAACATTATCACTTAATAGCTCATCTTTGTGGACAGTTTTCAGTAATTATAAAAGTATCAGATCCTTCTTCAAAGAAAGCTATCTTCAAAGGAAGATACATTTATATACATATTATTCAAAGGCAAAAATGTTTGCTGCTTCTTAAAATAAATAGTTTAATCATTCAAAGTGGGCATCCTTTGTTACAGACAAGTTAATATGATATAAATTGGTTAAAAATTGAGTCATGAAAATTTAGTTTTTGAACTGCTTTAGTGTCTGATAAGATGTACTTGATACGTTTTGTGAAAGTTCCCATAGCCATTTTTAATATTACACATCCAGAATAAGAATTTTAAGGTTCTAGGACTACTATTATAAACTGTGTGAAAGAAGATATATTTTTATGTGGCTTTAATTTGAAATTGTATGCTACCTCTCATGTAAAAGATTTTACATGGTGTGTTCATACAGGAATGTGTGTACCACTTTCCTCTGGATTTAACCTCCTTGAAAGATGCTGATGATCACTTCTGCAGCTGCAGGTCTGAGCTATTGACAGAGACCATGTTGACGTCTCTGATCTGGACTTTTACTAGAAGCCATGTTGAGGTTCCATGCTGCTGCTTGAGACTGTTTTGAGAACCAATTTGATGACCACGGCCCATGCTGCTACCAGAGGACATTGGTGAGCTGTGTTGTCCTGGTTACCATGTTGATGTCTGAACTCTTTGCTGATGCCAGCCAGGTACTAGGTTGATGTAAATGATCAAGCTGCTGGCAACTGCTATGGGCAAGGAAGCTTTTTTTTGCAGTAGTATTGTTGATTGCAGACTCATAACTGACAATGAGGGATGTTGAAGGCTTTTGTGACATCTTCTTCTGCCCCTCAAAAGCAAATAGTCCAGACTGAAAGCTGCTGTAGGCAGTCCTTAAAACCTGTGACAAAAATGCTGAAGTAGAGTTTTTCAAGTTGATGACTTCTGGCTAAAAGTGGGATGGAGTTGGAAAGGACTCACTTTTTTTTTAAAGGGCAAACCACTGACAATTTGACCAAGCTAGAATATGTCTGTGGTTGACATGAATTGGACTAGGTGAGTTTTGTTTATTTGCTTTGGTTTTTCATTTGTTTGTTTTCCTTTGGAAGGAGGGTACAAGGTTAGGAGGGTGAACCTGGAAGGAACAGAAAATGCACATGATCTGGATGCATTGTATGAAATTCTCAAATAATTAATAATATTATCTTGGGAAAAATAAACACTCTTTCTTCATCTCTCTCAGTTTCTCTTTTCTTGTGCATATGTGTTAATGTTGGTGATCCTCAGAACCTCACCTTACGTGTGATATGGAGCATTTTAGATGTAACAGCAAAGGCTCTATGACATGCTGGATCTGGTAAGGCAGTTCTTGATAAGTGTTGATAAGTGTCCTCATGAAAAATAGCAGGCACTGAGGAAAAGAGGCCACCTGAAACCAGAGAGGCATTTATATAGCAGTGTGCATAAGCAAAGTAAGAATTACATTACAACTTTCCAGAAATACAGACAGTCCAAATCCAAAAATCCGAGTTAAATTTTTACCTTATTATGTACTCAATTTTGATAAGACAGGAAAAATAATAATCGAATGTATGACTCATTTTTAGAGAGTCACAGCTCCAACCTTCACTCAGTACTGCTATTGATTAAAAGTCATTAGTAACTGCTCATCTATTTTTAATGAGCACATGGATTATATACTCCATAGAAAGGAGAGGTAAATGATTAATGGTTTGCTTAATATACATGCATGTTTCAAAGATTGGTATAAAATATTTCCAACATATTTATTTGAATTGGTAGAAATAGATTTCCAACTTATCTATTAGGAGATTGTTATTTTGTTTTTCAATTTTACTTCCCTGTTTGTATGGTTTTTTTTACCTCATCTTCCTGTTCTCTCCCTTTGTGTTTCTTTCTTTTCTTTTAAAAAAAAAAGATTTTTATTTTACCCTTTGTGTTTCTACCCTAAGATATAGACACCAACAGCACCACAGAGGCAGTAAAGGGTCCTTAATCTAAGCCGTTGCTGCTTCTAATTTTCCTTTCTCCACTTCTTCCTCCTTCCTTTGTCTTCTGTTTCTTATTTTTAATAGATAACACAGTTTTGATTTTAATAAGTTTTTGTAAGGATAAAATCAACTTTAATGCTATTTTTACATAAAACAGGAAAAAGGCAGTGTTTTGTGGCCAGAACATTCCACATGCAAACAAACATCACCAAAAACAAAAAGAATTTCAGTAAGATAACTCAGTAAGATAACGCTGCAATCCCTTTTCTTTCATCCCCTGCAGCATGTTTCTCTGACAGTATTTGCTATTCCTAAATTCAGCATCCTGTTGCAAGCATTGCCAGCAATACAGAATACTTTCAATTAATAGTTCCCTACTTCTCTGGTCGCTAAGCAACTGACCTATGGTGAGGAATGCATAATGACACATAGACACCTTATAGTGGTAGGAAGTATAGATTTCACTGGTTTTATTTGTTGCTCTATGTTGGTCCTACAACAAGCGGTGAAGTACATGGCACTATTTGATATTAGCTTTCTCTCATAAAGTGAAAAGTTAAAATAAGTTGTAGAAAAAGGAGAAATGACACCAAATACCTTTTTTCAACTCCTTTGTGCCTTTTTTGGTTTTATAAGAGAAGTCTAGTTAATATTTCATTAAATGCATATATCAAAACAGTACTTAAGATAGTATCCAGAATATGCAGAAATTATTAGGGAACCAAGAAAAGACTCTCCAAAAATGGGGAAATAAAAGTGATACAATGAAAATTAAAAATGAAAACCATTAGCCCAGAAATATATGTGGTCCTTTACTGAAGCGTCTTTGAATGTGTTCCCATAGGATAATACCAGCTAAATCAGCAGTAAAAGGTTTATTACCTGACCCAGTCCCTTTTTCCTCCATCCACCCATCACACTGCATTGCTTACTTCTGCTGAATTCTGTTTGTGTTCAACAGAAAGGAAGACCGCATCTCTTACCACAGAAGTGCCTAAAAGGACATCCTGCCATGTGTTTTCTACGTTCATTGACTGTTTTGTTCATTTAACTTTCTAA
>NC_022009.1:69847783-69851821 GCF_000317375.1 Microtus ochrogaster
GAGGAATACCACACAGCAAAGCACAAAAACAGGAAAACCCTCTCCAAAGCGAATGATTGCCTCTGGAAGCTAGATGAAGCTTGGTGTCTCCTGGATTTGATGGGGTTTTCTTCACCTAATTTGGTGCTGATCTGCTTGAACCAAAGCAGCAAGGCTGATAGCGTCACAACTTTGAGCTAAACACATTCTGGTCTTGCTGTGAACATCAAAGATCAATTCAGAGACATGGGGTCCTAATAGTTGGAAAACCACTACCTCCCTTATCTGACATGAAGATCATTTACCTAGGATGAAGGTGTCTAGTTCCTGATCAATCTGAAAAACTTGTACCAGCTCTAAGATGTCCCCTTTGCTCAGTAATATATAAATCACCTTCTTTCTCACAGACCTATTGTCTTCTATCCTTTAGAACACACCAGTTTATTTCCCCAATAAGTTTTCCTTCTGCCCATGAAGGGGTCCAGTCGACTGGTTTCAGTACTCTCACTTACATAAACGATATACCGAGTGTACCTATAATATGATAAAAATCCAGAATAGATCTATTTCTGTTGTCTCCTTAACAGGGACCTTTTTATTGTCTATACTATTACATAAAAATCCAGGGATCATAATTCTAATAAACTGTTTCAATTTAGAGACTTCAATAGATAATATTCTAAATAATTTCAATATGTCTTCTGCTCCATAAAAACATTAAAAAAAGAAACTGTCCTTTATAATATCTGTAGTTTATTCAAAATGGTGATAAAATTGAAGGAAAAGGTTTTCATCTATATTTTAGTTTCTGAAGAATCATTGTTAATAAAATATTTATGTATCTGTATGTTCAAATCGAGGAGATTTGAAATGCTATCTTTAATATTACTTCTTGAGAAATAAAGTTTCCAGATGGTGTTTACATAGCTACTCAGTATAGATGAGACATAAACATGATAGATTGTTCTGCTATGACTCTTTTGTTATTTATAACACCATAATAAAAATACTTCTTTTGAGAGGCAGGCAGATCTCTGTGAGTATGAAGCCATCCTGGTTTTCCAAGCAAGTTCCAGGACAGCCAGGGTTCCAGAGAGAAACCCTTTCTCAAACAAACAAACAAAGAAAAGCAAAAGAAAATATTTCTTTTGTATAATACTTGATCATGTCTCCACAAAGAGGATTCAACCACTGCATGACTTTTAAATATGATCACATTAGCATATTTTTATCCAGAATAGAGTTATGAATCCTGATTTCTCAAGAGGGTCAAATGACTTGAATTAAATGATTTTAAGTCACTAGAGAAAAGACACCATAATGATGAATATAAAGATTCTTCTGTTCATGTGTTGATTTCATTGGTTAATGAATAAAGAAACTGCTTTGGGCCTGATAGGGCAGAACTTAGGTAGGTGGAGAAGACAAAACTGAATGCTGGGAAGAAGGGCAGAGTGAGAGATGCCATGGATATCCTGCCTGAGATGGACGCTGGTTAGACTCTTGCCAGTAAACCACAGTCACGTGGCTATACACAGATTAATAGAAATAGGTTAAATTAAGATGTAAGAATTAGCCAATAAGAAACTAGAGCTAATGGGCCAAGCAATGTTTTAATGAGTACAGTTTCTGTGTGGTTATTTCACGGGCTAAGCTAGCTGAGTGGCAGGGAAGAACAAAGGGACCCTCACCCATCAACAGAAGACCATTTCATGATTAAATGTAAGCGACAGGATAATGTGTTTGCTGTGTATGTGAGAATATTTTAGTTGTTCTTCATTCAGCTTTTTGCATATACTTTTCGAAACATTTTAAATACATACTTTCATTTTATGTGTATGAATTTTTATCTTAATGTATGTCTGTGCACTATTTGGTTGCCCAGTGACTGCAGATGGCAGAAGAGGGCACTTTATACCCTGGAGTAAGACACAGTTATGAACTTCCATGTGGGAACTAATCCATTTATGCAGCTCTAAACTAGAAAATTTGATTTTATTTTAGACATTGGGAATATTAGAGCTGTTGAAAGCAGAGTCACAATTTGTAGCCCTGTACTAGAATTTGCTATGTAGACCATGATGTACTTAAATTCAAAGAGATCTACCTGCCTCTGTTTCCCAAGTGCTGGAAATAAAGTACCACCATTCCAAAATTGGTTCTCAAAACTTATAAACCCTGATTCATATTTCCATAATTTTACACTATTAACTCATATGGAAAATACTGACTTATACTGATATAAATAAATAATGACCACAATGTCACTTCAGTGTATCACTAAATTATATGTGATCTTAAATAATGTGGGCATAAAAATGATGATTTTTTTACATTATATGCATTCTTTTTTAAACTTTTTTTTGTATTCATTAAACAAAATATACTGTTACATAAAGATATATTCGTGAAAGTGTATGTTGTACATTTATTATATTGTCTTTCTTTATACATCTTATTTTCCTCTTTTGCTCCTTTAACCATACTTATATATACATACATGGTTTTACACATTTATGTAAACTGTAGAAACCACAAACATAAAAAATACAAAATAAATTTCCTTCTGACACTTAATATGCTTAGATTGTCTCTAGTTATACCAATTTTCATAAAAGTAATATACACAATATTTTATTGCAGATATTATGGGTCACAGCTTCTAATAAAAAGCAGAAAATATATGCATGTCATTTACAAATTATGTTTGTAACATCACAATAATTTTCAGATTTGAATTTATTTCTTGAATAAGCTATTTTAAATCCTCAAAATAGACAAAAACGATGGATTATGATATATAGATAGATAGACAGATAGATAAATAGATAGATGATTAATTGAATGATTGGTTGATAATTTTCTATTTATAAGTCACTCTATCTTTCACATTCCTGACATCAGTTTTGTTAGAGAACATTATTTTCTTCTGGGGAATATGCTGAGTCAAAGGATGTTAGACAGCTGAGAAAATTATAAAATTCAATTAAAATAAACTTAAAAGTGTGTCAAAAAATTAAAACATGGGGAAAGAAATGAGGTAGATATGATCAAAGTGCATTATATACATAAACTTCTCAAATAATAAAAAGTCCTCTACCCAAAACTGAAACAAAAAATAAAAGTACAGATTCCTAATGAATTTATGAAATATTATCAATTTATTTGAAATAACTACTTACTTATGGTATAAACTGAATGATGTAAAATAAGTTAGACACTCAAAAAAAAAGAAAGGAACAAATAAATGACTATGATTATCATAGATTATGGAGTATTAGATGATAAAACTGAGAAATGGAGATATTATTCTACAAATAAATTAAAAGAAAAACATGATTGAAGGTGGGAAACAAACACAAAGCCTGAACCCCAACAAACCACAACTGAAAAACTCAGAATGTCCCACAGTCAAAATGAGAGCAATAGAACCATCTGCAACACTGTATCGACACAGAAGGGAGTCGGATGCGTGAGCTGCATGCCATGACGGAAGTGGAAACAGATTTCACAAATCCCTGAAAGAAATAGTGTTAAATATTTAAGAGTTTGAGATTTAGTGATATGAAAGACTGTGATAATTTCTGAGTCAGAGTAACAGTAACACATTTCAGATCAATAAGGAAAACTCCAGGCATGGAGTTAATGCTTCTGCACAGAACCTGGCTTGGCATATGGGGCCAGGTTATTATGTCAAAAGTGGGCACCTAAAATGGTAGTTCTGTTGACAATGTCCTAAAGAGATGGAATCTGGGTAAACAGAGGAATGTTACTGAATAAACAGAAACCTGAACTCAGCAATTCTCAGGAATCTCAGTAGGAGTGCCTATAGTTTTTCGGTTCTACATTTTCTTTTTATTTCCTTTTGTTGAAAGTAGATTCTTTTTTCTTGTGCAATATATCCTGATTAAGGTTTCACCTCCTTCTATTCCTCCCAGTTCCCCGACCCCCGCTTCTCCCTTATTATCTGGTGGTACCCCATTTGTGTATCCCATTAGAAAACAAAAAATATTCTAGGGGATAATAACAAAAATAAAATGTAAGATAAACCAAAACCAA
>NC_022009.1:69853268-69854837 GCF_000317375.1 Microtus ochrogaster
TGAACACTCAAGAATCCCATCATAATAAACCCTGTAGTTACTGAAGGGCTCAATAAAACCCAAGTGAATTCCTGCCAAGAATAAGGCAACTGAGAGAATTGGAATCTATGACTGCAAACCCTTTAACAGCTGCTAACAGGTGGCATTCTGGGGTAAGATTTTTCTATATTAGCTTCATCAAGGAAATACACTTTTAAAGGCAGTTCCAAGCTTGTCCTCTATAATACTGGGATTAGAATCACACATCAATCTACACTTGGCCAAAGTCTGGCCAGGTGAGTCTTTCTTACTGTTCTTTTTGTACATTCTATCCAAATGTTGAGATCTAGCCTGGGTCACATATCCAGTTCTTGGGTGTAGTCTAGCTATCATTACCTCCAGTCTTCAGTCAGGAAACCCTCTTCTCACCACCTACTGATTGGTCTCTTACATGCCATATTCCAAACTCCTCAGTTAGCCAGATTTTGTACATGCATTTTTGGGATTTAACCTGATAGGCATCCTCATCCATGCATCTTTCTAAACCAACATGTCTAACTCCACACTCTGTTTTGACCAGGATGCACCTCCTGGACACTGCTCAGGCTCCTTTGTCCACCTGACATCAATGCACATCAGACCAAGTCCAACACACTCATCCTGCATCGTTCCTCATGAGGGTTTATATCGGACACAGAAATAATAAAAATTCACATGCCTAGATTTCATTGTGGCATATGAATGATATGGAAGAGACAGGCAGTATTCCACTTCCAGTGCTATAGAAATACTTACCAATGAGAATTACTTATGTGGATCTCAAGTCTAAAATTCAAAAGAACCATTTTAAATTTCATCAAAGATTTCAAGGAGTTTAATGACAACACAAAATAATAACTCAATGAACTTAAAGAAGTTAAATGCTTTAGTGATTTTCCCCGTTAAGTCCCACAAACCTAAGGTCCATGGATAAGATGAAGAATATCCAAAATATGAAAACTAATGTCAATAATGATATAAAATCATAGATGAGAATACAAACTGACTTGAGAAACTGAATTGAGAAACTCATTAACCCAATTACTGAACTCAAGAGAAATATTTAAAAATAGACTGCAATAAGCAGAAGATAGAATATCAGGACTCAAAGATAAAATTCATGATCTAGATGAAATGAGCAGTAACTATGGTTTAAAAAAAACACTAAAAGATAATGCAGAACATATGGAATGCCATGTGAATACCAGGCCTTCAAATTATAGGAATAGAAGGAAAAGAATAGTGATATAAACAACGGTTTTAAAAAGATCATTGAAGAAAACCTTCCCAAGCAAAGAAACACATACTATAACAGATCTAAAATGTATAGAGACTACAATAGAGAAACCAGAAAAGAAGCCTTCAGTGAATCATCACAGTTAAAACATTAATGACACTGAACAAAGAAAGACTACTGAAAGCTGTGAGAAAATAAAACACAGATCACATATAAAAGAAAACCCATCAGAATATGGATGATTTCTCCATGAAAATGTTGAAAGATAAAATCGCTAGATAAATACATTTCAACTCTAGAAGGCCATGACTGCA
>NC_022009.1:69855264-69860319 GCF_000317375.1 Microtus ochrogaster
GTGGCGTGCATACCTTGGTGGTAAGCCACAGTTTGCTAACTTGTCTTAAGGCCCACTCAACAAAAGGAAAACCATACCTTGTATGAGATACCTGGATCTAGGCAAGTCTTGGATCTACAACTGCCACTTAAATAAACGAGAATAATTTTGAACTACATTTTCAATATTTATTTTTATGTCTACAAATAAGGATAAGATTCACCCTCATTAAAAAACAAAATCAAACAATTATGTCTCCTTACAGCAGACTGAGATCATTACAGAAGCCCAAAACTGGTGAAAATGCAGAGAGCGAATGACTGTGTGGTGCCCAGATTCACCTGATACTTCTACACCGCAACACTAAACTTAAGGCCCAGCAGTTACAGCAGAAGGGTGCGGATAATTTATAAAAATCAGATAAACAAGAAGATTCCAATGAGATTGTATCTCTTAGAAATGTCAGAGAAGTTACACCCATGAAATATTGTCTTGGCTGTTTAAATAAAATTAGAACAATGACAACACCTATACATATCCTAAAACAAAAGGGAGAATCCTATGAAGCTTTAACCCTATACAAAGAAGTACAGAAAACAGAGGAATCCCGAGAACATGAAAAATGGTCTTTCCTAGGGAAGAACACACCAATTAAGACTTATTATCATTTGATAAAACTTACTAGCTGTTCCCAAATTAGAAGTAAAGTATAATTGAGGTACATAAGAAAAGTTATCTACAAAACCTGTAGATTTCACATTTGTTTAATTCCATCATTATCTACTTTATATTTCAGAATTTGTATTCTAAATTTCTAGGAAGTAATTGATTGTGATTGTAGTAATTATTCCCTAAATTCCAGGTAAACAAGTCAGTAAAGAAAAACAAAGTCAGAAGGGAAATAGTATTCAAGTCACATAGACATCTAAAGTCTGAGATTTGTCCGAAATTTTCCTTTTGGTAGAGGATATAGAAGAGAAAAAGGAATATTAAATTTTTAACAGCATGCAATCTTCGTGGTTTGACTACCAGTGTGGTAAGCAGATATTTACTTTTCCCTCTGATGTTTGTGAATTGGATATTTTTAAAAATTTTTTATTATACAAATGATTAAGAATACTCAGCATTGATGTCCTATTAGTTCTTTCTGTCCTGAGATACAGCCCTACATGGAGTCATTTTAACCTCCTACTGCCTTTGGTGATAAGAAAACCTTGGCAAGATTCCAATGTAACTTAAGACATGTCTCGTCCTTTTCTTTGTTAATATATTTCCGTATGACTTTGACACCAAAATTTTACTTTACAAAGGCTGCAGCAACCAAAGGACAAAGTAAAGCAAAGTATTCCAAAGACTGTGACAAACAGGGAAGCTGCCAATTGCTGGTCCATTCATCCTTTATATCTTTGTATTTTGTGTTTTTCTGTCTCAGTGTAAGTGTGTAATGAAAGGCCATACTCTATGTTGTTCTCTGTAGGGAAAAGCATAAAGAAAGAAGGGAAAGTCTGCCACACCATTGATATTCAGCCATTTCCTCTGGGCCCTCAACAACAGCAGAATGCTTGTTTGAATCGCCATTGTAAGGTGGCTTCTGTGCATTCTCATGGATCCACTGCAGTATTGCTTGAGTTCTGGAGCTGTCTGGCCTCACTAGGAATCTGTAGCAAGAGTACTTTTGCAGATTAGTAGCAGGACAAACCTGGTTTGCCGGATTTCTTAGCTTCCTGTCTGCTCTCATTTTTCAAGTACATCTGGGGAAGTAGCAACAGAAAACAAAACAAAACAAACAAACATACAAAAAAGCCACACCCAGAACAGAATGTTTATTCCTATACCTAGTGACCCTTTAGACAGGCATAGGCACATTAGACTGTGCAAGTGACAAATACTGTATCCAGCATGCATTTCAACGTCTGTTTATGTTGCTTCGAGTGGACTTTCTTTTCCTGATGCCCCCGTGATTTGAACTGAAGTAGAAATGAGCTCACAAAGTCAAGAAAGGTTTATATTTTCCTCCTTTCACTAAGGATTAGAATTTGCTTACCTCAGTTTGTGATGTAGAGGCCATGACATGTGAACCCATGGCGAGAAGCCACAGAAGAAGGGGAATTCATCAGCAAGAAGGGCGTGCGGGACTTTGCTGCTTGCCTGACCTCTGTTGCAAATATTACTCTCAGCATCAGAAGCACTGAAAATGCTGACAAAAAGATTGTGAAGGGTTAGCAGAAGGTGGACCTGCCTGAGTGTCTAGGGACAAAACCTTTAAGAATTTGGATAAATTCTTTGCTGTGAATTGTCCACAATTGAAATGTTACTGTTCACTTAACTCCATTTCTTTTTCTTTTCTTTTCTTTTTTTTTTTTTGCTTCTTGACAAGTGTTCCAATCAATACTGAGAATTCCCTTGTATGTTGTAAAAAAAAAAGTAGAAATCTCAGGAGATAACCTCAGAGATGTTTTAGCATGCAACTGACAGTAAATTAAGAACACACACATTTAAAAATGTTTGAAATCTTTCTCTCTACATGCATGTATGTGTGTGTGTGTGTAGATAGACACATAGATACATAGATGGATAGATAATGAGATTGATAAATGATATTTGAAAAGTCAGTGTTAAGTATCTTCTTTGTTCTGTTTTGATTCCTTCTTCCTGTGTATTTTTAGCCTAAAGGTTTAGGCTACCAAACAGTGTAATCATTACTTTTACTTTCAGGTATAAGGAGGGTGAAAACTGTCTATTGTCATTTTATAGGTTTTGTTGTTGTTGTTGTTGTTGTTGTTGTTGTTTTGTTTTTGTTTTTCTTTGTTTTTTATCTATGTGTCTGGAAGTTGCAGTGCAGAGCAATGTTAATTTATTCAGTGCATGTATGTCTCTTTGTAATTACTATGTTGATTAAATGGAGGTAGACCATGGCAGACTCTGAATGGGTTAGTTTTAATTGCCTACTGGTCCCAATCTAGGGTCACCTGAGAAGGGAATCTCAATTGAGAGATTAGAAATTGTTTTGATGTGGAGAAGTACTCTAAATATGGATACCACAAACTAGAAGGAGATAGAAATCAAATACGTATCTGTTCTCTCTTTGCTCTTGATCATGAGTGTATTGTGACGAGCTCCTTGAGGTCCTTTCTTAGCCTGCCCCAAATGGAACCTTTCATCTCTTAAGTAGCTTTCTTCAGGGTCTTTGATCCCAGTGGCAGAAATGAAACTAGAAGCGCACCTCAGTCTCGTAAGTTCAATGAATGAAGGGAAATGAAGCTGCAAATAAAATGTGTGTTTGTTACATGTTGTAATATGCTGTGTCACAGTACTGCCAATCTTCTTTCTTCTTAACCAGTTCCACCTGACAGGGAGAAGATTCACCCGTGGGTAGCAGACAAGTCTTCAAAACACAGTCATTTATCATGGTCTACTCTGAGTCCCTTCATGGGTAGAAGATCCTTCAATACCAACTCCAAATAAAATTAAACATTTTATCTTGGCTGTTTTTAATTTTCAAAGAAAAATTAATTCATCTATGCCTTAACTTCCAAATGTCTCTTATAGACTATATTATCCATTGAAGAAAAAAGGAGCTTTTTTTCAAAAATTTAAACATTTGTATAATATTTTAAAAACAAAACTATACTGGTATATTTACACATTTGAGAATATCTTGAATGAATAAAATACAGGAAATAAAAGTGAAAAACATGAAAGAGTGAATCACAACTGGTAAGAGTTTTGTTTGAAAAGTAGAAATTTGTAATTTTCAATCATAAAACCTGAGTGAATTTGATAAGCATACATACACAAACACACGAATAAATTCACTTGCAGGTTTTTGTTTTGTTTTTTGTTTTGTTTAATTTTTGAGGCATAATTTCTCTGTGTTGCTTACAGATTTGGTGCTCCAATGTGGCCAACTAAATACATGTAAAACCTGAGAGGGCTTGAAAAAGAATTCTAGACAAACAAACAACAACAGCTACAACAAAACGGAGTTTAAAACAGCTTCTTGCTGTTTGTGGGTGTCTTGTTGCAGCTCATTTGAGAAATATTTTTCTGATTCAGCCCTAGCAGGAAAAAAAGCTGTGGCTGTTTTAAAATGTCAGCTTTCTGGGCTATGATACCAATGCCAACTCTGGCCCTTTTGGGATACAGAGCATTTGGAGATTATTATTTTTTTTTTGAGTATACTGCTGCAGCATGCTTGTCAGTGTGGGCTCGTTATGTGCCTGGAAGTGGGGCAATGCACAAGGCTCAGAGGCACAAGTGGCTCAGGGGCTCAAGAAGTTCTGCCATTACTGGACTGGGCAGGGCAAGCAGGCACTGCTCTGTTTGATCTAGCAATGATGAAGCTTAAGTTTTTAAGACGGGCTCAGCATTTTAAAAAGCACTCTTGTACAATAAACAATTACAGATTCACAATAGGACAAATTCAGAAATAAAAGAACTCTAAATGGGTCACAGTATTGAATAAATATACATAGGCTTGGGAGAGAGAAGAAAAAGAGTATAGAGAGTTGGAAAAGAAGTAAATCATTTTAAAAAAGTCTTTAAAGAGACAGAGTACAGACAGTCATAGATTACAAGGAGTAAAGAAAAACAAGCCATGTAAAGATGGAGAATACACAGAGAGTCTGGATTATGTATATTATTGTGTTATCCTTGAATTTTTTGACTGTGAAAAAGCTAAGTACAGAATGACATTTCATTGTATGGGCTGCCAAGTTAAACCAGCATATATGTTCTAACGGTATCTGGATTCCAAAATTTGAGTCTAAGGATATTTTGCTTTGGAAAAGAGATTCTTCTTTTGTTTTCACAGAAGATAAGAACCTGTGAATTGCTTGTGGATTGCTTCTAGACCAATATGGTTTGATAGACCACACCCCCTGAAAGGTTGCTGTGAACACCCTCAAAAAATTACTTTGCCCAACTGTTGACTGAAATGAACCTAGCACACAGGATACACCATGAAAGTTCTGATTAACAACACCCCCAAACTACAGGAAGCTGTTTGGACAGAACTATGCCCATATTCCCAAATATTGTTTATAATTGTTTGTTTACATCTAAAGGGGGATATTA
>NC_022009.1:69864224-69908423 GCF_000317375.1 Microtus ochrogaster
TACTTTCTATAATAATTAATGGAAAGTCTTTCCTTCATTAAATTGACAATTGTGAAGGATATATACACATAAAATGTGACATGTACAAGTTTTGATCATCAGTGCAGCATTAAACTAGTAATATAATATAATTTCAATAAAACAAGTAGCATCCTGGATATCAACACAGAGATAAAGAAAAACAATCCAAGGTTTTAAAACTCCCCTCACTCCATTTCTATTTTTAGCCCCTGCCATCCCTGTTACTGAACAAACAGCAGTAAACTGGAATTTTTAACATCACTGACAGACTCAGACTCAATTTTCTTTGGTGACTGTGCATGTGGGGGGGGGTGGAGTAGGTGATGATAAACCTACTTTTATGTGATTTTAAACACAAAGAAAAAGTGTCCAGGAAGGTAGAAGTAGCTCCCACACATGCTTGGAGCTAGTCTTTCCTGGCTATAATTTGATGTAGTACTAGATATATATTTGTGTCCCTTTTCTTAATCATTTGAAAGTTGGTGTTTCATATATTCTACACACATGCAGACTCTTATGCACGTTTCCTAGGCACTGAAATATTTTCTGATATAATCATAACTATCAAAGTCATAAAATTTTATATTGTATTTAGTGGGTTTCTTTTCAAAATGTATTCAATAGTGATTATTTGTTCATGGATGAAACACACACTTGGCATTGAACAACCACACAGGGATACTTTTCTTTGAGGGAGTCTGACATATTCTGCAATAGAGTTTACCTAACTTATTGTTGGGTGGAAAATGAATCACTTAACACAAGAAACGTCTATTAGGAGTGATTCATCAGTTGGAACATCTAAGCCAATCCTTTTAGAATTGATGGTAAATTTAATCATTGATTCTTCTTTAATTTTTCCTAAAGAGAACTTATTCTAGGTCTGCTAAAAATGTTACTAAAAGTCATCTTGCTTCCTCATCTATTCATCAGTTAATTGGTTCATTAAAATAATTACCTTTGACATCATTATTAAATATAATGAAAGTACAATTTCACATTAGATTTTGAGCCTTTTTTATTCATTCTTCCTAAGTTTACAAGTAGTTATGGGATCTGTCATTGAGTACTGCATATGATACTTTAAAAAGTAAAGGTACATAATAAGAAGCCTTGCTTTTGAAGATTTTCAAAGACAGAAATGGTTCTCTAAGAAGAATATGTTATGTGTAATAGAGAGCACAGGAGTAGTGGGGGTTTTAATGATAGTAAAAGATAATATTGATTGTTGTAAATAGAGATGCTTGTTGAAAGAGCTGGCATTTGAGATGTGTCATGAAAGTGCTATTGCATGACCACAGGTGATGAAAGATATCCAAGATATCTTAATCCAAGATTAAGAAGAGTATGTTCTGTGTAACATACAGCACAGGGGTAGTAGGTATTTTAATGATAGAAATGAAATAATTTCTATTGTGGTAAATAGAGATGTTTGTTGAAAGAGGTGGCATTTGAGGTGTGTCATGAGAGAGCTCTCTATTGCCTGAGTATCTGGATATAGAATTCTCACCTACCTTTCAAGCAACATGTCAGCCTGCCTGCCACCATGCTTTCCACATGATGATAATGGACTCATCACAACATAAACATCTCAGTTTCAAAATCCAATAGTCTTTACAAATCTAAACTTTTAAAAAGATTTGTGTCTTGCCTGGTTTGGTGTTTGGTTTTAATCCTAGCACTTGGGAGCCAGAGACTGGTGGGTCTCTGAATTTGAGAACACTCCTGCCTACATAATGAACCTCTGAAATGTAATCAAGCTCCAATTAAATCAGTTATAAATAAGTTTCTTTATAACAGTTGCTGCGGTTATGGTGTCCCCTCACAGCAACAAAACTCTAACTAATACAACTACAAATGCAAATATGTTTTAAGACAATAGAAAAAATTGAAGAGTCTAATGAGAATCATGGTTTAAGAAGAAAAAAGAAATAAGTTTTGCACCAACTATAGAGTGCTAAACATTACTGGCAAAGGAGTCTGGGTACATTTCAAAAAGATACAGGAATAAATGAAATCTATTTTAATTTTTAAATTTATCACACATTCACAAGTTTCAAAATAAGAATAGCTTTTCATTCTCTCTGTTTCCTTCTTTTGTCCATTTTGTCCTCTTACATAAAGTAATTACTATTCTTGATCTTGGTGGCTTTAATTGATATATATATTTATATATAATTGATAAATATATATATTTAATTGATATATGTGTGTGTGTGTGTGTGTGTGTGTACACAGACACATAGATATGAAATGGTTGTACAGGAAACACTTAATGGAATCAGGGGAATTGTTTTAACATTTATGCATTCCTATGCACATATGTAACTATAATAAATAAAAAGAGGCCATGAATTAGAGAGGGATTAAGACTGGAGGAAGAGTTGAAGGAAGAGGACATGAGTGGGGTGGAGAGAGAAAAAGGAAGGGGAAAATGGTATCATGATGTTTTAATTAAAGTAAAGATATATTTTACTAAAACCAAGGGAAAAAAGAAACAGCAAAAGAACATGTTCTTTATTTTTAGAGCATAGTATATTCTCTCACACACCTTGCTTTATTTTTTCCTTTTCAGATTTTGCTTTTTTAATTTTATATGTATGAGTGTTTTGCCTGTATGTTTATATTTTCACCATCTGTGTACCTGGTGCCCATGACAATCAAAAGAGAAGATGATGAGGATGATGAGATCCATCCTGTAATTTAACTTACTGAGAGTTGTGATATACCATGAAGATACCATAGACTAAAACCAGGACTTTTGCAAGAGCAGCAAGGACTCTTAATTATTGAAAAAACTCTACTTAATGTACACCAAACATTAGTTCAGAAAATATCCCACAGGATTATCCACAGCCCAATAATGTGGGAGTATTTTCTTTGTCGAAGTTCCTTCTTCCAAAATTATTTTTAACCTATATCGAGTTGACATAAAATATCCATCACTATTGACCCCTTTACAACTTGACACTCAAGTCCATTACTGCTAAGCCATAATCTTTCTTCCTTATTCACCTAAAGATCTCATATTAACATCACAACATAAGCATTTCCGTTTAAAAATTCAATAATCATTATAAATCAAAACATTTTAAAAGTTTTGTGTCTTGCTGTGGTTGGTGGTGCATGGTTTTAAGTCTATCACTTGGTAGGCAGAGACAGGTGGATCTCTGTGAATTTGAGGTTAGTCCAGACTACATAATGATTTCTATACCAGAATGGGATACAAAGAGAGACTATCACAAAATTCAAACCAAACCAAACAAGAATGTTCCTTCTTTATAAAACATGAAGAGTTCCTATAAAATTTCAAAGCCTGTAAAATTCCATCATTATGCTAAAAAGAATCCAAGGTCTTCTAATTGTGGTTCCCTGGAGGTGGGGATGAAATTTATTCTTACTTCAAGAGGAAAGAACCAGAACACAGTCAAACTCAGATCAAAACAAAACCAATTCCAACAGTGTAGGAGGTTAATGATTGATATTTGGAACACACTCGAGAGCTACTGGGCTCCAAGAGCCTTAGAGCTGATACTTTTATGGCTCTACTACCCACACCACGCCCAGCTTGTCTCCTAGGCCCAGCTTGGCTCCTCTCTATAGTGTTGCAATCTTGTCATTAACCCCATGGTACCAGTATCTCGAAAATGCTGCAGTTTTCACTGCAGCTGGTTGTATCTTGATCTGTAGCTACTCCTGGGCTCCCTTCAGGGACTTAACCCCATCTTTTGCATGAAACCTCAGCTTATCTCCATAACCACTGACTGCCTTCAAAGCCGGTACCACCTGTGAAACTGCTGCACATAACCAAGTTTAGTTGCCAGCGTGAGGTAGAACCTAACCACCCCTGGAATACACAGCACCTGTGTGCTAACACTGAGAAAACCCTTTCCAGAAGATTTCACTTCATGCTGCTGCTGTCTTCATAATCACAGCTGATTCTTCAGCCCCAGCTGAGCAGTTTCAATTGCTACAGCAAAACACAGGTTTCTCTTTAGAGGTCCTGTTCTTATTGAAGGGTTCCCTGCATGTTTCACTTCATCCTATGGCTGATTCATTTTCATATTCCTCAAAAATGGAAATAAGGAATGGAAATAAATCTATGGAAATAAGGCTTTAAATCATAATTTCCTGTTTGTGAGATAACAGCTCACTACTTGATAACCTTCTTTAACATGATATTTTTTATACCTAGTTATACTTATTTCATATTTTTATATAAATAATTTGGACATCTATTTAGTTGGTCATAGCCTAAAACAACAATGTATTAACCCTCTTTTATGTGATGGTATTCATGCTAAAATTTATTTCTTTAGAATGATTGCTTAATCCAAGGCTATATTTAAAATAGTTAATACTTTGGTACAGAAAGCTTGCATTTAAGGATGCATGTGTTTTCACAGGAAAAGGCAGAACGTCAGCTTTCAAGTGAGCTTTGATATTTTCCTAGAGATAATTTCAGTTTTACAAACAATTAATATCATGTCACCTCAGAATTATTTGGAAGTTAGGACTGTAGTTTTTGTGAATGCTAGTTCATCACTTATTTGACTTGTCATTTCCACACTGTTTCCTGAAGTTCTACTTCTGGCATTTTTAATTATTTTCTTTGCTCAGAAGAGATAAATACAAAGCACAGTTTCTAAAAATTTCTAGATACTAAATTTGAAAATAGTAAAAGGAGTAATATGGGATCTTCTATGCAGGCGATTTCTTCATTTAAGAGATGCTTAACGATAAACAGCCATGCTTTTGTTACTATAATTTGAATTAAAATCCTCAAAAATCCATATATTGAAGCTACAGTATCCTCTGTTATTATATTTAAAGATACAGCCTTTAAGGTTGTAATTAATGAATACCTATGTGTGGGAACCAGATCTTATGGACTTAGTGTCTTTGTAAAGACAAACAAACCAGCGAGTTTCTAAATGCAGAAAAAGCCACATGAGAACAGAACAAGAAAGTTGTTGCCCTAAGTCAAAGAGGGAAGCCTTGGGAACTAATCCAGACAAAATAATACCTCTTAAAAATATTTTACAAAGCCTTATTTTGAGAATTTCATGCTTGTGTGAAATTAGTAGAATCTGTTATTCCTCCCTGTTCTAACTCTGTCTCCCCTGTACCCTCAAACATTCCCCTTCCAAATTCAACTTTGAATATTCTGATGGCATATTAAATATAGTTAGTTCTGCCCACATGTGCTTAAGTGTGCGTCCATTCCCTGAAACATAGGAAACCTTTTCATAGCTCCATATAATGGTCTGAATAAGAATGGCTCTCTTAGGCTCAGAGATGTGAGTGCTTGGCCATCAGGAAGTGATGCTTGGGCATCTGGGAGTGATGCAGTTAGGAAGTGTGACTTTTCTGGAGGAGGTCTGTCACTGCAGAAGGGTTTTGAGGTTTCAAAAGTCCAAGGGGAAAAACAAACAAACAAACGTGGCTCTCTCTTTCTTCTTGCTGCCTGCAGATCCAGATGTAGAACTCTCAGATCTGCCAGCACTATGTCTCCCTGCGTGCTACCATGCTTCCTGCCATACTGATAATGGACTAAAGCTCTGAAACTGTAAGCAAGTCTCAACCAAATACTTCCCTTTATAAGAGTTGCTGTGGTCAAAATGTCTTCTCTTCATAAGAGTAGAATATCTACTAAAACACTCCATCCTTAGAAAGGAAGATTCTCCACACACCCAGCACCATCCATTGCCAGTAAGTCTTTAGCAATACATGGGCATAGAGATGGCTTACCATGTCTGTGCTTAGAATTTCACTGGTTTCATCTTGACAAAGCAGCCATAGCTGTTGTAAGCCCATGTGGGCCATAAACCAATTCATGTCCAGAAGATAACATTTCATATCTTTCCTCTTTATCCTCCAGCTCTTCCATTCTCTCAACTTCTTTTCCTGTGAGGACTTAGTAGTGATAGTTCCTAAAGGTAGGGTTAATTTACGGGGGACCTTTGGGGTTGAGTTCTCAGTCTTTTGTTCTCAGCACTTTGACTGGTTAAGCAACTTTCTATTGAACACTGCCCATTGCAAATAGAAGCTTATTTAACCAAAGTTGAAATCACAAATATTACAAAATAAACACATATGTTTAAAAGACAATTGAACAGCATGAACATTTAGGAAATCAACAGTCTCAGAATATGAACTCATGCATAAGCTTTACATAAGGATTACAGCATTTTAGTCTTATATTTATAATTCCTGAATCTATTGAAAATAAATTCATGTACTTAAGCCACCAATTTTCCTAATTTGTTGTTATAGAAAACCTCACCTGATTGGAAAAAATAACTTATAATATGCTAATATATACTTGTAATAGAATAGCTGAGGGAAGTATTTTTGTGTACATGCTTTCAGAAGGGCATACTAACTGTTCTGTATTTTTCATATTAACAAATACTAGGCCAGGCGATGGTGATTTTAATCCCAACACTCAGTAGGCTGAGACAGGCAGATCTCTGTGAGTTCAAGGCTAGCCTGGTCAAAAAAGTGAGTTCTAGGATAATCAGAGCTGTTACATAGAGAAACTCTGTCTCAAGGAAAAAAAAAGCTAGCCAAATATGGGAACAATAAGAGCTGTCTAGAAAATACTACTCATGCATAAAATATAGTAGATTTTGAACTGATCTTTATATTCTTATGATCTTATATTCTTATGTGTTCGCTAGAGTAATAGGAGAACTTGAGGGTTCTATAATATTTCCTGCTTCTCCCCAGGGCTCTAAAGTCAGTCCTTTACACATCCTAAGTGACAGATAAATCTCTGTTTCACTGTAACTTAATATTTTGATTCTTTTTGTTACTCCTCTAATCAAATATAAGAGTGATATCACATAGAATTTGCATATTCCTATAGTGTAAGTTGTAATTTTTATTGTAAATTTACTTCAAGAAGAATGCACACCTGTTGCTGTTGAAACAGATCAATTGTTCATCTGTTTCATCAATTCCACATGTTCAGTGCTGAAGACGGATGTGTAAATCAGATAACAGGTTATCAACTTCTCCAGCAGTGGTGTTCACTACATGGAAACCCTTAGAATTTTGTGGGGTTTTTTTTCAACGTTTATTCAATTTTTATTTTCAGATTGTTTTTAGACTTATTTATTATGTATACAGTTTTCTGCCTCCATATATCCCTGCATGCCAGAAGTGAACACCAGGTCTCACTACAGATGGTTTGTGAGCCACCATGTGGTTGCTGGGAATTGAACTCAGGACCTCTGGAAGAGCAGCAAGTGCTCTTAACTGTTGAGCTATCTCTCCAACCCTGACTTTTATGTTATATGCATGTAAGAATGATTATTTAATAATCTTTCTGTAGTAAAACATTTTCTGAACTTTCAGTTATCTGGTAAGTATTGTGTTGGAAGTTACTCTGATTTTCATATTTGAAAATTCTTTCTCTTCAAGAGCTGTTGATAGTACATAATATAAAAAGAAAATTGCTTACCCATGAAACACATTCTCTAAAGAGGCTCCAAACAGCTCAGAGTAACATGTCACAGTACTGAATAACCCTAACAGTCAAAATGACCTATGCAACGTAGCATACTCTTCCTACCATAATTGTGAGACATTCTCTCTTCTTTTGTCCTCAGTGAGCAGAAAGAACAAACAGTTACTCATCGTTTCAAGTCTCCTATTTCTTTGGCAAGTATATTCTATGTCATCAAAAGAGCTGTACTTTTAATAATGAAAATAAATTATCCCATAATGACACCACTATATCTGGAACTCCTTTTAGGATGTTATAGAGAGTACCTCTTGTCCAAAGGCGTAGAAATATCACTTGACATCAAAATGATAGAGATAATATTTATTGAAACATTAAGAAAATAATTAATGACATATGCAAATTGAAAATTTTGACATTGCATGTGAAAATTATCGTCTAAGTTGAGAATCAAAATGAAAATGAATAATGATTTCATTGAGGTTAAAGATATTGCATGCTGTCCTAAATACTTGGATATATGGGTAACTGTAAAGTTTTCATGGAAAAGCAATTACAAAGCTTCCCCTGGAGTTTTAAGTAATGAAATTCACATTCAGAAAACTCTCTTTATATCTAAATTAAAATATTTTTAAGTTATTGAGAAAAAAATTGTTTCCAGCTTGACATTCTGATCATCCTATAAATCTGTGATTTATGTTTTATTTTAATAACAAAATAAGCAATTAAAAACCACTTGAAATCTACTAAAAGAGTGTTCCAGTGTGAGTTGTTTTAGATCCTATCATATATCATCTTATTTTTGATATTTTTATATATTAACAGTGTTGTGAGCTGTTGGAGAATTGATCTTTCTTACCTGTCTTATCCTTTTCTTCTTCTCTTAATTATCACAATCTCATTCTCATCTACTTGCTACAATAGTTGTTAAATAATGACTATATACTATCCAGGTTTAGAACCATGAACTTTATTCTCTTAAAGAAGCTGTCATGTGTATTTTCTCATTAATCTTTTTAAAATATTTGCATGAGGGAAGAAATATGTCAACCACACAATCATATTTTGTTGAACACAAAATCTGTTTACATATACAATGGTATATGACCATTATACATTTACATATATGATGATATATGACCATTATAGTATAATGATGACATTATACTATTTCTTTTTTTAATTATTGTGAAATTGCATGCTGGTCTGAAATAAAAAAAAAAATGGTTGTTGTTTTTACCAGACTTACTCTGTATCTTAATTGACTTCCCTGGAAATGTTTGAATTGCAGGATTGTAACATTTTAAAAATGCATTGCCATGAGAGAAAAGCACACTTGCTTCTTTAACAACTTCCCTGTGAACAGGGCTATATGTACAGTCCTTATAGATTTTAAATTTCTATAGTTTAAAAATGTAGGCATTTAATTGCAAATGTTTCCAAAGATGTCTGTTTTCTTTGATACCCTCTGAAACTGTGACTTTTCTATCCTGCTCTGCAAAAAAATACTAGAGATAAAAATTATTATAGTTGACACATAATATTATCACATTATGTTTTAAAATGGTCTCATCTATATGTATATATATACATATGTACATATATGTAAACATATACATACATTATTGTTTATTTGCAGTGTGGATATTAAATGCATATGTATGTGGAATTCTCTTTTGCTAGGTGGTGGTGGTGCACACCTATAATGCCAGCACTTGGGAGGTAGAGACAGGTGGATCTTTGGTGACTTTAAGGCCCCCTCGTCTAAAAAGTGAGTTTCAGGACAGTCAGGACTGTTTCACAGAGAAACCCTGTCTCAGAAAACCAAAAAAGAAAAAAATAAAAAAGAATTCTCATTTACAGTGGTTGTTCAGGTAATATTTTTTATCAAAAGTGGATAAATACAATATATTGTGTGTGAATCCTGTTTCTGTGTATATCTTCTGAATGAATGTCCCTCATTTCTTTGTAGGACATCGTCCCTGTTACAGCTGCTTGTTTCTAGAATTCTATCACTTGGCAGGTGAAATAACACAACTACATAAGTGTCTGCTGGTGGAAGGCAGTTAATGTCCTATCTAATGTTTGTGAAAGAGATAAGACAAATGCAAGCAACTGCTTCAGTGTTTTTGAATGTCTCACCAGAGAGGGTGGCGACCCAGCTAGCAGAGCCCTATGGCGGTAAACCTGTACCCTCTGAGACCTTTCAAAGTTAGAGAACATGTTTTGTTTGCCTCACATTCTTTTACACAGTAGGGCTTACCATCTATTCAAATAAACATCAATCTTTGAATAACATCCTTAGTTTTGTCAGACATAACAGGCTATAAAGGAATTATATATCCTATGAAAATTGTATTCATAATTTTGAAAGCAAGGTACCAGAGATGTTAGAACAAAGGATGTTTTTTCTCAATCTTTTCTCTTACCTCCAGAAGATTGTCTTTTGTCCTTTAAAACTATAGGAGGTATTCTGAATAGTAATGTGAGAGAACCCTGTACAATCCCCCAGCACCATATTCTCTTTGTGATAAATACCTACTCTTTACTTTTAAGGAGATTTAGACAGTTCGGTTCATCCCGTAGCCTTGGGTTGTGCAGAAAGTTAGCACAGTATTTTAATACCCAAGCCTACTCTTTGCCTGTTAGCTATTATTAATCCCTAATGCCTAGAATTGCATAAATTTCGCCTACAAAGGAAGCCCACAGGTCGTTTTTATTTGGAGCACTTTTCTTATATGCACCACAATATATTCTGTTATGTATTACCTCGTCTGAATGCAAAACTGTTTTATATGCAGATTTAAGGTAATGAGCACTCAAGTTTAAAAAATGGCTCTGGTATCCTGTAGCTTCTCAATAATAATATACTCTTACATTCCAACAGAGAAGGATGGATTATGGGTTTTTCAATTTGCATCAGGCATATTAATTGCAGAGTAGGGCTTCCACATAAAATATCAATGTACTGGAACAAACTGTTAATGTACCAGAATATGAACACTTACATTCATTTCTGGAGCTTTAAAAGGAATCATTTTCCCCCTCTCCATTTTTTCTTTTTTCTTTTCTTTTTTTCCTTCTATACCTCTGGAGATGGTACTGTGTTTTAGTCAGTTAATGAGAACTATGTAACCACTGTTTCTCAAAAAAAATCCTAATTAGATTAAGTGCAATAGGGCTTTGTGACTCATTTCTTCTGGGGAACAATACAATAAGCTATTAGGGAAAGAAAAAATAGAGGGTTCGGAAGAAACTTATTTTAGGGTTGTTTTTAAGAAACATGACATGGGAGACCAACTTTGTGCTGCAGTTGGAGGCAGAGAAGAACACTCCACTTTATTTGCATTCTATTTCTCAGCTGTGAGGAGGATGCTTAAGCTAGTACCAGTGGAATGGGAAGTTTTATAAGTAGTTTTTAGCTGAGCTTTTGCAATGTAAGTTTAATTGTAGAAAAGAGTATAATACAGTTATTGGTTTCATGGAAGTATTTCAATTATATATTCTCTTGGAAGCATTAAACTGTGACTGTCCATTTTACAAAAAAGAAGTATTCCAATAAATAAATGAATATAATTTTGCATTATTATATGTCTTATTGATTTTGGGTTTAATATAGATGATAATAATTTGATTTCAGTAGAATATAGACCTCATTTGTAAAGTATATTCTCTTTGTTCTATAATGATGACTTTTCCTATAATGCAACAAAGAAGCAGCAAAAAGAAAACTACAGCATAATTTTTTTTAGATTTTTTTTTCTGGAGCCCAATAAACAAATTATTTTTAATTGGTAAATATTTATTGAATATGTCTCAGATGTTTATTTTGAATTGTGTTTTGTTTTTACATTTGTATTGTATTTCACAGTTTTTTGATGCTTAATCATATCTGTTATTTTTGTTAGCTACAAGCAATGGTAGAATGGGGACCTACTTTTCAATGCTGTTCTAAGAAAGAGAGAATTTGAACTTGCATATCACAGCTATAAGCAATGAATTATCTCACCAGGGAGAGAAGAAATATTATCCACACAATACAACAGGAGACTTGATTCATTTTGTGTCTGGAGTGATCCATGCAGTAGCACCTCCTGAAATGAGTTTCCTTTTCAATCTCCAGGTGAAAAAGGACTGAGAGTAGCTTGCTTCCATCATCAGGGAAAACATTTTTAACCTTTTATTGTGGAGAAAAATGTATGTGGTGTGAGTGTGTGTGTGTGTGTGTGTGTGTGTGTGTACGTGTTCATGCATGCTTCATTTTGTAATACTTGCTTTGAATACAAAATGTATCGTGGGTTAAAAATAAAGATTTCATTTTTCTCAGCATTTAAACTTAGCTTAATTGATGGCAAAAATAATTTGATAATTGTTGTTTAATTTGGTAAGGGCGGTGTAAAAGTTCCTTTGCTGTATCATGCTTGCAGACAAAGAGGCAGAAACATATACTCTGTCAGGAGAACATGGGTAATGGCTGGAACGGAAGCTTTCTCTGCATGTGCTAGGCGCCAGCATTTTGAGCAGGGCTGCAAATGTCCTAGTCTTTTTGGGTTTGTTTTTGCTAGGTGTATTTTGAATTATAGTAAAACAATTGAATTTGAGTTGTAAAATTGTTTCTGGATGGTTCTTGCAGATGAATGCCTCTTGTCTCCAGATGCTTCCTTCCCTGTTTGTAATGTTGCATAGTGCAAGACCCTGCCTTTTCATGTCACACACACAGATAGCAAGGAGTTTCAAGCATCTCATTCTGTAAATCTGTTACTGAATTTCACCAGGTAAAGAGGTATAACATTGACAGAATTTGCCTTCTGTGGGAAATATGTGAGCAAAACGTAGTGCTTGAAAGAATGCCATTAATTGGTTTAGCAGTAATCTTAAACTTCATTAATTTGTTAATTTTTTTAAAAAGTCCTTGTGGATTATAAAAGACAATTTTAGAAGTAGTGATTTCATTCACCTGCCTCTCCTCCTAATGCATCTACCTTTTGTTTGCATATGCAAAAGTGGAATACAAATTAATCTCACTTCAGACTGATTTCAACTGCATCCAGGAAACTACAATGTCCTTTACTTCCTTATGTGAAATTTTTGGCTTCAAAAACTGTTGATTTTTGGTTGTAGCTTTTATTTTAGTTTTTGCTTTCACATTCTTCGGAAGAGAGAAATTTAATCTCTTCAACTTTGTTGGCAAATTACATTGATGAATGCGCTCTGACAGGAAGCTTTCCTGAAATGAAAAGGACTCCCGTGTAAGGGTGGGAATAACTATTCTAAGAGCCTTTTTATGGTGCCGTTGCCAGGGAAACCACGGCTTTGTCTGTACGTGTTTGGAATGGCTGCCTCCTTAGAACGAGGCTTCCAGAGAGTCACTGTGTGATGTTGATGAAATGAAAAGAACGAACCTATTTTAGGGGATTAACTTCAAATTAAGAAAGATAGCGTATTTAGAGGACAGAATTTTGAAAAGAGTAAACATATAGAATTGTGAGGAAATTGAAGTCAGTGTTGATTTGTTGATTTGGGAATGACTGGAAGAATATGCTCATCTTTTCACAAGCCTTTTTGCCTATTTCCATGTTTATGGAGGAGTAAGCAAGGAGAATATTATATGAGAGTCCTACCAAATAAGCTTGGAGATGAGGGATCCTAATATTTGTACAAATAGTCAAGGTTTCTCTCATTGGCAGCCCTGTTGTTTTCTTTCAATGACTGTAAATCACAAGGAAATGCTGTAACTGTGATACTATCAGAGCAGCCAAAATGAATTGACTCTGAGATAAAAAAACACAGGGAGAAACTATGTTGGAGCAATTTTCATTTTTGCCAAAGCCATTCAAAAATGCCATACTCTGAAATTATAGAAATGAATATTAACAATAAAGAGGATGATGTGTACTTACTCTTGTTCTAAATTTAATTTGTGTGCACATAAATCTGAATGCATGTGGGTGCACAAAATGCATAGATGAATATTATGAGATAAGTATGAATATTATGGATGTGGAATATTAGGTCAAGCCCATAAGGCAACCTCAGGTATCATTCTGCAGTTGATATTCTGTTTAGCTTGTTTTATCATGGAGAGATTCTCTCATTTGGCCAGGAATGTAAGGATTATACTGGGCTAGCCAGTCAGTTCTGCCTGTCCCTTGCATCTCGGGTACCAGGGCAACAAATGACCCTAGTGTGTAGCTTTATAACATGGATTCTGAGCATCATAATCAGGTTCTGTGCTTCTGTGGCTAGTAATTGTCCACACAGTCATTCTTGAGCTCTAAAATATTCCTCGGGAAAGGAGAGTAAGCAGGCCTTAAAACAACACAAGTGAAAGAAACTCAAACTTCCAATGTAGTGTTATTAGTTCTTTTCTTTTTATTTCAAATAAGATTCTTTTGACTAGTCCTTGCCATTGAAAACTTTGATTTTGGCTCACTATGAATAGGGAACAGGTTTCTAAATACTTTTCACCAAGAGTAGATGTTCAGCAAAATTTTGCTCTATCATTCTATGCAAGAATATACAAAATAGCAGAACCTAAAAGCCATCCTTATGTAATGACTCATATTAAAAAAATGAATGGATATACACATTTTTTAGAAATATCTTTAGAAAAAAATTAGAATACTATTCAAATAAGTCAGTTCCAGTAAAATTGGCACTGTCAGTTTTAAGTATGCCATGTAGTCAGGAAGAGAAACATCAGAATAATAAACCAGAATTTGCAAATTAGTGTTACTTAAAGATACATTTTCAGATGACTGCATTCCATATATGTTTTTCTTAAAACACTATTAAATGGTAAAAGGATGTATTAAGCAATATATTACAAAAGTAAAGTATAATGGCTAGATTTGCATACCTATTGAAATGAACAGAAAGTCAGTACAGAATTCGACATTACTCCTAGTCACTGTGTTGAAGTATCATTGTTCACTGAGATAAGATCTCAGTTCAGTGGTTCTCATTCTCCCTCAAGTATACACAGCATCTAGGGAGCCTTAAGAAAATCTAAATTCTGAGCTCGGAATTCACAATTTGTTTTTCACTGAAATTTTTCTGATTCTACTGTACCAGGAGACCATCATAGAACAAGTCACTCATTCTTTTCAATTGTCCTGAACATTGGATATATTTAACAAAATATTAAAATTATAATGTCCAGGTAGCACTCAAAGTCAACACTTGTGAATCTGAAATATTTTTTTTTCTTCAAATGATTGTCATGCAGTGTGTGAAAGGTTCCCATACCCCAGGATTGGGTTTCTCTGCTGATGCAATAAATCAGATCAGTCCCAATGAAAAGTTCAGGTTTAATGAACAGAGCACCCTGAGTGATTCTCAGGGGAAGAAAGCAGAAGAGAAATCATGCGACAGATCTAGTGGTCAGGTCTCATACCCTGTAGGAGTGGTCCTGAGCATCTTGGTGGGGTGGGTAGGGGCTGCCACTTGGTTGGCTTTCTGGAGGCAGAGTCTGGAGAGAGGTGGAGCCCAAGCACAGCTTCCACCTAAACAGTTTGGATGAGAATCATGGTAGCAGCAGAAGTGCAGCTCTGGCAATAAGTTGTTGTTAGTGAGTACATGGACTTGTGAGCGGATCTTGAGTGTCAATACATCACAGGTCTATAGGGAATGCAATGTGAATCATATGATGTAGAAGCAGAGTCTAGATTTAAATCAGGCTATGGAAAATTGAATTTATAATTGTAAAGCACTGCCTGAGCAGAGTCCAACATGCCAATAATGAAAAAAAGAGAGAGAGAGAGAGAGAGAGAAAAGCAAGAGAAGATGTGTGGGAGCGGTGTCTTAGAAGAAGAAAGTGGGAAAGGGCCAGAACTGAAAACTGAGAACAATCTACCAGGAAATTAAAATGAACCAGGAAAAAAAATAAAGGGGGTGAGGTGGCTTTTAAAAAAACCCGGAGTGGTATGGACCACATGGCGGCCATTGTTGTTTGACAAAGTTCCAATATTTTGACTTTGCAGACCACAATTCTCCATCACTAACTAAGACACCTTCTAAGGCTATGGAATCAGAATAAATATAATAAGATGCAGAGGTTACAAAGGACAAATGCCAACTGTGTTTTCAGGACATGGTGGGGTTGTAGCCCTTAATACATAGCATAACTGTCATTTTTGGTAATTCCTACCATGTGTCATGAGAGTTCTCTTAAGACTTTTCTTTTGGGAAATTGTGTGTGAACTTTGAAGGATGAAATGTGTAAAACAGCAGCCTCTTTAAACAAAATAATTATTTGGGAAAAAAAAAATCTCCCCTACTGTGGACCCAGGAATTCCATTGTTGCCCTCCTAATTGCACAAAGAACAGGAAAGTTAGAGATTTTCTAGACAAGCCTGATCCCAAGGATGAAATGCCTATCATCCAGATCCAGAGCCTGGCACCATTAAGGGCAAGAGTTCAGTTACTAAATATTTAGAAATCATGATGGTACATTATAATGGAAAAAGAGTAAGACATCAGGGCCTTCTCTTTTGGGAATGTATGAGAGGAACAGGCTCATGTAGCAAGACTAAGACACAAAGGGACAGAGTTAGGAAACAGCTCAGCATTAACCCTGCATAATGCCCTTTGAGGAATTAAAATTGCTCTTAAATTGTAGCCAAGTGTATGGTCCCTCCCAGATTTTTCCCTCCAGGTCAGACATTTGGATAAGGGGTTTTAGGACAGTTCCTGCTTATTAAAATAAGTCATTCTACTTATTTGTGGCAGGAAGAACTTGTGGCCCTTCCTTTATGTAAGAGTTACTCAACCTTTGAGAACAATAAGCATTTAGATATTCACTGCATTTATAGCTCTTGTCTCAAGAAAAATGCTTTAATGAAGTTAATGGCCACTTTCTGTCCCTGAATCATTGAGTCTGCTTTCAGTCTTGCCCATGACTAAACTACCGAGAACAAAACATGTATTCCCTTTCCAATAAACAACTCTGGCAGCCATCCTGATTCATTCTCAGATCCTGTAGGTCCCTCCTTTCTTCCCTTTTTCAATTCCACACATCCTCTATGGGACCTGAACCCCCTATGAAGCTGGTCTTCATCACAGGAGTAGTCCTTCGGAGGCAGTCTCAGCAGAGCTTGTTTGAGCAATTTGGTGCAGGTGCATACAGCAACAACTGCCGTGTATTAAGGGCTACCAACCCCATCATGCCCTGCAAACACAGTTAGCAATTGTCCTTTGTAACTTCTGCATCTTATCATAATTCTTCAGATTCCTTAGTCTTAGAAGGTGTCTTAGTTAAGGTTTGTTAATCCCAATGGCAAGAATAAGACCACCACCACAATTTGAGACAAATTTGAAGCAATATGGAATTTTGTAGGGTGCATCCAAGAACTGACCAGTGACTGCCTCCTAAGTAGGGTTAAAGAGAGCAGTCCTGAATCCATCTCTTTGGTGTCTTTTAAATAGTATAATCATAAGTAGTTTTACAGAAGGGAGAGAATAGGGCAATAGAGAAATACAAAAAACAACATGTTATTACCTACCATGTGATTAGGGAAGGATCAGTGAAAGTCAGAGAAGGTGAGGGACTACAGGGGAAGATGAGGGAGGATAAGGGTACTCTTTTTTTCTTTCTTTTTGATTTTTTTGAGACAGGGTTTCTCTGTAGCTTTGGAGTCTGTCCTGGAACTAGCTCTTGTAGACCAGGCTGACCTTGAACTCACAAAGATCTGCCTGCCTCTGCTTCTGCTTCCCAAGTCTCACGATTAAACACAGGTGCTGCCACTGCCTGGCCCAGGTCAGGGTGTTCTTAAAAGCAAGGTCATGAGTTGGGGAAGTTCAGGTTCCAGAAAAAAAAAGAGAACAACTCAACTTCATATGTAAATTTTGTTTTCCTTGGTTTCCTCCACCGCTTAAGCTTGGCTGTCCTTGAGTTTGCTCTCTACACTAGACTGGCTTTAAACTCAGAGTTCTACTTGTGTCTATCTCCTGAGTGCTGGGTCAAGTGTGTATACTACCAAGCCTGGATCTAAGCTGTATTTTAGTTTCTTTTCACAGGGTGTTATCATAGCTAGGTGGGATTTTGCCCTGATTCACTTCTCCCTTTATTTCATTTCTTAATCTGTTAATCTTCTTGAGCACAGGAATTACCTACATTCCACTTTCTAGTGTCCCTTTTTCTTCAGTCTATGGATTTTGTATTTTTACTTGGTCAACTTATTTCTTTTCATTATAGATCTTCTTAAGAGTAAACACCAATAACTACTAAACAGAGACAATACTAGGCATTTTGGAGATTTCTTCTGCCAATGGAATTTGTCCAAAATTCTTCACTTTATCATTAGGCAGACTCTTAGGACAAGGGCAAAAAGCAGCCACATACTTCACCAAAATATTATAAGAACATCCTCTAGGGCACATATTGAATTTTCCTCTAAAATATTTGAGCCAAGCTCCCACAGTTCAAATCACCCTTAGCATCATGGTCTTTCATGTTCCTACTAGGATGCCCCATTAAGTTCTGAGCAAAGTATTCAATTGCTTTTCTAATCCAAAGTCCCAACATCTACTTCCTTCCAAACAAATGCATGGTAAAGCCTATTATAGCAAATACCCCAGTCTCTGGTACCAACTTCTGTCTTAGATAGGGTTTCTATTTTTTGAAGAGATACCATGACCATGGCAACTGTTATAAAGGAAAACAATTGATGTTGGTGTACAGGATGAGTCCATTTTCATTATGGTGAGAAGCGTGGCAGTGTGCAGGCTGACATGATTCTGGAGAAGGACCTGAGAGTTCTATATTTTGATCCACAGGCAGCAGAAGATAATTGTGTTAAACTGGTCATATTTGGAGAATATGAGACCTTAAGGCCTACTCCCACAGTGACACACAGTTGCTCCAACAAGGTCACACCTACTCCAACAAGGTCATATCTCCTAGTAATACCATTCCCTATGTGGCAAACATTCAAACCCATTAGTCTCCCTGGGCCATTCAAACTAGCACAGAATGTCAGGTGATAAAGACATCCCACTTAACACTGAACATTCCAGTTTCTTGTTTTCTGCCCTCTAATTGTTATAGATCTAAATGTTATAGGTCTAATTGTCACATAATATAAAAATAAGCTTTTCTGATGAGGTTTGAGAGCAGTAATAACATATAGGTATGAAAGCATAAACTTATAGAGAAGTTTAATACTATATCCATTTATCAAAACACTTCTGGTAAATGTTTTCTTAGGATCTATGACTTTCTAGCCTTGTATTCTTACCAGTTATGAATTATATGTTATGGTGTGGTCCTTATATCCAATCAGAAATTTGGTGGTTACTTTTCATATCACTCATGCTATTATTTCAGAAGAGATTAGAGCTTGCCAGGCAGGTGATTATTATAATTCACAGCATTCACAAGTGGTTGATAACTTTTGCCAACCCCTGTCAGCAAAGTATTTCTGATACTATAAAGAAAGTCGTTGAGGATGATGTTTACAGGTCTGGAGCACCTTGATTTCTCTATGTCCCATGACTCCTATATGTGCTGTCTTCACCAAGACAGGCTGATTTTCATGCTCTGTTGGGTAATAAGAACAATGTCAATAGACCATGATGTGTTGATAATAACCAATAAGATGGAGAGAAGTAGTCCATTCTATTCATGGGATCCTGTTTCTTATACAGTGATACCTAGAAGAGAAATTATCTTATAGTACAGGGGATATATAATTTGGGAATATTCTAAAATAGTAGGTTTAAATGTGTCTTTTTTCTAAGATATTTGAGTCATATTTATCTTTACCCTCTCCTCTTTCTAGTCCTCATCTCCCATCCCTCTTATATATTTTCACTCCATCATCCCCTTCTATCCCTTCCTACCACCTGTATTCTACTGCCCCTTTCTCAAGCTCCCTTTCATCAATGGCACATTTCTAGTTTTCTGTTTTCTACAAGTACTCCAACTTAACCACACACATATAAAAACTCAAAACTAGGTTTCATGTTTAATGGTGAACATACAATGTTTATCTTTCAAAAATTTCCTTACCTTACCAAGAATAATTATTTCTGATTCATTCAAATTCCATACTTTTATTTTTATTTACAGCTAAACAAAATTCAGTTATGTGTATTTATAAAGTACAATACATCAGTTGAAGGACATTTAGACTAGTTCTAATTCCTAGCTACTATAAGTAGAACAGCAGTGAACATGGATGAGCAAGTACCCATGCAGTAGAGTATAGAGACCTTTGAGTATATTTTCAGGAGTAGTATTCTTGGGCACTTACTGGCAATTCTAAATGGACTTAGTGAGTTACAAAATTGAGCATAATGTTGATAAGACAAAGTGTTGGGTAATATGAAGGAGCTGGATGAGAAGGAAGAGCAGGTAGCTTTGATGAAAATACATTGCGTACATTTATGAAATAATCAAAAAACAAAATAGCTGAAAATATAGTTATAAATCACAAACACAGTACAAGTTAAAAATGTATAAAAGACAATGTTCTAGGCTTCACCATCTGACAGAGAAGTAAATAGTTAATCTAGGATAAACTTTAAAAAATGTACAGAATATTTTTTTCAGAGACTGGCTGGAAATAAAAGGGAATTTCTACTCAGGGCCAAAACTGTGGGGATTGACAGCAGGTGACAAACTAAGAGTTTCAACCATAGAAACCGGCCAAAGTAAAAAGTGATGAATAGAAAATGAAATTGTTGAGATGGGAATCCAGATTATGGAACAAAAAAAGCAGAACAGTCAAGGTCACATATGAATATATTCTAAAAATATTAAACATTTACCATTGTTTATAAAAAAGGATGTGAAAATGAGTAGAATCATAATTTACTTGTTTTGTATTTTAGTAAACAGTATGAGTTAAGGGAAAGGGGTAATAGTCATAGCTGAATTAATCAATTGATGCATATAGTAATGATACTATGAGAGGTTTAATGAGACTTATACATGATTTGAATGACTAATGAGTGGGAAATGTAATTGGTCAAGATAATTATCAGTAACTCATAAAGTTCAAAGCATCATACCTTATGCAAATAATTGTCTCTATTCAATGATAAGCAATTTCTAAGGTTTTGAGTGAAGCAAATGTGGAAATGCCATGTACATGGAAGACGAAGACAGTGGTTCTAGGATGAGAGATAAACAGAGAAAATAAAGGTAAATCAATAGAGTTACATTACTGACAGTTCACAAATAACACACATGCATATATACTTATATATACACAAACAACATGGATATATGGTAAAAAGTGGAATTTAAAATAGGAAGAATCAATATGAGAGAGTCAGGGGAGAGGGAGAAGAAAAGGGAGAATGAAGAGAGAGAGAGAGAGAGAGAGAGAGAGAGAGAGAGAGAGAGAGAGAGAGAGAGAGAGATTCAGTATAACCCAGGAGGTCCACAATATTTCACAATCTGACAAGCATTCTGGAACAGACAGAAAGCCAGGACATACCATACTTGGTTAGATTTGTCTTTTTGAGTTTCAGAAAAGGATAAAATTTTCAACAAGTTCTCATAGGATGACAATAACTCAGAGAATATTGTTTCTAGTTTCTAAGAGTTTTCCTGGTGGGAAATGAGGGTACTGATGAGGTAGTAAAAATGTGCAGTATTTTATGAAGTATTACAACGATATGCATTTTGTATTAGTTCATAAGTATTGAGAGATTCAGTAAATGTTGATTAAAAATAATTCATAATCAGAAAGAATAACTGGTACTTCATTTGATTAATGAAAGAGTAGAACAAAAATGATTTGAATGCAATATTTGAAAGTATACATGGTGGAGCCGAAGAAAAGCCATAGAAGTTAAATATGATGTGATGTACTTATGAATAAAGTTTTACGTGAAAATTGGGCAAAAATAAATGATTTCCAAATAATTATTCTGAAACTGGGGAGATTTTATTATATATGATAGTATAAGATAGCTGGAGAAAATCATTTATAATAGGATTTTTTTATATAAATATATCCTAATTTTGGACTCAGGTCCAGGCTATTTTGTGACCCCAACAGAGCACATGAAGCCCAGCAATGTAAGACAAATGCCATGCCTAGAGATGGTGCTCCTTGCCTTTCTCATAGAAGTAGACAAATTTCTCTAAAAGATCCTAAATATTGTCACAGAAATTCTTCAAAGGGTATGGGAAAGCATATTCCACAATACTGGGTTAAGACATATTCTACAATTAAAAGGATATCACTTATATATTTATTGCTATTATTACCGATAGTAGTGGTAGTAGGAATAGGAGATAGAGGAGAAGTAGTAATAATATATTATTGCTACCTTTTCCCACGCCAGTGCATCAAGAGACTGATGCGAAAGTTAGTATACATTGAATCTACCAAAATCAACATTACATGTTGAATTTTTATATTTATTAGAAGCTTTCCAAAGAGAATTGTTAATGGCAAAGTTTATATGCATAGTAATATTACATCAGATCAAATCTCTTATATGCCAATGACATACTAAGGCCATATGTCCAGTGAATATGCTAACCTGCCACTTTTGGAGAAAAGTATTAAGCATGTACAGTGGTAAGAGAGAAGACTATGGAGTAGGCAAGTCACGTTTTTGTTGCTATTGTTAAGACAAAATCTCAGTATGTGACTTCGGTTAGATTGGAACTTCCTATTTAGAGTTTATTGTCGTGGTACCCATAATGGTTCACCTGTCTCAAACTTCAGAGTGCTTATGTACCCCAACACACCAGTACTTTAAGTTTTAGTTCCCATATAAAAATAATATAATATTTAAGTTATGACTCTCATCTTTAGGAACATAAAAATTGAAATATATTGGATAAAATTTCATGATTCTTTGCTTTTTTGGAATTTGAGGCATATATTATTATAGAATTATCAAAAATATTTGGACCTACTTAATTAATATGTGTTGTTCAAATATATATAATTATTTGATTATAGTCTTACAGTAAAAGGACATGTATTATGTTATGTGTGACATGGTGAACCCAAACTAGTATAAGCTGAAAGAAAGTGAAAAAACTCAAGGGAATGAAATTCTAGGACAGAATTCTATTTGCACAAGTACAAAGTGCATTGCAATTCATGTAAGCAGAAATGTATTGTTTTGTGGGTTTGCATCATTCTGAAAACAGCCATTTCCCAGTTCTCATTTTCCACACAGAAGCAGTGTTTACCAGGAGTTAATTTCTTACTGCAATTCGATTTGTGAATATTCTCAAGGTGCAAATTGTGTTGCCCTCTATTCAAATGAAGATTCTCTGAACTGTAATTGGGTGACTATTTCATAAGTCACATTGCAAGCAGGATATATGACATGTAAATGATGTGCCAGTGAAAGGACACCAAGAATCAAGTATGTGAGCACATATGATAACAGAATTCTCAGCTACTTAAGAATGCATCCATATCTTCCATAATAACTAATACATAAACATTTTTTATTTTGAAAAAAGATATCTGGTAATTTCTAACATGATCCCAGTTTTTTATTTGGTGGATTAAACCTACTATAGAGAATTGAAAACACTTGGATAGTTTTGAAGTCTGATTTGGAAAATATGCAGGACTATGGCATTCTTCAACTCCCGAACCTGCAAAGGTTTAGTGTTGCTACTACTTGTGTCTTATAGCTGCTGCGGCTCACAGTGTAAAGACAAGGAGATGCAGATGGTCATGAACTAGTTCCTTCAAAGAAAGAGAGTGCTTAGGAGTGCACACCTCCCAGAAGCATTTCAAATACATAAACTGTAGCTTTATGAAAATGGAAGAAATGGACTTAGCTTTGCTTTTAGTATTGATTTGAATCACTTTTACATTCAGTTATTTTAATATTCAATTTGTCTTAACTCCACAATGTCTTCTCACTGTGGAGCTTAGGTTGGCCTTGAGTTTTTAGCAGCTCTCTTGCCTCCCCTTCTAAGTAGTGCTAGTGTATAGACAAATGACAACACAGGAGGGCTCAAGGGTTTTATTTGTTTATTTATTTATTATTATTATTATTAATGTGGTTATAATTGCCATTGTAGATTACAGATTCTCTATAAGGGGTTGTTTTGTTCTGGTGTTATTATTGTTGTGTGTTTCTTTGTTTGTTTTACTTAGGTCCTTTATCTTCACTGACCATAAAAACACTAGAATCTCACCAATTCCAGGAATCAAATGAAAGAAAAATAGAGAGAATGAGGAAGAGTGATGGAGGGAGACCCTCTTATATGTAAGAATGCAAATGAGCTCCTCTCTTGGTGTTAATATCTTTTTTTTCTGAAATGAGAAAAAAAAAACAAAACAACAATAACAACAAGAAGGAGACATATTTGCTAATTCCTGACCCAATCTCGGGTTAAAACTGAGGACACCTGACCCTCAGGCATACATCTTATGTGAAGCATCTATTACTAACCTGGCATTGTTCTGCATCTGTAGCTGTGGGCCTTTTGTCTCTTCTTCCTGATCAAAGAGTGATGCCATGGTAACACAGCTTTGCCCATGTTTGTAGAGCTTCATATCCGGTCATGCTTCCCAACAGGGTCACCATTAGTGTCAATGAAAAACACCCACCCTGTGGATTTTGCCTATATCACCCCCCTGCTTTACCTGCTCGGAGCTGCTTCCTTAGACAATGGAGTCATTGATAGTGGGTGTCCCTGGCCAGGTCTGTGTAGCTCAGTGAAGAAGATTCCACTCTGGTCACCATCTCTTGCCTAAGAACAAGCCAAACTGCAAAAATTCCAATTTTGAAAGTGTTTTTATCTCTTAGTGTCATCATGCAAAGTTTAAAGTTCATGACAAGTACCTCTCAAATTTGGAAATGTTTTCTCCTCTCTCCACTTCCTCCCTCTTCTCATTTCATCCCATCCATCCCAATCTGTGCTTTCCTTTTCCTTCCTCCTGTATAACTACATTCATTCTGTATTTTATAGGTCTGATATGAGTTGTCTTAATCGACTATTCATGTGTTTCATGCTTCAGTAAATAATCATTTCTTAGAATCAACATTACTTTTTAATCAATTTATGAATTCCCATTTTTTTCTTCAAAATATATGAAGAACCTAAGAAATTCATCATAAAAAGAACAAATAATCTAATTAAAAAGTTAAACAGAGAACTCTCAACAGAGTAATATAAAGTGGCTGAAAGACACTAAAGGAAATGTTCAACATCCTTAGCCATCAGGGAAATGCAAATCAAAACAAGTCCGAGAATTCATTTTACAACTGTAAGACTGGCCAAGATCAAAAACACTGTTGACAACTTATGCTGGAGAGGATGTAGTGAAATGAAAGGGAACACTCCTGCATGGCTGGTGGGAGTGCAAACTGATACAGGTGCCTTGGATATCAGTATGGCAATTTCTCAGAAAATTAGAAAACAACCTACCTCAAGACCCAGCAATACCACTTTTGGGTATATACTCAAAGGATGCTCAATCATACCTCAAGGACATGTGTTCAACTCCATTCATACCAACATTATTTGTCATAACTAGAACCTGGAAACAACCTAAATGCCCCTCAATTGGAGAAAGGAAAAGGAAATGTGGTACATTTACACAATGATGTACTTTACAATGGAAAAAAAATAATGACATCTTGATATTTGAGGGAAAGGGAAGAATCTACAAAACATCATATTGAGTGAGGTAATCCAGACCTAGAAAAATAAATAAAATATGTACTCACTCATAAGTGGCTTTTAGACGTAAAGCAAAGAAAAATCATCCTACAATTCACAATCCCAGAGAACCTGGACAGCAAAGAGGAGCTGAAGAGATACATGGATCTAATTTACATAGGAAGTAGAAAAAGACAAGATCTCCTGAGTAAATTGGAAGCATGGGATCATGGGAGAGGGTAGATGGGGAGGGGAGAGGAAGGGACAGGAGCAAAGAAAAGAAAAATATACAGCTCAGTAAAAACAGTTTTTAGAAAAAAAGGAATACCAGACTACAGGGAGCAGATGGGGGATGAGAGCATAAGGGAACAAGATGGTCAAGTTGGGGAAGGGACAAAGATAGAGAAAAATGAAGGAGATATCTTAATAGAGGGAGTCATTATGGAGTTAGGGAGAAAGCTTGTACTTGAAAAATCCCCAGGAGTCCACAAGAATGACCCCAGCTAAGACTCCTAGCAATAGAAGAGAGCATCTGAAATGGCCTCATGTTAAATTGACGACTATCCTAATTGTCAGCATAGAACCTTCATCTAGCAACTGATTGAAGCAGATGCAGAGATCCACAGCCAAGCACTGGGCAGAGTCCTGAAGTTCAGTTGAAGAGAGGGAGAGGAAGGGATCATAAGAAAATTCACAGAAATACCTGACCCAAGCTCACAGACTCTGAACCTACAGCTAGGGAGCCTGCTTGGGGCCAAACTAAACTAAAGCTTCTGCATGTGTGTGACAACTGTGGAGGTTGGCCTGTTTGTGGGGTCTGAGGCAGTGGGACTAGGATCTATCCCTGGTCCATGAGCTGAAAGTTTGGGTTCCATTTCCTATGATGGGATGCCTTGCTCAGCCTTGATGCAGGGGAGAGGGACTTGGTCCTGTCTCAACTTGATGTTCCAGGCTTTGTTGACTCCCTATGAGAGACCTTACCCTTTCTGAAGAGTGGATGGTGGGGGGAGTGAGTGGGAGGTCAGGGGAGAGGGAGGAGAGAAGAGAGGAAGATCAGTAGTTGGTGTGAAAATGATTTTAAAAATTAAAATAAAAGATAAAAATTAAGTCTTTCAAAAAATTAAGTTATGTATCCATTTGCTATTTACTCTCTTTCTACTCTCTGTCTCTGCCTTTCTCTCTCCCACTCTGTGGTGTGTATGTGAGTGTGTGTGTGTGTGTGTGTGTGTGTGTGTGTGTATGTGTGGTGATTGCACCCAGAGTCTTCATATGCTATAAGGTGCTATGCTCTGCCCCTCAGCTGCACTCTAAATTTTGTTCTGTTCTAACCAAAATATTTAAAATTCTTTATCCATATACTTAAAGAGTAACACTAATAGTGCTGAATATGAATGCAACTGTAACAAACATAAGGCCAAGTAAATTCTATTCTAAAATAAAGAGATGAATCAGAGTTATTGCTGCCATAGTGTTCGTAAGAGTAGAATTGCAACCTTTTGTGTATTAGACCTGTGTTTCTGATGTACTAAGGCTATAATGAATATACCGGTAGCCAATTGGCATATGTGAGAATACATTTTTACATGTAAATTAATCAAAATATAGCAATTCAGTCATACTAGACATATTTTAATTGATATCAATGTTATCCACAGAAGCTTACATCTTTAAGGAATAGTGCATTTGACATAGCTGGCTTTAACTAAAAACATTCTCAATTAGTGATGTCCTTCCTGATTCTTCCTCCCTAAATTTTCTTCCCTTACGTCTGCTTTCTACTTTAATGACCGCTGTATACACATGTACACACATACAAATACACATGTACATACATGTACAAATCTAGAGTCTTTATATGGGAGAAAATATGCAATATGTGTCTTTCTGAAATTTCTTTCTTATTTGATATGATAATGTAAAATTTTAATCACTTTCCATCAAATGTTACCATTATTTTTCTCTATACCTGAATAGAATATCATGATGTACATGTACCATAACTTAGCATGTTCATTTTTTTTCAACTGCTGAAAGAGTACAGGTATGCTAACTTCTGTGTAGGGTGTTAACTCAGTCTTTCACACGTGCTCCCATGATTCCTGTAACTGGGACGTAGGTTGGCTCAGCTTTTATGTTTTTACATTTTAACAGGCTTTTAATTAAAATATAATATTACTTCCCCCTTCCTTTTCCTCCCTCTAACATCTCTCACTTACCATTTTTCAAATCCCTATAAGCCACCTCTTTCAAATTGATTGCATTTTCTTTTATGCTTGTTACCTGTATGTACTATGTATGTGTATGTCTATATAAATAAAACACTGACATACACATAAAAACCCTGCTGAGTTCATTTTTGCTGTTTGTTTGTATATGGTTTAGTTTTTGTTTTTCCTTTTTCTTTTTCTTTTTTCAAGACAGATTTTCTGTGTAATAATTCTAGTTGTCATGGAACGCTCTCTGAAGACCAGGCTGGTGTCAGACTCACAGAGATCCAATTGTCTCTGCCTCCCAAGTGCTAGGATTAAGTTATGCACCACCTCCACACTGCTAGGTTTTGTTTTTCTAAGGAACTTTTTTTTACTAATGACGATAAACAGTCTAAAGTCCCTTCTAGCAATGTATACATGTTTCTCTTTCACTGAATGTATACATTCTCATCTCTTCACCACCTCAAAATTTAAAGCAAGGAACACAATTAATTATGTATTTCCCTATATACACCAGGTCACAGAAATGCATGTAATAGAATCAACTGCATGGGCTAAGGGTTTGGAAACATGTTTGTGGATACAATTTGTCCCTGCGATCTGACCATTAAAAGCATTATGACATTCTCCTGTGAGAATCTGAAAAAAAATTTAAAAATGGAACAAGAAAGGAGGAATGGTTAGGTGTTAAATTGTTAATATCAATATGTTCCCATCTCTTGTGCTGAAATATCTCACTATTACGTAAAGATCACACACTGTCATTTCTGTAATCTTTCCACCATTGAATTTAATTCGCCCTCATCACTCTCTACTCATTTGAAGCTTCGATTCCCTTCTTTCCTATACAATCATCACGAAGCTTGTAAACATGGCTTGTGAAGAGAAAAAAAAAGTTCCTTAAGAATTAGATACAATGTACTAGATCCTATTATAGAATTCTTATTCAAATTTATTATGTATTTGACAAAGAAACTGATGGTTTGGTATCTACTCATTAAAGCACTAAGTTGCTGCCTGTATTTTAGAACCACAAAGAAACCTGCTTCCCCTGTTGTTATGTGAAGAACACAGGTTTTTGTGTTTAGAAGTATTTTCTCTGACATTTAGAGTTAGTACCTCAGAGTTTTCTTTCTACACTTTGAAACTTCTATAGTTTGACTGAAAATTTCAGCAAATATTCATTTAACAATAGATAGGATGGAAGTTTAAAGAAAGAATCGATTTGTTTCTAATGGAAGCCTCATAACTTTTGGATATACAAACAGTGGATATACAGTCAGGCCTGTGTCTCCTAAACAGGAAGCAAACCAGCATGAGACACATCCAGGTCATAATGAGAAGAGACATAAATATGCAGGCTCATGTGCTCCATCGTACTCACAAAGGGCAGGGGTGGCTCTTTAGAGGGGGCAGAAGTATGCATTGTAATAAAACAATCTCTGAAAGTGACTTTGTCCAGAGTGAATGGGAAATACTCAGATCTGGGTGTTATAGATCACTAAAGAATGTTACCATTTAAAATCTTAATAAAAATTCAGTTTTTTAAACCATTTTTTTCTGAACTTAAACAATTTTCCCTTGCCTCCCCAAATCCAGTCTCCTACTTCAGAGGAAAGCAGTTTAATCAAACTGCTATCATATCCAGAGATGTGAAAAGGACGCAAAAGTGATAAAGATGTGTCTCTTTAAAAAAAAAAAAAGATGTGTCTCTTTCCCTCAGAAATGCAAATTCAATATTTCCATTCAAATGGAAGGAAAGGTTAATGTGTTTCCATCAAAGAGAAAATTCTTATCCAAAAGTTATTGGTTAGCAGTGAAAATTGTGAAAGCAAGGTTTGCATATATTCACTGAATATGTGCTGCTCCTTTTAAGGGAAGTGTATTAAATTATAACTTAAAGTTATTAATTTTGTTAATGGCATATGTGTCACCACTCTGAGTCAGTAATATATAAAATTACACACTATTTTTAACACAATTCTATGAAGTGAATGTCTCATACGTATAGTCCATAAATATGATAACATTAAGATTAAATATGAATAATTAAATTGTATTTTGAGTATAGTTTTAAAGATAAAATTTGCATTTGAAGCCCCAATAACATGTTGCTATATATATCATAACTACTCATCCTGGGGAAAAAAAAACAAAGTAATAATGAAAAGTAAAAAGGAAGAAGAGCTGAGCAAGGAAACACTGGAGAAAAGACAACAGTTGTTTCATTGAAGTTTTAGTGATTTTCTTCATTGTTTTAAGTCAACAGGTCCAAGTTCACTGTTGTCTTTTTTAACCCTTCAAAAATAGAGAAGTCAAGTGGTGTAATAATATTTCTGAGCACATGAAAAGTTAATACAACTCAGAATACTTCAGCAAAGACTTCCAGATCCTTGCTTGATTTGGCATAGTATTTCATGTTTCTCGTCCTTGTATCAGGTTGGTAAGATGAATACAAGTAAGGCAGAGTTAATATTTCAGTCAGTTATTTGTGTTCTACTTTTAATAAAAATAGCTAGCTACAGTTTACATCAATAGCTTTGTTTTAGGAGCAAACATTATTTCATAAATATCTTCACAAGCTAGTGAGTTAGCTCAATATGGAAAATGCTTGCCTAACAGTCCTTACAACCTGAGTTGGATTCCCAGAGCCCATACATAAGTGCTCAGTGCAGCACCATTCAGCCGTAGCTCCATCATTCTTAAAATGGGATGGGAGGCAAGCCAGGTGACTTGTAATATGCCGAGTGGCAGAAACACTAGCGAACCTGTCTCAACAAGGAGGAAGGAGAGAATTCACTCCTGAAATTTGCCCTCTGACCAACACGTTATGTAACGCACTGATACATATAATTTTTTAATACTGTAGCTTCTTTCATGTTCAAAGTATTTTCTAATACGTCTTTCTTCAGCCTCTCTGGATTCATGATATCACAACTATAATGAACAAGGTGTGCTATGCAGACCCAGAGTTTAAGATATAAAATAAAAAACTTCTTGTCCTCAGAGCATTTCCTCTGGTGTGGAAAACGACAATAAAATGTCAATATTTAAGAATTTAAGATTTATGATACAAGCAACCATGGTTAGTGCTACTAAAATCCATATTGTTTCTCTGTGCTTTAGTAAGATGTGTGAGGACATTAAGCACGATCCGAATCACATTTCTAAATATCTGCTGGACATCCCACCAATCTGACTGTGCATCAGATTGCCGTATTTCCTTATGCCCAACTAGGCCTGATTTTTATTATCTTGAGTTTCATATTTAATACCTTGTCACCACTAAGACCACTGCTGAGAAAGAAACCAGATTATTTTCCACACATTCACTGTTAGCAGTGTGGACATACTCCTGCTGTTCTGCCATTTCTCTGTTTGGGCTGAATCCCTCTCATTCCCATCCCCTCATTTGCATCATGCGCACTAGACCGTGTCATTAGATATGACTCATAAGTTGTGGCATGATCGCATCAATTCCAGCCCAATGTATTCTGTCCTCATTTAAATACATTTTTTTTCTTTATTGCCACGCTCTCTAGTACATTTTATTCATTGGGTTATATAATAAAAGCTGAAGCAGAGTAGTATTCCATGGTAACTTTTTAAAAAGAAGGATTTTAGATTGTATCACTCAACTTATTGGCTACTTTTCTCCCCATTTTTTTTTTTTTTGAGAAATCTAACAGTATGAAGTTATAAATACAGACTGTCCACAACAGCATTCTGTGAAGGTTCCCCTGGGAAAAACCAACAACGAAATAGAAACAGTAAGGTCAAAAACCAAATCAAAAGTCAGGACATTATTAATTGCACAAAGCTGTTTTTATATGTTAACCAATTGCCTAGTAATCTTGGGGTTCCTGTAGAGAACAAAGGTGCAGATGGTGATTCTCTCACGCTGTCTGAACTCTTTCTAAAGTGAAATGGAGTCATGCGTTAGTGTCACTGTTATTTATAATAAAACATCTTCATTTTTAATGACAGGCAGTGACTGGTAGATCAAGTAGTTCTCATTGTTTGTTTATAGCCTCTTTTAATATCATTCATTTAAGTGCCCCTGCTCAGATTTATTGCAATTTCTGTTAAATTTAGTTAGTATTTTATCTACCCCATTGACCTTTAACAACCTTTTAATGTTAGATACCAATTCTTCTTAAGTCTGTGTTATATAAAATACTTCTGTGTTTTATGCATAAATTTTTATGCAAACTTAGACTAGGACAAAAAATAAAAAAAACAAATAATTTAAAATTCTCAAAAAATTAAAAAATCACATCACTAAAATTATGCATGTTTTATAATATTGACCAAAAAACTTACCTTCATAATACATATTTTTAAATACAAGTCCAAATTATCTGTTTACATAAATTGTGAACTCAGGACATAGATATCTCAACCTGGAACCAAGATCTCCCACACTGCTTGTGCACATAGTTCTAGAAGTTGCTAGTCTGAGTCTAGAGAAAGAGAGGCAATCAAAAGTTTTAGCAAGCTGTGAACAAAGCACACTACACTCTACACCAGCCAAGCAAGACTTGCCTATTCGTGCTATATTGACAAGTCAGATGGAGAAAATCAACTTCTTTGAGTAGATGGGAGGCTCACAGGAGGAAATCTTCATCAGATAAAGCAAGATAAAAAGCCTAGAATAACTTAAAAGTTCATGGGCCATAGTGAATAAAAAAATACTGCTGTTGTTTGACTAAATGGAAATGATGGATGTACCATTTTATAAAAATAATTATTTGTATATCTGTTTACTTGTGATGCCAGAAGCTTAGGTTAGAAAAGTTCCTTTTTATTTTAGTCATAATAAGTTCTGTGAATCATAACTGATTCAAATGCTGAGAACAAGAGCCATTCGAATGGTCAGCCCAAATATGAGCCATCTCTACCACCCACTTCAAGGTCCACAGAATATCATAGAGAAAAGAAAGAACATAGAGGAAAATGTTGTCTTTAGAGTATGGTATCACTCTGACATTACTGATCTCATAGAAGTATTGATAACTGTCACAAGACTCAAGCAAATTTGAGTTTGTGAACATTTTTTATAGGATGTGGGGAAGGGTCCATTGAGAGTAACATCTAATTTTAAAAAATTACTAATAGATAATGATGTAATATGCCCCCAGATCTTAGTAGGCCAACAGACCTTAGTAGGTCTCCAGAACTTAGTACAACTGACACCATGATGGAAAGGACATTTAGACCTGAAACTCAGCATGTAGGCAGCAAAACCTGCCAAAATTGGAACAAAGACCTAATCCTCTCGAATCCATAATTGTGGGAAAGTTTTTAGATGAACTTGCTTTTTGGCTTTTCCAGTTTTACTACTGGATAACTCTTCATGCTAACTGAGGTGTATCAAACCTGGATGTGGGTTTTGTATTTATATTCCCACCCCTAGAAAGGGTTGGAACTGTATTCAGGTCCTGAACACAGAGTCTAGTCAGTGGATGGCTAACAAAGACTTTCTCTTGGCTTAAAACCATGTCTGAGATGTCTTCTTCTCTGGTGGATATATCACAACAATGGTAGAAATGAGGGACTCCTGACTTTATCTCTCCTAATGTACCTATACAGTTGGCAGTCACTGGAGGAAGCAGAGATACTGTCCTCACCCAGAGAAGCTTATATTATTACAAATAATCCATCACTCCAAATCCATTTAAGACTTGATAAAATTCAATAAGGCTGTGCCTTCATAAAACAGTAAATATTTTTCAAGAAATAGTAAAAATAAGAAATTGCAAGAAAGAGGAATACAACCAAGAAGTGGGTGGTACAGATGGCTCATATTTTGGCTGAGCATTCGAATGGCTCTTTTTCTCAGAATTTGAATCAGTTATGATTCACAGAAGTTATTATGACCAAAACAAAAAGGAACTTTTCTAACCTAAGCTTCTGGCATTACTAGTAAACAGATATACAAATAATTATTTTTACAAAATGGGTGAAAATCAAGGAAGTTAGTAGGAGATTGATTATGATAAAACATATCATATATACTTACAAAGAGTTATAATGAAGCTCATTATGATTTAATATTAGTATATGGCCATTGAAATGATGATTAAAATGGTCTAGCCACAATTTTAATTAATAATTTTTAATATTTTTGGTAACAACTTTATGTTAGGCACATTTTATATATTTTTCACATGTAAAGAAAACTTGTCAGGAAGTTAAAACTATCCAAATTTAGGACGATGAATAAATCTGTCTCTCAAACGGCACTCAGGGAAACATCATTTCTGTCATTTCAAGGTTCCTTAAAATGTGCTTGAAAATGTCTTAATATCTTGACAACATCAGCAGTTTCCATGACTTTTAAAATTTTTTTAACTATTTGATTATTTTACATCTTTGCCTCAGGTTTTCACCCTTCCTGGCCTCTCAGTTCTTCTCAAACACTCCCTGTCCCCATCTCCCACTCTCTTCCTCCTCCACTTCTCTTCAGGAAGGGGGACGTCTTAGTGGTTATCAACAACCTATGACCCCTCAGGATGCTGTAAGGCTAAGACCCTCCCTATGTATTAAGGCTGGGAAAGGTGATCCTGTATCAGGAGTGAGGTCCCAAAAGGAGAGCAAAAGTCTCAGAGACAGCCCCCGACCCCACTGTTAGCACTGTCACAAGAGGACCAAGCTGCACAACTGTAACATGTATGCAGAGTGCCCAGGTTAGTCCCATTCAGAATCCCTGATTTTCAGCTCCTTTTCTGTTAGCTCCTGTGAGTACAGGTAGTTGATGCTCTGAGTTTTCTTATGGTATCCTTGATTATCCTGGTTCCTACAATCTTTTCTCCCTCTTCTGCAAGATTCCCGAGATCAGCCTAATGTTTGGCTATGGGTCTCCATCTGTTTCCATCTGTTGCTGGATGAAGCCTCTCTGGTGACAGCTCGGCTAGGCACCAACCTATGAGTACAACAGAATACCATAATGCACCATTACATTGATATTTTTTCCCTCCAGTAGTGTTGGTTCTATCCTAGGTCTCTGGGTCATCCAACTGTGTGTCCTGGTGTTTTAGGCAGTGCCATGATGAGTTTATTCTCCTAGCTAGGTTCTAGGCTAGACCTGTCATTAGTTGGTCACTCTGTCAATTTCTAGGTCACCTTTACCCCAGCACATACTGTAGGCAGAGACAATTGTAAATTGAAGGTGATATGGTTGAATTGGTTTCCCACTCTTCCACTCCACGTCTTGCCTATTCACAAGCAAGCTCCTGCTATGAATCCACTATTGCTAGGAGTCTTAGCCAAGGTCACCTTGTAGATTTCTGAGATATTCCCTTGCACCAGATTTTTAGATGGCCCTTCTTTGTAGTAGTCTCTTTTAGTACTCTCCCCTCAGTTCACTCACTTACAACCTGATCTCTCATGTTCCCATCTCCGTACTCCCAGAATCCACTCATAAAATGTCTTCTATTTACCCTTCCCAGGGAGATCTGGGTTTTCCTGCCTCTACTCAAAATTTTGTGATAAAAAGGATTTAAGGGATTGTCATTAATAAGGAAGCTGTGGAAAGGATACTTGACAAAACACTTTGGTCTGAATAGAAGTTTAAAAATGCTCAAGAGGACAGAGAACAAACAATTCACAAATAATCAAAAGAGGTCTAAGAAAACAACACCAGAACCACAAATGATAGGAATTAATATGTACTGCTAAATAATATTAACCACCATGTGTAATCATCTTTTTTTTCCTAATAAATAGAGACTAAACCAATGAATTGGAAAACAGGATCAATCTTTTTACTGCTTCAAAGATTTCTACCTTACCATAAATTGTAGATATTATTTTGGGATAAAAGAAAGAAAAAGTAACTCCAACCAAATAGGATGAGTGAGGATTTATAAAATTTTATATCTGATAATATAAATTTAACCAAAAATAATCAGAAGAGATAAAGAAATATCCACCAAGAGGATATTATAACTCTAAACACACATGTACCTAACAGAAACACCCAAGTTCAGTAAAGAAATACTATTAAACTTCAAACCACCCATTGATCTCCAACACGGTGATAGTGGTTGATTTCAGTACCCCATAGTAAACATTAGTTTATCTCAAAGAAACTCCACAGAGAATCTCTGGAGTTAAATTACATCATAAATCAAAAGGATATAATAGACTTATACAGAATTCTTCTCCAAAACTTAAATAATTCACACTACTCTCAGTGGTATCTATAATCTTCTTGAAAGTTGGCAACATATAAGAATACAAAACTTAAAGACATGATAAAGACATTTATAAGAGCAAATATTGTAACACTAAGTATCTACATCAAAACATTTGAGAGATCTCATGTTAATATTTCAAGATGTAAAATATGTTTGGAAAAACAAGATCAAACAGCAAGCAAAAGTAGTAGACAGGAAGAGATAATATAAACCTGGAATTAAATTAGTGATGCAGAAATTTGAAACATCACAAATAATACAGAAAATATTCTTTGGAAAGATTATGGAAATTAACCAGAAGGCAAGAGAGGACCCAAATTGAAAAAAAAATGAGAAAGTAAAATGGAACATAATAACAGACACTGAGCAAATTCAAAAAATCAAGTGGATATATGTTAAAAATCTATATTACACTAGCTTGGATATGAAATAAATACTTGAATTCTTAGACATGTACGAACTGTAAAAGAATTGAAGAAAGACGTAAAGGTGATTCATGTAGTAGTGCATCTAGGAATGAAAGAGCAATCCTCTTCACAGATTCAGCTATTTAATGATTCTACCATAACTTGTTAATATAGAAATTTGTGGAAACAATTACAGGAAAAGATAATTGTAATTGAATTCCTCTCAAATACATAGTTGTACTAATTCATTTGATTCTTAAAATTCAGAAGATAATATTACACATATAATTTAGAAATATAAACACCATGAAGATGATTAGATTTGCTATAGTAATGAATGTATTTTAATATTCAAACATTTCAAACCATAAAGAAAAATCATAGCATTCCTAATAATAAAATAAAACCTATCATCTCTTAATTTCAATTATTGCCAAGATAATTACAAAAAAAATTTAAAAAATTTAAACTAATGGTAGAACTTTGTGAGTAACGCTCCTATTCATTCTGTGTTTTTGGATGGGCTGGTTTTGTGAAGGTCTTGTGCATGTTGTCACAGTTGCTGTGAGTTCTTGTGAGCAAGAGCCATTTTGTGCCCCCAAATTTTTGTTTTGCTGCAAGCATGGATTAACTCTGACTTTTACAATATTTTAGTCTCTTCTGCAATTATCACTGAGAATAGAAGAGTGGGAAGTGTCAAATAAATGTCTCATTTAGTGTTTAGAACTAAGTAGTCTCTAGTTCTCTACAGGGTGACCAGTTATGGGTCTATGTTGTTGGAGACCAGTTTCAATAAATATTCCAGGGCAGGGTTATGGGGATTAGAAAAATAAATAAACAGAATGAAGATGTGAGTAAAAATAATAAACAGAGGACGACGAGGGGTGCACCCACCCACTGTGACAGCGGAACTGATCTTTTGGGAGCTCACCAAGGCCAGCGGGACTGGGACTGAATAAGCATGGGATGAAACCGGACTTTCTGAACTTGGCTGACAATGAAGGCTGATGAGAAGCCAAGGACAATGGCACTAGGTTTCGATCCTAATGCATGAACTGGCTTTGTGGGAGCCTAGCCTGTTTGGATGCTCACCTTCCTGGTCTTGGATAGAAGTGGGAGGACCTTGGACTTCCCGCAGGGCAGGGAATCTGGACTGCTCTTCATTCTGGAGAGGGAGAGGGAATGGAGTGGGGGGAGGGGGAGAGGGGAAGAGGAGTGGAAGAAGGGGGCGATTTGTGCGAGGAGGGGGAGGGAAATGGGAAATTTTTTTGCAACAACTAAAAAAATAAAATAAAATAAATAATAAACAGAAATATATGATATTATTGAAAAGGAGTTCCAGTCAATACTAAAATGGCCCACATTTAATTTCTATTTGCTTAAATATGCTGACTCCACACCCAAAAAAACTGCATTAATATAATACAAGGAATGAATACACCAGTTGAAAATTGCAGGCTATATTCTTAGTTAAACATTCTGTTGCTAGAAAAAGACAAGCAATGCTCACACCCCAGACCAAAATATGCTGTAGATAGACCACTCCCTGGGTGGAATCTATTGTTATCTCCCTAAGGGAGTGAGAACTAGGTTGGATCCTTAGAATTTTGTTTAAAGTAGAAACAGATCTACTTCTCAATACCTGAAATACAAGGTCTGGATATTAGCCATACCTGTTGACAATAATCTTGAGGGAGCAGAATTCACTGGTCTAAATCAAGGAGGAATCTTTGTTTAAGGTAGAAACAGACAATAACCTTGAAAGAACAGAAATAACAAATAACATTTGGTCAGGGTGGAGTGGATCTACCTTCATAGGCCCTGTTAACACTAAGTAACCACACCCTAGGTCAGGGTGTGTAACCAAAATTATTGTCAACAACATTGAGCAAGCTGAAACTCTCTGAAAAGGTGAAAATAGGTTCACATTTCTGGGCCTCCATACTATGTATTAGTCAATAGCTACTATGACATGAAGCTTCTCTGATGAGGGTAACAGGTTCACTTATTTTTGCCTAAGACAACTGAAAGAAACTATATATACAAAAATTGTGCTCATGTGAAAGAAATAAATTTCTATTAATAATGGAATATCTGTGTGTATAAAATTATACGCTGAAACAAAATAAGCACAAAATATACTAAATATTTCAAGGAGTAAGCAAAACTGAGATAGTATATGGAATTTGTGGAGATAAAGTCACCCTTAAGGTCATTTGAAGTCTTCGAAAAAATTCTGTGCATAGTAATTTGGTGTCTGTTTCCTTCTGGATGATAGGGGTCATTTATCTGATAGAGGTCAGTCTCTGGTCATGGCATGTGATTTTCTCCACCTTCCAAGATGACACCAAGCCATCATATTCAAATGAATCTGACCTCTATAGAAAGCACCTTTGATTTTAAAATCTATTTTAATTACGTTAGGCCATATAGATAATCTTTCTATGCTAACATCATTTGATTATTAACTAATTAAAGAAATAAAAGATGCTTTGCCATGTCATAACATGTATTCACAAAAGAATCATCAAGAACCTTTGACGGGACAAGTAGTATCCTTAAATTTTGTATTTGAGAGTATCGTGTTCCTTTGAGGTCATGGACTAGCTTCAGAATTCTTGAAACTTGGGCTATGTTCTATATGTATTACAAATCTAAAAGATGAGAAAAATATAGGAAATCTATAATTTGAGGACATAGCTTCTTCAGCTAATAAAATTAGCAGTAAACAAATGCAATACATTAATAAATTTTAAAACATGAATAAAAAGCAAATATGGAGGATTTAGCAAATTACCAAGCCATAAACATTACAGAATTTTAGTGGTATTTTAAGAAAAAGTATACTCTTATAATTTATATTGAAATTTTCTAAATATTTTCCAAAAGGAAACTTTTATTATCAATTAGGTCTTTGAATAATAATAAAAAACAAAATCTAAGCAACATAGCACCATAAATATATGAATGTATATTGTAGGAGAGCTTTACATATTGCTATAGCTACATGTATCTACTTTCTTGCCCTCCAGTAGCATAAGGATGGGAATATAGCATTCAGTTAAATAAGATTTCACTTCTAGCACTTAATTTGTTAATAGGACCAAATTCTATTCAAAAGGCAATTCAATCTTTTAGAGTAATTCCATCTTTCTCTTGCCTTCACTCTATATAATATGTATGTTTATATTAACTGTTTTATATCTTAAAACAGTTATATATTAACTGTTTTATATCTATATGTATTAACAAGCACTACATTTAATAAAGTTTTAATATTATATAAAGGTGTATGTTTCTTGTGAGTGAAAATACAATATCATATTCTTTATGTTAAGAGTTCCAAGCAAAATTATTATGTAACTGTTATTGTATATAATGAATTTACAACATAGTGAAGGGACAGCATAAAGTCATATAGAGCTTATAAAATAGACTAGAAGAATTTTATCACCTGCAGACAAGAAGACACTTAAGGTCATGCTCAACTTCCTTAGCGATCAGGGAAATGCAAATCAAGACAACTTTAAGATACCATCTCACACCTGTCAGAATGGCTAAAATGAAAAACACCAATGATAGCCTTTGCTGGAGAGGGTGTGGAGAAAGGGGTACACTCATCCATTGCTGGTGGGAATGCAAACTCGTGCAACCACTTTGGAAAGCAGTGTGGCGGTTCCTCAGGAAATTCGGGATCAACCTACCCCTTGACCCAGCAATACCGCTCTTGGGAATATACCCAAGAGAGGCCCTATCATACAACAAAAGTATATGCTCAACTATGTTCATAGCAGCATTGTTTGTAATAGCCAGAACCTGGAAACAACCTAGATGCCCTTCAGTGGAAGAATGGATGAAGAAAGTATGGAATATATACATATTAGAGTATTACTCAGCAGTAAAAAACAAGGAATTCTTGAAGTTTGCGTACAAATGGATGGAAATAGAAAACACTATCCTGAGTGAGGTAAGCCAGACCCAAAAAGAGGAACATGGGATGTACTCACTCATATTTGGTTTCTAGCCATAAATAAAGGACAGTGAGCTTATAATTCGCGATCCTAGAGAAGCTAAATAAGAAGGTGAATCCAAAGACAAACATATAGGTATCCTCCTGAATATTAACCTTCATCAGGCAATGAAAGGAGACAGAGATCCACATTGGAGCACCGGACAGAAATCTCAAGGTCTAAATCAGGAGCAGAAGGAGGGGGAGCATGAGCAAGGAGCTCAGGACCGCGAGGGGTACACCCACACACTGAGACAATGGGGATGATCTTTCGGGAATTCACCAAGACCAGCTAGCCTGGGTCTGAAAAAGCATGGGATAAAACCGGACTTACATAGCAGACAATGAGGACTACTGAGAACTCAAGAACAATGGCAATGGGTTTTTGATCCTACTGCACATACTGGCTTTGGGGGAGCCTCAGCAGTTTGGATGCTCAACTTACTAAACCTGGATGGAGGTGGGCAGTCCTTGGACTTCCCACAGGTCAGGGAACCCTGATTGCTCTTCAAGCTGATGAGGGAGAGGGACTTGATCGGGGGAGGGGGAGGGAAATGGGAGGCGGTGGCGAGGAGGAGGCAGAAATCCTTAATAAATAAATAAATTTAAAAAATAAAAAAAAGATGGAATCTAAAGGCAGTGTGATCTTCTCAGAACAAAAGGAAAGAAGAAAGTAGAAAAGAAGGAAAGTGCGTAGAATTTATTAAAGAGGCCTCTGCATAGTCATATTAGGTTATGTTACAACTTCAAGTTGTATACATTCCTGCCCATGCTTAATTTAAAGTTCTAAGTTCTTAGATTACTCAGGGTCACACTTCAACAACAACAACAACAACAAAAACATAGAGGTTAACAATGTCCACATATATATTGCAATGATATTATAAAAGTAGAAGAGGCAGATTCTTTGGGTTCATTCAACTCTGTAATAGATGCTCAACAGGGAAAGGAATTGGATGTTCATATCCAAATGATGTCATCAGTTACCAATAAGCATGGTACCTGAAATATATAAATGCCCCTCCACTGAAAGCAGAAAAAAACTAAGATCTTCTGAGTAAATTGGGAGCATGAAGACCACAGGGGAGGGCTAAAAGGGAAAAGAGAGGCAGGGAGGGGAGCAGAGAAAATGTATAGTTCAACAAAATCTATAAAATATTATCATAAAAATTATTTACTAAGTTATAAATCAAGTAAACTCATGTTAGGTACTGTAAGTTATAGAAGAGAAACAAGAAAGTTTGAAGGAGTGTGGTTTGACTTTTGATGTAGTAGTCAAAGTTCTGCAGGTTTGTGTGCTTTTAGTCTAAATTCCAACTCAATCTTGAAAATCTATGAAGACAGAAAGCAAATAAAATGTGGTTTCTCTCATATATTTAAGAAGTTACATATTTTTCAAAATGTAAAATAGCATATATATTGCAACTACAATATTTTACTATGTAGAGAAATCTTATAAATCTTGTTTCTTGTTTTGTTTTGCATTGACACCGAGATGAGGAAAAGGTGTGCTATTTCTCATTTAATATATACCAGAATTACGTGCTACAGCAACAAGATTGATGAAGTTCAGCATACTTTCATCAAGAAATTTGAGAGGTAAGAGGAAAGTTGGGAGGGAAGACATTGAGGGTCGAAAGCTTTTATCAAGGAGCAGGGCAAGGTGAGTAAAAGATTAAGGTGTGAAATCAAATAAAGTTTGCGCAAATAAAGTAACGTAGAACCTTACTCATAATATCTGTAACTATCTGTAACTCATAGTGATGTATTGTTTATCATCTCACAAAATAAAGCTTGCCTGAAGATCAGAGTGCAAAGCTAGTCACACTAGTCAGTCATGCAGTCCAGGCCATGGCGATACAGACCTTAAATTCCAGCAACCACACAGCAGCCATAGAGGCCATAGAGAGGAATACAAGTCAGGATGAAAGAGAAACTTGTTCTTTTTCCAGTCTGAAGATTTTGTAGTGGTAAGAACTCTATAGTGGTTGGCTGTTTTACTTCTATGTTCTCTCAGCTTGAGCCCCAATATCTGTCTTTGGGTTTCTATTAGTCTTGCTACAGTAACCAAATAAAAAGAAAACAAAACTGAAAACAGACTGAAGGGAGAAATCCTGCATCTCTAGGTAATGCTGCTCTTAGAACAGTAGCATACCAAACACAATTCTAAGTTCCAGGTATAATATAGCTTCATATTTCCAAAGTAATCCAGATTCGTGTTGATCTTTTCGGTTGGTCAAAGAAAATATTAGTTTCATAAAAACATAAATAAACAGAATGAATCCTATCATTTTTCATAGACTTCCCAATTGTTTTAGATGGGTGGAATTAGAAAGAGAGCAAAGTAGTGTGTTTTTAGAAGCTTATATAGTTAGGTATTTGGTGTTTAAGAAAGGGCATAAATAATGGTGTCCTAACTCATTGCATAAGCCAAGCTGTCATCAGACTTTTAACTCTTATTCCTTAATATTCTAGGTACTAGGGTTGTATGTTCTACATTATTACTTTGTTTATCACATGACATCTCAATGTATTTGTTTTGCTTTGACTGAGTAATATATAAAGAACAGACATTTATTGCAGACAGTACTAGAGATATGAAAGTCAAAGCACAGTGCTCATACAGATCCAAAATACGGTGAGGGGGTTACCTTCCGTGAAGCTTTGCTGCTGTGCAGTTATGTGCTGATGAGGAAAGAGATGATGGCTGCATCCTCACATGGCAGGATGCGAAGGAGCTGCTACATTGTGGTATGGCACTTCCTTTAGAAAACATTAACTCACTTAATGAGGGGAGACCATTCATGACATATACGTTCAAAATCCCCAAATATGAAATTTATCAGTTTATGTTTCAAGCTCCTATATTCAAGCCATGGAACTATTCCATTGGCATAAATAATCAGGTTTTGGTAGGAAAATAGCATAAATATTATATAAGGCAATACTAGTACATTCATAATAGTCATTTATGTAATGATGGAATCTCAGATTTTAAAAGGAAAGAAAGTAGAAAACATTTCTGTAAAGTAAATGATTATATAAAAGGGAATCTTAACTAGATGTAAGAACTTATGTTTATATTCAAACTGATAACAGCTAGTTGTTTTATTTACAACATGTTTATGAAATGTAATTATTGAATTTAGTTGGCTTGATATTTACAGTGTATGAATTTCTTATTCATACTATTGTTATTTATAATATATATTATTTTGCTCTTATTACGTATTTTCTCTTTCCTTCATTCTCTGGTTTTAAATTTTCATAAACTTTATTAAAAATACATGCAAATAAAATAGTTATCATAAACTGAAATGAACTATATCCAAGGTTTATACACTGTAAGAAACTTCTATATAATCAGAATAATTATTCCTAAGTTGTAGAATTCACATTTGATTACATATTCACTATCAAATATATTTTGATGCACTTACCTATCACTGAAAATGAAAATTAAATAACAGAAATAGACCTAGAAAAATAGTTAACTTTATACCCTCTTACATAACTCAAGTCTGTAACCTGCATTCAGTCCTTCTTCATTCCCTAATATTTAACAGCTCTTCTGTTTTGCTGTTATACTCTACCCACATACACATAGTTTATGATGATTTACTGTTGTAAATGGCACATATGGGGAGAACATACATTTTTTTTTAATTTTTTTATGTCCATTTATAATTATACATTCTAAGTCCATCCTTTTCTCAACAAATTTCATATACTTTCCCTTAAACCTTGGTAGAGGATGTTTACAGTGATAAATGCTCATATAAAACAATCTGAGAGACACTGATTAAGTAATATAATAATATACCTCAAGGCTCTTGAAGAACAGCAAGTAGTCAGTCCTAATCATGGAAGACAGGACAAAAATAATAAAGATTAGGGAAGAATTTAATTAAACAGAGATTAAAAGAACAGTATCTAAAATTGAACAAGTGAAGAACTGGTTCTTAGAAACTAAGTTTAAGAATGGCATGCCCTTCCCCAATCTGAGCAAAACAGTGAAGGAGAAGATACAAATTTAAATTAGATATAAAAAGGTTGCTACTAAAACTGACTCCAATTAAATATAGAACATCTATTGGAAAATTTTATGACAACTTTTGCTTTGAAATGTAAAGAAAAAGTAGCAAATTTATACTATGGAACCAGAATTATCTGTATACTAAAATCAAATAAAGACACAACCAAAAGGGAAAAGTAAAGACCAATTGATTGATATATATATCCTACTTCATGTTCTGGCTTTGTGGGAGCCTAGCC
>NC_022009.1:69908548-69911566 GCF_000317375.1 Microtus ochrogaster
AAAAAATCCTAATAAATACATGAAAAATTAATTCAGGACATTAGGAATATTACACTTTAAGATCTAGTGAGCTTCATCTCAGAAAGTCTGGTTGGCTCAAAATATGTAAATAAATTATTATATCACAAAAGATACTCCAGGATAGAAAACACATCATTATTTCAATTGACAAAGAACAGTCATTTCCCAGTATTCAACATGACTCTGTGATAAAAGTCATGGAGACATTAGAAATAAGTGTACTGTACATCAAAATAATGAAGGCAATATACTACAAAACTATATCCAAAATTGCATTAAATGAAGATGCATTGAGAATGTTTTTTTCTAAGTAGGAGTAAGACAAGGATGGCCATTCACCCCTCTCCTTATTTTATGTAGTGTTTGAACTTTTAGCTATAGAAATGAGATAAGAAATAAAAAGAAGTGTTTAAAAGAGGGGGTGTCAAACTATCCATATTTGCAAATGACATGATTCTCTATTTAAAAAAATTCTAATGAGTCTACTAGAAAACCTTGAACCTAATAAACACAGTAAAATTAATGGAAGATGTTATTTTTTTCACTTATACCAACAGCTTACTTTCAAATAAAGGAATTGGAAAAATAATCCATTCCAATTTAAGAGTTTAGGCTAATATCTAAATAGAGATGTCAAAGATCCTTACAATAACCCCCCCTAAATATTGTAAAAGGAAAATATAGAAGACGCTGGACACCACTATCTGCAGGGACTAAGCCAAAGGGTATTCAAAGGAATGAAATCTGACAGATGAACATGTTCCAATTCATAGAATTTGGAAAATTAAAATATGTACACCACATCATCGACACCTATACAGGTTTTCAATAGACAACTGCTTTGAGTTCAGAAAAGGCCGATTTACTAGAAGATATACAATATATTTCAAGAACTGTTTGAATTGAAAATTGATAACACATCAACTAATCATACGTATCAACAGATGGTACTACTTCAAAAAAGATTGTATCAGCAAAGGAAGCAATGAGAAAAGAGAACAGAGAGTCAACAGAATAGAGAAAAATGCCTACCAGCTGCACTTCAGACAAGGTGCTGGTGTCCAGAATTTACAAATACTTATAGAAATTAGTCACTAAAAAAATAAAACTGCCAATACTAAGTGCACAAATTAACTGAAAGGACAGTTAAAACCAACCAACCACACAATGGAGAAAAAGTTACAAATGGCCAATAACTATGTTTAAAAGAGTTTATTTAATATTTCTTGTCATGTGAGAAATTTAAATATAAACTAGTGTGAGATACCATTTCACCCCAGTCGGCAGGACGCTCATCAACCAATATGACAACAATTTGGAAAGCACGTATAGAGACAGAGATTCATATGCACTGATTGAGATAAATAAAATTAACACAGTTATTGTGGAAATTACTCTGGACAATTCTAAAAAAAATAAACATAGAAATTCCATATGACACAGCTACTCCACACCCTACCACAAAGATATTTAAGACCTTATTTTTAATCTTGCTTTATTTACCATAGCAAATATTTTGAGTCAATATATTTGTTCATCAACTGATAATTGGATAAAAAAAATTTGGTACATATAAATTAATTGACATTTTATGTAACTGTGTTTATCTCCTCATTTATGCTAATTGCATGTATTTTTAAAACACACATTTCCTCAGAGTTTTCATTTTGAGGTTGTATAAGTTAATTTTAAAATAAATCTTTAATTATTTAAACAGCACAAGTATTATTTCAGTTATTGTTCCATTTATATGGACTTAATATTTGTGATCTCCTGAATAAAGAAAATTGAATGAATAATACTAGATGAAAGAAAGTTTAAGTAAGCGTCCTTGTATTGGCCAATAATTCTAGACATTTGTGAGACACAGGCTGAAAGATCGCAACTTTAAAGTCTGCAAGGAATAGAAAATGTGGCTGGAAGGAAGGGCAGAAAAGCATTCTAACTGATACATACATTTTATTGTGATCAGCTGCAGAAAACATCAGAGAGTGAGAAGACCAATTTTTACAATATGCTGCATATGATTTTGTTAGGCTGAATATATGACACACATATAGTGAAGAACATAAAACTATACAATAGCAGTTAATTCTAAAAGAAACCAAGAGCTTAAGTTAATGAATAAATCAAAAGTGCCAACTCAGGTGAAATGCTGTATTCCATATATCAACAATAAGAAAAATTTTGACAAGAGAGGAAATTTAGAAAATAGAGTGTGTCTTTCATTTATTCTGTGTTTTATGCAACAGAATATAATCTTTAATAAATTATGCATATGAATAGCTACAAACAAAAGTATACACAAAGCAAAACATTTTGTCATATTATGCATTTCAATGAAAAATGTATTTAAGCTTACTAATTTATTTTGTATTATAACTTCAGGATGGAAATTTTAATAATCCTTACGCTTACTACTTTCTAATAAATAATGGAATCAATTAAATATAGTTTTATTACTCAGAGGATATAATATTGCAATAACTGAGGATTATTAATCCTTGTGAATATATTAATATATTTATAACATTAATAGTTTGAGGATTTTTGTTTTAAATTAAAATAAAATTGACAGAATAAATTGTCAGTGAATATTTCAGTGAGCATTACTGACCTAGTTTATAATTAAGCCCTTCATTCTGTCATTCACAGCAGTCTTCAATCAAAAGAAATCAAACTAAACATTCTTAAGAAAAATTGCATTATTTACTATGTTTCAGTTTGTGCTAAAGTTTTGAATATTGATGACAATTGGCAGGGCATTTTTACATATAAAAAGCTTAGCATGGCATAATGGTTTTAGAAAATCAAGAAGCAAAGATTTATTCATAGCAGGAAGAAAAATAATCTGTTCTAAATGTTAGCTGTGTATAAAACCAGAAATTAATGAGAATTGTATCAATGTATTACTCATAGTTCTCTAAAGGAATATGTATATGTATATATATGCATATATATTACACTTGTAGGTAATATAATGGAATTTTTCCTGAT
>NC_022009.1:69911714-69918324 GCF_000317375.1 Microtus ochrogaster
AGTCCCCATCTGGCCCTGAATACTTAGAGTAGTCCTGAAGAACTAGTGTTCTCCATCTACATTGGAATTCCAAAGAAACTGGTTCCAATATTGGTGAAACAATAGACTAGCAATAGAGTTGATGAACTTGTTATCAAGAGTGAAGGCAAACTGACAAAAACAAAGTGGCATTCTCCCATATTCTTGTATTTGAACTGCCTGTAAAACGTACCAAATTAAGGGAGTGTATTTCTGTTTTAAATTATCTGATCAAGAAATCCTCACAGCACTGACTGCAGCTTTTGGTTCAGTAGATTCCAGGTGCAAATTAGTCATCACAACCAATATATATATGGTGTGAAATATCTTCTTTTATGCTAGCTTTTATGACATTATTACACCTAGAGATATTTCATCTGAAATACATCTCATCTGAAATAGTATTGTGGGTTGATTTCCATCAACAAATAAATATGTTTTGAAGTATCCCCACCATCATTTAAAAATGTGGCAGGACTTTGTAATAGTGCCACTGCATATGGAAATGCACTGAGGTTACACTGAGGTAGAGTGGGAGCCTTACTTTAATACAAATGATTTGTATTCCTATGCCAACAGAGAGATACTTACAGACGCAATACCATGTGATCATACAGGCTCAGGCTATGGTGATTCAGACAAATGCCAAGCAATCCCAAAGGATGCCAACAAACACCAAATGTGAAAGAATGCAAAGAAACATATAGATTTCAGAGTGACTATAAACACTTAAAATCTTTATTTTAGACTTTTTGCCAACATAAATTATAAGAAAATACACTTCAGTTACTTTAAGAAAAAAAACAGTTAATGTTAATAGTTTAAAGAAGCCCAGGGGAATGAATACATATTTGCTACAAGGAAATGGGCTTACAGAAGGTAAGAGGACTTTTGTGAGCAGGAAGAGAAATTGGATGAACGAATTAAAACACTTGGCAGAAAGTAAAGACTCTACTACTACTGATAATGACTTAAGTTAGTTTTGGTTTGGTTGGTTTGGTTTGGTTCGGTTTTACGGTGTTTCTAAATGATCCGCGTTCAATAGAAACTCTAGTTCAAATTTAAATTTTGATCTTTCCCTGTGTGAATGATATGTGTAACAATGTTCTCCGACAATGCTGAGCACTGATATGGGACCTACAAATGCCCATCAGCTACATGTTTGCTATTGTTACCCAACCTACTATAAGTAACAAAGTTCTACACTTTTAGGCAATGTAACTGGATGTTTTCCTGAGAGATATCAAGTAAAATTCAAAAAGCACAACTTGATATTTTGTTTCTTATATGGTATTAAGAAAGAAGACAGATGTCAAATATGTTGTGTTCAAGGGAAAAGGTAAAGGATTAGAGGTCTTTAAATGTTTTTTATTATACTCACGTTTTATATTCTGGTAATAGACCACAGCTATGTCTGGGTATCCATTTACTAAGGAGATTAACTATGTGAACAATGAAATCAATCAACCATTTTAGTAGAGCCAGGAAGAAATGTCTTGTTAAGCTGTGCATGGAAGATTTACAAGGTTGATTTGACAATTTCAGGATATGACATTTCTTGGGAATAGCGCCAATGCAAATGAAGGTACAAAGAGGTCCTATTGAGGTAGGGTGGGAGTCTTGCTTCAATACAAATGATTCATATTCTTTCGCTGACTGATATAGATATTCGGCGATAATATCAAAAGATCCTAGATACTTGTTTATACTGATTCAGATAAAAGCCGGCTTTTTCCCCCAGCCAACACTGGAAAGAACAGAGATGGGACAAAGTTTAAAACCTGTTCTGTTCCAATTGCCGATGACGTGTCAACAACTCCAAAGACTCATTTGTCAAAATCTTGGTGCCTAAGTGAGTAATAATTGATTCATGAAGGCTCTAAGAACAGTGACCTAAATCACTGACAATTTATATTTTGTAATACTTATATAAGAATATTAGAAAATAAAGGCCAGAACCACCCTGAAGGAAGTAGGTCAACAGAAGTGTGTCTTTGAGAGGTCTCGTTTGTTCCAGCAGTCAACCACTCCCTTCTCTCCAGTCCACGTGAACTGACCAGCTTTGCTTCAGTCCAAGCTCCTTTGCTATGGATGATCTGCTACACCGCAGCCCCACAATGAAGCAAAATAAGCATTCATGATACTGATTTTTCCACAGGCATTTCACCTTGTTGTCAAAAGGAAACTAACACATTGACTCCAAGGACAAAGGCTCAGTTCAGAGGCAGAGGACACTTGCTTCCGGTATGGGGGCAGAGTCAGTTCCCCTACAAGCCTGCCCTCAGAATAGGGTCATCCTTGCCTGTGGTGGGGGATGGGGCTCTCTCTCCTTAAGAGTTTGGTCATATTGAATTCATTTGACTTTGATAAAAATATTTCAGATACTTATCATTGATTATACATAGATGAAATTTTACAACTTATCCAAAATGATTTATGTTACTCATTTTGAAGATCCATAAGGGACATAGTTATGTTCTGTACTTGCTCTTTAGAAAGATATTTGAGTTAAATAGGCACCATGAAGAAAAATAACTGAAAATATATCTAGCTTAGTATGTTAGCACTTGTATTAGTTCCTCAGGGGACCATGTGTAATACACAAACTTTCTATTGAGTCTGCCCTTGTTTAGAAACAGTATTGTCACAGAAGTAAGCAGCACAGAGGGGAGCTCCTGGAATGCTGTGGGATCTTGCTCTACCATACCTGGGGGCACTGTAAAGAGAGGAAAGCTGTATTTCACAGGAACAATGTACAACTGCAAAAGAGGTAGAAAATGGAGTAGGGAGCCTCAAGTAGAGAAATGTGAAGACCTGATGTTGCCTCACCTGGAAGAGAGCAAGAGGCAAAACAGATTCTTCAGACTCTGACGAACTTCAGATGAAAATATACTTTGCTGAAACCTTAATTTTGCATGCCTAGTCCTTAAAACTGGAAAACATTTTTGAGTGATTTCACGTATTCAGTTTGTGTATTACACATGGTCCCCTGAGGAACTAATACAAGTGCTAACATACTAAGCTAGATATATTTTCAGTTATTTTTCTTCATGGTGCCTATTTAAAACCTGACATTTTCCCTATTTTCAAATTATCACAATTATCACTTTGAGTAGAAAGAAAATACAATTTTTTTACAACAGAATATTGCTTGGCAGTCAACATGTTTTTAGTTAGGATTCTATTTTGTGGAACATCTGTTACTATACAGTCAAAGAAAATGCTTGGGCTTCAACGTTTTGTGCAAAGTTTATTGACTTGATGACACACTTCCAATGCAGGCCAAGAGGGAGTTTCTGCCAAGTCTAGTCAGTCTGAAAAACAGGTTGTAGGGAAATCCCTTAGAGGTAGGTCTTCATGGCCACAGAATCTTGGAGAAAGAGTATCACAAAGAAGTTCATGACTCTAAAAGTTTTTATTCTGGAATAGTCAGGTCTTTAGATTAAGGAGACAAGAAATGATCAGTTGGGGGCTTTGGTACAAAAAAAGGATGCATAAGAGAAACACTAAAGTCAGAAGCAAAGTTAACGAGGCAAGAAATAATCCACAAAGCCTGGAAAGAGAACATCATAAGGGAACCCACCAAATACAAACAACAAACACTGTGGCACATATAAGGGTCCTCAGTCATATAGGGTACCAGCATGAGGAAAGAGAGGTGAATAACGTAATGGCATTTCTTTCCCGTTCCTTTGCTTTGTTTCAGTTTTTTTCCCCCTTCTTCCCTTTCTCCTTCTCCCCTCCCTCTCCTTCTTTGTTCCTTTCCTCTTTCCTTCTATTTATTTCTGCCCCTCTTTCTTGATTTAATTCTTGAACATTTTTTCTTTATATTTGAGAATTTCATATGAAATACAAGGAAATATGAACATAGCTAAATTTTACAGTTCAGCTTTCCTTCCATCCCTTTGCCAGCATCTCCTTGTTCCAACTATCTTTGTAAAGCTACTAAATGAAGCCCAACCAAGAATGGTACAGAGAGATAAAAATTAGGCTTGGGATAGAACATATATGACACTTCAGATAATTTTTTGGGGTCAGTATAAACCATTTCTTACCTACTAAGTTTGTCATCATTTTAAATTGCTTCTTTAGCACACATTCCTGACATTATCTTACTTTCTTACGTGGAAAGTAAAAGGTTCTATTGTATAAAGAAGTTTATTGTCTATATGCATTATTCTGGGGGTGACTTCAGGAGCCAAGGGCTCCTAATTTAATCATGAAGTTTCAAAAAAAATTATAAAAAAGTCATTTCACTCTACTTTTATTGTTTACTTAAAATATACTTACAAAGTTTTTGACCTACTAAGTTTAGGTGGATTTCCTAAATATGTCCAAGGTAGAGACTGAGATTCTCATTCTAATTAATAATTAGAAACTGGATTTATATGTTCTTCCTTATTATTTTAAATTACAGAAAAACTTGAGCCACATTGGTTCATTTTATGCATACACACACACATATATTATAGCATCATACCTTCATAAAATAATGAATCAGTGTGAACTTGTTATGCTTGAAGTTACAATACATAAAGTTGAAAAAATATGGTTTCTGTTTTCAAATGGAATTCAATTTTCTTGGCTTCAGATATTAAGTTAAGGATAACTTTCATATGCAGCAGCACAAATGAGATTGTAAACTAACTAGTTTTCAGTTGTGAAAAGATGGCAAATCATTTAGGACGAATAAAGAAAACTGTTTTGTATTCAATATTTGGAAATTAAAACCTCTTATCAAAATGGTATCTGTTTGGATCTCAAGGAATGAAGAAAAATTACACTTTAACAAAGGACCTAAAATTGTAACAAATTAATATAAAAGAAAATGTACTTAAAACAAAAAAAATTATAAAATTTAAACTACAAATGGTTTGAATTCTCATGAGCTTCAATATCATGGAAGTTTAGTCTAGTATTCCTTCTATTATGCTTTTGTTGGTGTATTTTAATATTTGAATGATAATTTAGTAGCAGCAAGTGATAACTATTAAGTTACTGGAGTATATTAGATTTTTTTTTCCAAAAAAAACCTTTATATTTATCATTACAGTTACAAAAAAAAAAAAAGAGACTGAGCAAAGGAACCTGTGTAACAATCTGTGGGATAAGCTCTCTTGATTGATTTCGATACCTGCAACACCCCAAAATTTAAAGGTTTGGCAAAAGCCAAAGAAAATACTTTAATCCAGAGTTAGTCACATTCATTTCAACCACAAAAACACCCAACTTAGGTGAGGGAATGCAGTAGCAAAGAAGAAACTGTGTGGAAATAATATATCCACCCTCTGATAATTTACTGCTGTTTTATGTGTTAATATTTGATAAATAATTATGCCAAATTCCAGGTCGTAGTTTCTAAACATTGAGTAATATTTAAAATTGAAAGGCATTTGTACTCTGACAGTAAGTTTCTGCTCTGACACAGTAAGCCAGATCAAGCCAAATTAAAAGTGAAACACCAGGTTTTTTGAGCAAAGCTCTTCTGGATGACCTTTCCAGCCCCCAGAGGTGAGGAAGGGACAGGAAAGAAATCATGTGGCCTGTCTAGCCGAGGTAGCTTAACTATCCTATAGGAGTGGTCTTAAGCAGTTAGTATCTTCAAGAGAGGAACCTGAAAGGTCTGATGTTTTTCTTTTCTGAGAAGGTAGGGTTTGCCAAGAGCGGAGAGAGGTCCAGCTGGAAGTTCCAGCTGGACAAAAATCTTGACTGTTACTCTACTAGATTTGGAATTCCCCAAAAGGGCCAAACATCAGCTTTCTGCTTTGGAGCCCATGCAGAGAAGTTTAGATGAAGTGGAGAGGCCTATTCTCAATGTGGGTAGCACCAATTCTCGGCGTATTGTTCCAGACTGGGGAAAAAAAGGTCTCAGAAAGCAGGTAGAGCGACAGCATCCACTCCTAAATGCTTTCAAACTGGGAAGGCAATGTTATCACTTCCCCAGTCTTTCATCACTGTCATCCTACCATGGTTAACTGTGCACTTTATATTGCTACTTTTCTATTGCTGGGATAAAACTATGAGAAAAGAACAACTCTTAAGGAAAGCTTCTTATGTTGGCTAATAGGTTCTAGGGGAATAAGAGTTTATAATGGCTGGAAATCATAACAGCAAACGGCGGACATGGCAATGGGAGCAGGAAGCTGAGGACTCACATCCTCTCTGTCTATGTGACACAGGAAGAGTGAACTGGAAGTGGCATGTGGCTTTAAATTCTCATAACCCCCCTCTGGTGGAAAACTTCCTCCAGCATGCAAGCATACCTTCAACTTCTGCACACAGCACCATGAACTGAGGATTTCTCATTCAAACCTCCACAAACAGCAAGTCAAATGTCCCTTCCTCTCACAAAGTGTCTATGTCAGATGTTTTGTGTCAGCTAGATAAATCATCTATACAAGCAGTATTTCCAAGGTTTCTGAGTAGACCAAGGTGTTTCAGTCAGAAAGTGGAGCCTTGTTATACTTTTATGAATATGAAAAAAATAAGCACAAAGCCTGCATAATAATGTACAAGGTCCTGTGGGGTCTCTCTCTCTCTCTCTCTCTCTCTCTCTCTCTCTCTCTCTCTCTCTCTCTCTCTCTCTCTCTCT
>NC_022009.1:69925194-69943356 GCF_000317375.1 Microtus ochrogaster
GTCTAGTCACCGGTGGAGCAGGAAGTGAAGAGAGAGAGGAGAGGGAAGTGGCCGCTTTTTTAAAGGGAGAGAGACCACACCCCAATGGGCTGGTATCTCAGCGGCTATAGGCTGGAGGAGCGGAAGGACCTCCAGCAACAAATCAAAGATTAATAGAAAACAAAGCAAAAGCAAAACTTCATTGAGCATACATAAAACGGTGACAAAAATAGCATATAAATGAATGATGAAAAATTTAAAAGACAGTTTGGGAGGTGGGGAAGGAGGGTAGAGCAGCTATAAATGTAACATTGACATATGGAATCTAAAATAAAGATGAAAAAGAATAATTGGCTTTGGAAAACAAGAAAAAAAAACATTATGATACGTTGATCCATGAGAAAATCTTTGGTGTTCACAGTCTTTATAAAATAGGCCTTTAATCCCAGCACTCGGGAGGCAGAGGCAGGCAGATCTCTGTGTGTTCGAGACCAGCCTGGTCTACAGAACTAGTTCCAGGACAGGCTCCAAAGCCTCAGAGAAACCCTGTCTCGAAAAATGAAAAAAAAAATCCAGAAAGGCATTGTAGTGAAACATAGGAAAATCTGAGTAAAGTTATCAGATGGTTGTAGACACCTACTGTGCAGGTGGACTTGTTGGTGATGAACCTCAATAAAAATACCTCTCCCCAGGGTAGAGGCATGGGATTATCCAAGGAAATGAACATACCAATTGAAGATCACAGGTTACATTTATAGTTAAACATTATGCTGCTGGAACAAAACAAGTCACACTTACACACTAGACCAAAACATTCTGTAGGCAAACCACTCCCTGGGTAGAATCCCTAGTTGTCTCCATGAAGGGAACTGGAACTTAGTTGGGTCCTTAGACTCAAGTTTGAGGTAGGAACAATCTACTTCTCTATTCCTGGAGTGTGGTGTCTGGCTATTAGCCAAGCCTGCTGATAATAACCTTGAGAGAGCAGAACTCCCTATTCTACAGCTAGGTGGAACTTTAGTTTGGTGTGAAAGCACAATAACCTTGAAAGAACTAGAGGTAAGTTCCAACTCTCTGACCATTGGTCAATGTGGAAATAGGCTCATATTTCCAGACCTTCAAACTTGTTCTTACTTCTTGCCTAGGCTCCTGTATTTTCTCTCAAGTGTGCTCTGCAAGGCTCATAAAACATGTCAAATCTTTACACACAGGAACAATACACATGTGATTTAATATCCTTTCCTCCATATTTAGTGTGCCAGTTCTTATCTAAATATTTAGTTTTTATCTAAATATCCACATTACCCATGTAATGTAGTTTGGAATACAGTGTTGGCAGTATTATTCTCCTTTATGCTTTGATCTATGCTTGTATTCTTCTGATTCTGAAATCAGTACATCAATAGACTGAAGTGCTACTGGTCAATTGCTGTCTGACAATGATTTATACTGGTTTAAAGCTTTAAAACGTTTCCCTTCGAAGACTCCCAACCACCCTATTGTTTCACAGTTCTCTCTTTACCAAGTCCCCTTCTAACAGAAATATCCTAACAAAATTTTGCCATGTCTAATGAACAAACCTCACAACCTTGGATTTTAGTTCATTACAGTGTGGCATCTTTTACTTGTCACCAAATCTGTTAAATTAATTCATTCAAATTTTTCTCATCCTTTGACGAAAATATCTAAGAGTCTTGCCTTGTACCTTTTAGGTCTATGTTATTTTGTTCAGATAATGTAATTACCTTTGCATTTATAATGTTATTTTAATAACATCAGTTCCCGTACAATAAATCACCTGCTTGAGCAGACACTGTGAAGTGAGTAATAAATCTGAGTAAAATCACAGAAAATCAGGGAGGAGGACCTCGGACTGTCCACAGGCCAGGGAACCCTGACTGCTCTTTGGACTGAAGAGGGAGGGGGAGGGGAGTGAGGCATGGGGAGTGGGGGGAGGGGAGGGAAAAGGGAGGCGGGGAGGAGGCGGAAATTTTTAATTAAAAAAAATTAACAAAAAATCTAAAAAAAATTCACAGAAAATCTTAGGAAATACCTTAAAATTGAGGAGTTACTAAAATATGATTATCATTCAGTGCAAATATATTTGTATTTCTGAAAGAACTTGTAATATTAGCAAAGGATAAAAGAACTATCAAATATTAAATATTTCTTAATAACACTATGTTTGACATTTTATACAATATTATTGATTGATTGAAAGTGTAACCCCAGCCCCTGGCATTCATCCTTGGGGAGCCAATGGAGAACCAATGGAGCAAAATACTCCTTCTCAAACCCCCTTCACCCTGGGAGTTGCCTTGGTCTGAACACCATCTCCAGAAAAGCCTACCAAGTGCTGACCTCTCCTCAGGTAGGATCAGGGCCACTCCCATAGGCTATTTGGGCTGCCACTGAGAAAAAGAACACATGGTCTTTGAGTTTTGTATACCCCACCTCGGAGTGCTGCAGTAAACATAGGCATTGATTTGGTCTGATTGAAATTATTTGTGTCAGCAGAGATGGTCTTCTTAAGGATATACCAAACATTATGGAATTTTCCCATTGATGCCCTTCGTGCATTGTCTGTCACAAGATGGGCTTCAACTCAGTGAGTTCCCCTTGAGGAGCACATTGCCCGTAGGGCTAGGGGACCCATTCGCTTTTCTTGCTTTCCGTTGAAGTCTCGGCTGTGGAGGAAATCCAACCCATGCAGCAAGGCATGCCTCGCTGAGATGAGACTTGGGTGTGATTGGAGACGTCCCCACTCATTTCTCATGCACCCCTGCTTTGACTCAAGAGCACTGTGCAGTTGACACATTGCTACAGACTTGAGTCCCAATAGGCATGGGCTTCTAGATGGGCTCCTGTGATTCAAAGCCAATTACTCAAACACCCTTGGGTGGCCTTTTACAAAAATCTTATTTATATCAGGGCTACCTAACATCTAAAGCAAACAAAGCTCCAAAGCCCATGGTTTCTAAATGTGTGCTTCCTCCCCTGCTTCTACATCCCACTCCCCTCCCTGCTTTTCTAGTAGTTTGTCTCATTCTGAGATTCTCTAAAATGGATCTGTTTCCTCATCCTTCCAATCTCTTGGCTTCTGCCACCTAACTACACTGGGATTTTTACATTGGTGAGCTGACACAGTTTTCTAAAAGTGTTTTATTTGTCTGTCTGTTAGAATGATGTGGCCACAATATGTCTGTGTAAGAATGTGGATTTATGTTTCTGTGTGCATGTGTACTGGTCTTTAGATAACTCCAGACTGAAACAGCTCTAAAAAAATACAAACATGTGGGTAACCTCCATTTTGATCTCTCTGTTATTCTGGGTAAGTGTAACCACATCAGTTAGTATTCTCTGGCTTATTAAAATATTCCTTTTAATGTTCTTACATTTACTGGCATTGGTAAACTGTAACTAATTGGATAAAATAACATCTAAATTTAGTTTATATGCCCAGTATAAATAACAGGTAATGGTACCCAGTTCTCAAGTACCTCTATAGATCTGAGGGTATAGCATTTAACAAAAGAGCTTCTAACACAGACATGCCAGCTTTTGCAGCACTCTAGCTCCTCCAAGAAGATAGGTAGTGGTAAGGACATTTTGCTCCCAGGCTTGCCTTTCGGCTTGGCAAAGCCCCCCCACAGCGAAAAGGCAGCCTTTCACCTCTTCAGATTCCTAGATGCCTTCCAGGGAATCGCTCTTCTCATCCTGCCAAGACAGGTAGACTAACTCTTCCCCCTTACAGGAAAATCTTGGGGCCTCTTGTATTCAGCAGCTAATGGCAAGCATTGCTTCTAGGCTAATGTTCTCCAAGGACTGTACGAAAATTTGGTATTGCCTGCATAGCTAAAAGGCTGTCTCATTTTTGCTCATTTATCCCTGCCAGGTCTCTCTAATGGCATTTGATAACTAAAGGTACTTGTAGCTCACTACTTCATTTGTTATGTTTCATGCTAAAATACAGACATGTGTGCCTCTTTAACAGGCTTCATAGTCTAGGATTAACAGGTTTCAGGTGTATCCTAAAAGCAATAGCCTTACACTACAACACCAAGATGGAAATCTGTTCCAATTCTCTTAGTTCGGCCATGTTAACCTCATCCAGTTTCAAGCATATTTTACAGGTCACTTCTGTTTTCTGGCCCAAGACAAAGTGCTCTCCAGACAATGCCAACACCTGCACCAGCTCCTGAGACTTCACCATTGGTACCAATTCTCCTGGAATAAGGATACCTACTAACTAAAATCTGGTTGTGTACACCAGAGCCTCACCTGTACCACCAGGGCACTCCAGTCCCATTCTTTGTGGCAGTTAATGACTTTCCATGGCTAGCCCTATTTTATATGGTCAATAATAACAATGTTTTTCTCCTAGCCACCTGCCTTCTTATCTTCCTCAAAAGGCAGCTGCCAGAGTACTCCACACTGATAGCAAACCAGCTGATGTTCCAGCCACTCCTGTTACCGACCATAAGCTCACCTTCCAGCTTTCCCTCCTCTCATGTCGCCCCATCCCCCAGGATGTAGCCAGACTTGAGCTGATGCCCCTATATCCAAGGACTCTGGGATATTTGATTAAAAGTGAGACCCCAGTCCTCTATCACCCCTATATCCAAGGAGTCTGGGATGATTGATTGAAAGCAACACCCCAGTCCCTGGCATTCATCCTTGGGGTTCAATGGAGTGCCAATGGAGGAAAAAAACTCTATCTCAAACCCCCGCCCCCTGGGAGTTGCGTTGGTCTGGACTCCACCTCCAGAAAAGTCTGCCAAGTGCTGACCCCTCTCAGGTAGAGTCAGGACCGCTCCCACAGGCTACTTAGGCTGCTGCCAAGAAAAAGAACATGTTCTCTTTGGGTTTTGCGCTGTCTTCCCCCTTCTTTCCCTTGCCATGCCTTGGACAACCTGGGAGTGCTGCAGTAAACATGGGCATCTTTTATTCATTCTAATTTGGCTGATTGGAATTATTTGCATTGGCAGAGAGACTTGTCTTAAGATTATTCCTAACAATTATTTTCTATATAAGACACAACTGTCACAAAAAAAATTAATCTAAGAAATGTACTAATTACATCAATTTAAAAAATAATCCTATGGGACTAAAAAGATGCCTCAACCCATAAAGTCTAGGTTTAAAACAAAACGTAAAATAAAATCCTATAGAAATTTGTTTGAAATTTGCCTTCAAAAAATATCCATGGTTTATATGCAGAGGAATATGACATTCTGTATATTGTCTGAGTAACATACCAGAAATTCACTCTCAAAATGCCTCAGCAGTTATGAACAAATAATGAGAATACTCATTTCTGATATATAAACTGGAAACTGGAGACATGGGTCAACAGGCGAAATTGGTGTTCTCCAGTCCTGAGGAATTTAATTCAATCTCCCGAACCCACATGGGTGAAGAAGTAGAGTGAATCATGTAACTTGTCTTCTGATCTTTGCATGTATGGACTGACATTTGGTACATATACACACACATGAACACACATACATACACACAAAAAATAAATAAATATTTGAAAAATTAAAAACAGAAAAAAATTAGTTGAACAAAGAATTGAGACATTTGCCTAGTTGTTTAAAATTTAAAAATCACAGCAATTTAGTACTGAATGTTGCTTCTAAAATTTTGCTAAATCCCTACAGCAATGTATAGTTCTATAAGGTTTGTGTTTCTTCTACCATATAAAAATGCAAAATGGGTCAAATGGTTGAATGCAGATAACTTTATGAAATCGGCTCTCATACCAGTAATGAATTAGTAGTTCTAATATAGTTTCAGGTATTGGGGTAATTTTGGGAATCTCTGTCTTTCTTGGTCATTGGATCATTAGGTCAGGTTTTTAAATCCCATTTTTAATGCTACTTTATTTCCATGAAATCTGGGTGTTTTTCTTAATTAGATTCCATAGCTAGCTCTATCATTTTATAGACCCCAACATAAATAAATAAATAAACTCACCAGAGCAGAATAATTAGGTTAACCTTTCTTTGCTCAAAAGTTCACTTGTAAAAGTCATTGTGATTCATAATAACATTGGTGAACCCTCTTGATGTTCAATAATTAAATCTATTTTTATCCCTCTAATCTTCTACTTTGGACTAAAATGAAATAATTGTAACATTTAATGAAAGATTTTGGTATAGAATCAGGTAACTCAATATATGCTATTTCAATAACTTGATAATGAGCATTACCAGGATAAACACCTGTATAATTTATTAGTTTGCAATTCTTTTTAAGGTGTATTGTGTTTAACCCCAACATACTGTTATTAAGCAAGATCCTACTCCCCTAATGGGGTCCAGAACTATGACAGAAGGAGTGTATGCCTTGCTTCCCAGTTCCAAGTACAGTCTGCTTGCTGTACAGTCAAGTTCCACTCCATTCTTAAATTTTTGTATGTTTTTACTTCAGATGTCTTGGATAAAGAGGTCAGTAGAAAGCAAGACTAGAAATGAGAGAGGCAGATATCAGCAAGATTTTAACAACCAAGGGTTTGAATATTTAAGTCCAAAAAGACCTTCAACATGTGTAATGAATTTAAGCTTGCAAAAGGTCAGAAGCCCTAGGACCAGATAGAATAGAACATTTTGTTGAAGACGAGAGATGGCTTCTCTAATTATTACCCTTAGTGCTTAATGCTCAGTCTGCATCCCATGGGGACATGGTCCACTCATCTTTTGCATTGTCCGAAGACCCTTACCCCAAAGGTATAAAAAATGTCTTGAAAATTCAAAAACAAAATAAAACCACAACCATAAAGTAGAAACTTAGAAAGAGAACAAACTAACAAGCTAACAGCATTTTCAGCAAAAAGAAAGATATCGTCTTAATAATAACATATCAGTCACAGGAGAAAAGAGATCTAAGAAGCTACTTAAAAGTAAAAAAAAAAAAAAACATTATCCCTCATACACTTGAGCAGAATCTTTCAATATGAATAAATCAACAACTGCTAAATATTGATAAAAATTTCACCTGGTTGTAAACCTCTTATAAGGAGAGTCTCTTCATACCTATGTAATATACTGAAGGGATCCTGATTCAGAAGCATCATGATTTAAGCAAATATTTATTCCAAACTAAAGTTCAATAAAGTAAAATCCCAGCAATATGAAGTAGAGATGGAGAAAATCAGAGAATTCTGCTTAAAATTGTTATGAAAGGGGAGCATGAGAGGAAGAAATGAATTAATTTGTATGGTTCAGAAAATATTTTGGCAATAAAGCACTATTTTAAAGTAAATAATGTTATTCATTTTATTTATTTATTATTCTATTTATTGAGTTTCATCCTAGTCTTCGCTATAGTATGAGATCCTGTCTGATTGAAAAAGAGCAAAACAAAACACAAGTTGATTAAAACAAATTCATCAAAAGTTTCTATATATCAATGAACCTAAGCATAATGACAGTTGTAAAATAATGGAATGAAGACATTAATGGTGAATTTTTTAAAGATAAACCTTTTGGAACTGGCCTAGTAAGTAAAAATCTAAGAGGAAGGATAAAATCAATCAATAATCATCAATCAATAAAATTCATAAAGGCTAAGTGAAAACAGTACATAGGAATCTGTTGGGCAGAAGGAGCTGGAGACTGCCTTTAGCAATTTGTTTCTTCAAGCTCTGCAAACAGAGATTCTGATGGTGAAGTTAAAAGATAAGTTGAAGAAGAAAGAGAAAGATGTTCCAGAAATATCTGTAGAGATAAAAACCTGGTGACTGGTCTCACACTTCAGTGTCTTCCAAGCACAGGCAACAACATAGGCTAATAGGGTTCGAGCTGGAAGATGAGGTTCATCTGTGTTCCGTTTTTGGAAGGAAAAGTTCTTACTGAAGTTACAGAATATTTCGATGGACTAAGAAGGTAGAATAGAATCAAGAAGAAAAGCCATTTCCTCAAATGTGGAGCAACAGAGTTAACCAAACAAAAGGATTTCAGTAAGTAAGAGAACTATAAAATTATGAGCCTTACCAAACCCATACTATTGTAGTTGTTTCAACTTCTCTTCTTACATTGGCTGTTGCTTTCCATCTGTTGCTTTACCCAGCTGCTGGTATTTGTAAAAGAACACAATGAAAGATGAAAAATTTCAAATGTGTAGTTTGCTCTCCATAGTTAAAATAAATCAGATCATTTATAATCTTTAAAAACAAATATAGCTGAAATGCAAAATATTTATTCAAATATCAATAAAATACTCAGAACAAATCTTACACTTGAGCACATTAGAACTTTACACATTGAATCCTTAAATACTTTATAGTGAGTTTTAAAAGTAAAAAGAATTTAAAAGAAATAAAACGAAAATGGATGCAGAAAGTTTAATTATCTGTGTGTTGAAGCAATGGTTACTTTCAGATTAACAAATAAGTTATATGTTGCAGAGTATGCAGAGTCAATAGGAAAATTGTTTACATATAGAAGTATGCTTTAGACATCAATAATATTTTAAGGTAATTTCAAGTTAAGAATCTTAAATTCTTGTCATTACAAAAATATTTAGTTTGATTTTATTTGAAATGAAATTATGTCCTTTCTTTTTTCCTGTATCTCTGGGTTATCCTCCCTTCATTCAACCCCTTCCCTGACACAGACACATACTCTCAAGCAAAAACTGGAAAAATAAGCATATATGTTCAGAAATCCTATAATCTAAAGACTTATGCCAAAGATAAATGGGGTCATATATATCACAAAAGATGTGAGGACAAGTTTTTCTTAAGTTTATTAATAATTATCCACAGTTGAAATGGCATAAACATGTACTAACACATTAGGTACAAAAATTGGATGAGGTAATTGTGGCATATGTAAATACATACATACACAGACATTGTTCTACTTATAAATACCAAAGTTACTGTTATGAGGAAAACATGCATGGTTCTTGTCAGCATCATGATAGGCCAAAGAAGCCAGGCATATAATATGCATAGATTCAATTTATATGAAAGATGAGAAGAGGAGGGAATAATCTATGGAGAATGGTATTAGGACAGTGATTATTTTTAAAAGACCATCAGAGCAGTGAAAAGAAGTTCCTGCCTCCCATCTTCATGGTAGACACACACACACACACACACACACACACACACACACACACACACACACACATAGGTGCATACATCTACACACTCTATGCACATGAGAAAAACTTAGATGATAATATTAAAATTTCTGTGATTTTATGCCATATATGGTTACAACTCCATATAAAATAGAAATAAAAGAAATGCTGAAATAAAGACATATAAAGCCTCAGAAATCATTAATAAACTCAAAGTTGGTTATGAACAAGTCAACATAATTATGTTTACTACATCATATAATATATAAATGAGACTATTACTGAAATGACAAATAACAGAAAATGAAAATCACTGTATGGATTTCTGTGGTGACACACTGTTGAGCTGAGATAATGGCGTTTTCTTAAAGAAATGAAACCAAAAAATAAAATCATGAGCTGTTAAGAAATTAATTGCTTTAGTTTTACATAGCAATAGCTGAGGACTATGTCCAAACCATACTCTCTCCAAATGGTAGAACAAAGACCTTATTTATTCTTAGGAAATGAGCAAATACTTGTGCTAGAGGGGATGAAACCAATTCATATTGTGAAGTAAAAGTGCTTCTGTGAGACTGAGGTAGGAGAAACACAAGTTAAAGAACCATGGGTTAAACAGCAAGAATTTTCATAAACAAACAAACAAACAAATAACAACAACAACATTTGTATTTTAGACACTGGAATGTCTGTGAAAAAATGTAAGTGCACTGTTGTGGAAGATTTGTACACTGTGTGAAATGTATTGCTGTTATTGGTGTAATAAAAAGCTGAATGGTCAATAGCCAGGCAGGGGATATTGGTAGATTTCCAGGAAGGAAAAGAGAGAGGAGGAATTTAGGCATGCAGGAGATCTCAGGAAATCCAGGAGGGCAGAAAAAGCAGGATTTGCAGTAGGAGATCTAACAGCCATAAGCCACCTGACAGCACGTAGATTAGCAGAAATTGGTCTATTTAAGTTACAACTAGTCAAAAATAAGCTTAAACTAAGTCTAACCTTTCATAATGAATAGGAAGTCTCGTGTCATTATTTTTGAGCTGGTGGGGCAGAGAAAGACTGGTCGCAGTGTGTAAATGAGGAGTAATGATTATACTCTAATGAAGATGTCCTGTGTTAGGAGCTTGGCTTACTGGGGGGAATAGCAAGCAGTTGAAGTAGTTCTGAAAGATGAGCAGGCATCAGAGAAAGAAGTTCAGGAATCAGGGTGGGCTATCATCAAAACCTTTGGGGAAATAAGGGCCACTGAAAAGCTACATGTAAAAGAAATGATAAACTGTATCCAGCAAATGTTTTTTCATGCCAAATGACTACATTTAGTTTATTTAGTTTATTTTTAAACATTAGACTGAGACAATTTCCATGGAAACAAGAAACCTAAGAATTTGGATATTTTTTTTTCTGAGCCTTTGCCTAATTTTAAAACTAATTAGATCTAGAGTTTACTGAGCCAGTAAGGAATGTTCAGAGATAAATCATAAAAGCTATGTTTCTTGTCACATACGTGTACAGTATCTGACTTGGGACTGCCATTGTAGACAGTCTCAGACATCAAGGACAGAACCACAAACACAAAAGCATCCAGAGTCATTGACAGCCCCGGAAATTGTAGCTCTTGGCTACTTAAACAGGCTTTTCACCAGAAAGGAACCTAACTTAGTTTGCCCTCATACACAGTTTAATAGAATTTTCACTGATACAATTCAACTAATACATTTTTGTGTCTTTCAGATTTCTCTGCCATAGAAAAGTTTCTCAAAGTGCATGTAAGTATATGGGCTATTGCAATATATTTTTTGTGAGAAATTATAATATCAAAATTATATTTATATCTAAAGGGAATATCCATTTATGCATAATTTTTGAATAAAGGTTTGACTTCTGACCTTCCAATTAACACCATTCAAAAGAGTATATACTGTTAAATAGACTCACTTCTAATTATTAGTTTACAAGTTTAGTACTCAGGACCTGAAAATAAAAATTAAAAATGTGTAAAACCTACATTTTTTATTATAGTTACCATAAACCTGATACCTGGTAGTTGATTAAAATTAAAGACCACCTCTTTCTATGACTCATTTTCCTCACATGCAGAATTGATCTTTTTTCATTATTGTGGGATTGTCTTTATCTTCTAGTAAGAACTACTGTTAACCACCTTAATATTGTAATAGATACTATCATCACTGCTGCTTCAGTACTCAACCAAAGCATCTCCCTTCATCCTCAAACACATGCTAGCTGGCTGCAAATAAATAGGAAGAGAGGCGGATTTTGTAATGTGTTTATTACTCTTTTGATTATATCTAGGTTGAACTATATTATGTTTTACAGCATCCACTTGATCAACTTATATGATTTTTTTTATACTTTATCTCACCTTGAGAAGCTTGTAGATCTTGTTATCTATACCATTCATTTGTTTCTGGTCAAATGCTTGCATTTACTACTAGTATATTTCATGGCTTATAACTTGCTACTCTAGCAGATGTTAACAACCTTAATGAATGAAAGACTACTTTGGAAGAGTTATTATTAAAATGTATTTTTAGATTGTAGGCACTCAGTAAGTTTTGTTGATTCAGTATTTTGTTGCTTTGTTAGAAAGCAAAGTAATGTTTTTTTTTTTATTATTTCTGGCAGGGGTCACATCATTAATAAAATAACCACTTGCAGGATATTTAATTTATGGTGATGTTTAAAATTCACCCTGGAAAATGGAGTGCTACAATTTTGTACATTATTTCTTCATCTGGCTTGATGAGAGAGGTGGTAGTCAAACGGTTGGGGGTGATATAAAGCTTTAAAAAACCTGCTGGAAAACTGTAGAAAACAAAATGCAAACTGGGAATGGCAAGGCAGGAACATAGTTCTAGTTGCCAGAACTACTGTAAAGTAATCCAAGTCTTTCCATTAACCTCAATGAGATTGCTAACACCTGCCCCAGATGCCTACAAAGCACCAGGCTGGCTGTTGGCATGCCTGAAACCCAGCTGCCACAGTGACTCTAGTGCTTACCTTTGCTGGCTTAACTGTAGCTTTGTCCATGCTGCTCAAATTCTGAGGCAGCCTCTGTATCAACGGTTTATATTAATGTTGAGAAAGAGCTTATGTATTTCCCCCTAAACACTGCTTAAAATTTCTCTGGACTTGAAAATTTGCAAGTCGGATACTGGTTTAAAAATCAATTTGTCTTATTCTTTGTGTTGTATTGGAAAATATTGGAATTTAATGTTTGATTAAAGCATCATTGGAAGTCTTAGGAATATAAAATTAGTATCAGGAAATCCCCAGGAGATCTTAATTATAAAATGGTTTATAAAATCATAAGAGACTATTTTTTAAAATCCTATACTTAAAAGTATAGATTCTACATGAGGTACATTTATTTTCATAGACATGTTTTACAATATCATTTTGTGAAACAATATGTATTGTAGAAACAGTATATGTTAGTATCTTAGTCTTGTTTTGTTTTGTTCTGCTTTGCTTTGTTTTGTAAGACAGGATTTCTCAATGTAGTCCTGACTATCCTGAAACTAGCTCCATTTACTAGGCTGACTTCAGACTCACAAAGATCTGCCAGCTTCTGCCTCCCAAGTGCTGAGATTAAAGGCAAACACCATTACCACCAGCTTAGTTCTGTATTGAGAAACATTTTATTAATGTTGTTTTTTGCAACTTCATACAGAATGAGGACTCACAGTATAAGAAGCCTAGAAATATACAACAAATAATGTGTTAATGTATTATTTCCTCTGAAAGACAAAACTGGGGTAGTATCAAAAGAAACTATATTCTCAATAAGTTTTTGTTATTGTGAAGGAGCAATAACTCATCCTTACTTAACAGGTTTTAGTTTAGAATTAGACAATTATTTAAAAATTGTAATGTGCTTACCAGATTTAACCAAAATATTATGTAGATGTACATTTAAAATGCATAGAAATAGAAGGAATATTGAACAATTCAACTTAGAAGGCAGATACCTGATACTAAAAACCACATAAAGACCTAACAAATAAAGAGAACTACAGAACAATTTTCCTTATGAACATTGATCCAAAAATACTCAATAAAATACATGTAAACTGACTCCAAGAAATATATATCTGATAGGTGGCTAATATTCAAAATATATAAAGAACTCCAAACAATAGACATCAAGAAAACAAATAACTCAGTTAAAAATGGGGTTCAGAACTAAGCAGAGAATCCTAAATAGAGGAAACTCAAATGGCTGAAAAACAGTGAAAGAAATGTTCTACATCGTTAGCCATCAGGAAATGTAAGTCAAAATGCAGTCAAGAATGTAGATTGCTCTCCACAAACTGACAGCAAGGTCTCATTCCTGGAGAAAACACATACACGACTCATTAAAAATGAAGATAAAGAGTCAAAGCCTACCTAAAACTTTCACCTCTAAGTCCCAGTATTTTGGATACTGGAATGCGCTCTGTATGCTCTCAAAAATAAACACAAACACTAAGACAGCCACAATCCCTTTATCTACAATAGTGTCTTACCTATAAGATACGCTAGGGCGATAGAGGCTCAAAGCCTGTGGGAGTAGCCAAATAATAGCTGGTTTGACATGAGAATCATTCTACAAGATAGAATCCATACTTGATATTTCTTGAATGATCAAGAAACTTAGACTAATTAGCCCAGGTACCTAAGGTAAAACCTAATGCTACTGATCTGAAAAATTCAGTGATAAGATAATTCTTAGTGATATTCTTCTATACTCATAGATTAGATTCTTGTCCAGCTTTCTGCAAAGAGACTTCCTACTGTAGCAAATGGGAACAAATATAGATACTCAAAGCCATGTATTACACAGAGTGTGAGACTTTGGAACACTCAGTACTAGATGGGATTAATGCATCAAATATCTCCCCTCAGAGCTCAAGGAACCCAGTGGAAGGGGAGGCAGAAAGAGTTAAGAGTCAGAATGTATGGAGGACACCAACTAAACAACACCTTCTAAGTCAACATAAACAAAGCTCCTATAAACTTATAGAGACTGAAGCAGTGTGCACATGACCTGCATGGGTCTGCACCAGGTTCTGTGTGCGTATATTTTCAGTATGTTCTGTGTGCGTATGATTTCCAGTTTAGTGATTTTATGGCATCCTAGGTAAGCAAACAAGTGGGTTTCTTATTCTTTTGTATTTCTAAGGTTTTAGTCCTTCTGTTTTCTTGCCCAAATACAATGTGATGTTTTTGTGTTATTTTATTATATCTTATTTTCTTATATTTCTAAAATCCAAGGAATGGATGGATGGATAAAAACCTAGCCACTAGATTAAGGATTAACAATGAACTGTCACTTATACTTAGTGGGAGAGGGATAATTAGTTTTCTCCAGTAGAGTGTGATCAATTATCAATTATTCCAGTAAAAGCCTCATATTCAGGAGTAATTAACCAACTCATATTTGGACTCCATTTTGGCTTTTTTTGTTTGCTTTGGTTTTCATGTATGCTTTTATGTGATTATAGTTTGGTGTTCTTTGTTTTATTTCTGTCTGTTGTATTTTTATTTTGTTTCTTGGTTCTCAGGAAGTTTGGTTTTGTATTGGGCTATTTTTTTAGAAGGAATTTGAAGTTCAAGTGGGTGGGGGGAATCTAGTGTGAGACAGGGAAAGAATGAATATCATCAAAATATATTTGAATTTGAAAACTATCTTAAATAATGAAAAAGTTATGATAAAAATACAAAAAAGTAAAATACATAAACAAATTAAGATTTAAAATTTTGGTAGAAAGAACATTTGCTATATACTGGTTTAGTGCATATGTCTTATTATAAATAAAAATCAGACTAAGAATAAAAGTGAGCCAAATTAAAAGAAGATTTGCAAAACTAGAGGAAGAAATATGAAAATTAAATGGAACAGCTATATGTGCTCTTAATAAATGTAGTAAAATTAAAAAAAATGAAAAAAAGATCGGATAGATTTCTGTTAATAGATAAATATGCTCTAAAGACAACTGTGACACATTTAGGAAAACAGAGTTGTGAAATGTGAGAGCAAAGCACATTTTGGCAGCTGAAGACTTTCAAGGAACACAAGCCCATGTTTTCAATTTCATTCTTTAATAAATAAAATCTGAATGACTTGGAATATAAAAAGTCTCCACACAAAGAGAGGAAACAAAACAATAAAGGGTTTATCTGATTCCACTATGTCTTTTACCATAAAGTTGAAGACTTGCTCAAAACTGCCAAACACTCATAATTTGAAGAAAATAAATAGTTAGATAAGATGGGCAGGATGGCTTCCTGTTTTTCTAATGAAATGTGAAACTGTTTTCATAAGTAAAGTACTGAGAGAATTAAGAAAAAAAGTATTCAGACAGGATGAACATGGAAGCAAATGTTGAGATCTCAATAGAGGAGAAGATGCATTAGTTGGAGGAAGACAACAATGCCTTTTATTATATTCTAATAGTCACATTTAGAAGAATTAATAGTTCAACTCCTCAAATGCTGAAACCACAGAACAATGTGCAGGATAAGGCATTTAATTTACGCATCATCTGACAGTGTGTGCAAACCTTAATGGGCTAAGTTGAAGAAGGTTTAGGGACAAACAAAAACATGATTTATAGGTAGGAAAATAAATATACAAATGAAAGGTTAAGAGAACTAATATTATTTAAATTGCATAATAGGCTGTGGAACCAAGTTAGCTTTCAATTACATGAAGGATTCTTACATAGAAGGTGAAGATCAGTACTCAGAAACCACAAAGAGCAAAAGAAGAATAAGAAAGCCTGAAATGGTGCATAAAACCTTTATGTTGCCTAAAGGGAAAACTCCATCAGAGCTTTCAAATTTCAAAATGGTCTGTACTTAATTTTTTCCTGGATAGACATTGCAGAATGAACTTGAAACTTCTTTGTCCAGGAAGCTTCATGTGAGGCACAGTTGAAAATGCATAAAAGAAAGGAGCAATGGAAAATTCTATAAAATTAACAAAGTTTTTAGTTACTGTATATTATGAACATGCATATTACTTATTGTTTTCATGGTGCATTACAAAGAGGAGATGCTTATATTCTAGCTTAATTTAGCAACCTTAAGAAATACAGGATCTGTGAAACCATTCAATGCACACTTGTTTAAGTAATTTTATCATGTTTACTAATTCAACATCCTGAGATTGCTTTAACTAATGCATTTTTGTTTCTTGATTTATCATCTCCTTCTTTGCAGTGTACTTGTGTTTATTCTTTCAGAAATGAGTTAGATCAATTGAATATTCTTTCATATGGTAATAAAAATAATATTTTCTCTCAACCGATGTTATTTACTTAGAAAAATAGGCTATTCTCTGAACACCTGCACACTTAATTCCCTTAGAGTTAAATTATACAAAAATTCCAAACCACTGATTTCTGACGCTGTGCTAACAAAGATAAATGGAAGTGGAGATTTCAATAAAATTTTGCAAACAATTGTGTTAGAGCTTGTCAAATATGCACTTGCGAGGAGTTCCAGTGCTTTTCATTTATATGTCAGTGTTGTAAAATAACCAAGTCAAAGCACTGACTCTTGTGCTCAGTTTGCACACAAGTAAATGAAAGTAGAATCTCTAGCTTTTCAGCTATTATTGTTCTCAAGGTTTTTTTCCTATAGAACGTTTCATTGTCTTAGAACTTAAAGAAGTGTACATTTCAAGAAGGGTTTTGTAATATTAGTGAACAACTCTTCAAAGTAGCAATATAAATATGGGTGAACAGAAGCTACTAATTCCCCTTCTATGTTTACAAGAAAGGAAGTTTGAAGAAATGAATTATTCAACATTTCAGTTGGTAAAGTGACAGAATTTTATATTAGATGTCTTACTTCAAGTTTTTATGTTTTGATTCTATGAAAACGAGTAAGTTTACATAAACAAGAAATGCTTTTAAAAAGACACCAAAAGGTAAACTAAAAGGAAATAAGTCTGACATATAATGAAAGTTTCTATTTAGAACAGGATGGATTTTTGTACAATGCTATGCTGTACACAGTGGATACCAAGACCAATCAACCAAACATCATGCCTCTGGCAAGATTTCTCTTTGAGTGAGTACCCATGCAGTCTTACTGAGACAAACTGGTCTGGGGTTCATTTAGCAAATATGAAATATTTGCCCATTTTATATATTTGAACAGTTCGTCTGAAGGTAGATGGCTTTTAAAATAATGGCAATATTTAACTGATTTATTGTCTGGTTATTTTCTGTCAAAGAAATCTTCATATTCTCTTCAGCATATGTCTACTTTGAATAGAACATAACACAAAGGTCTCTGATGTCATCACTTTCCCTTCTGTGCCTTCCTTCATTTAGAAAGGAACATGCAAAAATTTGAGTTCAATTTTTATGTTGCAATTGTTCATAGAAATTCTGAAAGTGTCTCTATTAAAACTGTCTACATTGCTGGTCATTCTGTGAGATATCACAGTATTTCTCTAGAATTAGATCCTTATCAATGGAACAGATCTACATGCTAAAGAACAATCACCACAATAATTTCATAACTACATACTGTCCTATGCCCTAAGGCTTTATATATACAAGTATTCAGGCATGATCATTCATATTGAATTGTGGGTCTCTTTCCTAGAGAAGGCTATTTCTTACCCCCTCAGCATTCCTTAGTTTTCTGTAGATTTTTGTAGTGTTAACATCTTATGGGTGTGCTTTGTACATTAGCATATCTATTCTGTTGACCATGTTAAGATCACATTTACATAGTCATGTTACTGATATGTTAAAGGTGTAGTGTCTGACATTATTAGGAGACAGTCTCCCAGCACACTCCTTGATCCACTGGCTTTTTCCATCTTTCAGCACTTGCTCCCTTCAATAATAATCTCTGAGCTTCAGGTGCTAAAGTTGTTAGATACATGGTATCTGCTTTTTGTTGAATGTGTTTTTCATACTCTATATCGATATGTTCCTCTAATAAATTGATCAATATTAATATATAAATAAGAAAATGTCTGCTAACTAGTGTCAAAACTAGAATAATTGGATGGAATAACGAATATCTTGCATATCATCATAGAACCTTCATCTGGTGATGGATGG
>NC_022009.1:69943607-69953920 GCF_000317375.1 Microtus ochrogaster
AACATGCCATTATGCAAAAATTTAGGTAAATGAAAAAAGTTTAACCACATATAATTGAATCATGGAACTGAAGGCATTCATTGTAGTATTTCATTTTACAAATACCTAGATGGCTTTTCCAGGTCAGAAAATACTCTAGAATCAAAATCATAATTCCAAAAAAAAAAATCGTAATTCCAAAAAACAAGAAAATACTCTAGAATCAATATGTAAGACAGAAAAAAATAGAAAATATACATTTATACTGACTTCTTGTTTAATAAGTAGAAGAAAATAATGAAAATAAAATATTGCCTTATACTGCTGCAGAAAATAGAAGAACAGAGTGCAAATGTAGTTAAATCTTTTCAAAATGTCTTAATTTTTGAGATATTAATAAAGAATTAAAGTTTACTGATGTCACAAAAATGTGAAATACATTTGAGTAAACAAAAGCTACTGAGATAAGATAAGATAGGATCATATAATACAAGCCTTGTTTTCAAATATGAAATATCAGATCACATGATCTATCAGTATAAAACTTAAGCCACCTGACCATATTGGACTTAAAAAAAGAATCCCATATTTTAAATTTGGAAGCCAAAAGCAAGATTATGTATAGAAAAGTTTTTTAGACTGAAGTTATACAGCAATTCTAGACAGTTCCAATTACCAGGGGAAAAAAAGATTACCAAAGATTTGTAATCCAGAACTCTACTGAAGTTGTCTTTATAACTTCAAGAAAAATAGATGGGAAGATGAATGATAGAAAAGATGATGGATAGACAGACAGACAGATAGATAGACAGACAGTTATATGGATGTTAGATCAAGTAGATTTGTAGATATCTGAATACATGAATATTTATAGCATATATGTGAAATATGTACTTAGAGAAATACTGAGTATTGGGATTAACTAGTTGTCACTAGTGTGATCTTCCTGGACATGACAGTGGATCTCTACTATGTATAATGGTGAAAAAGTACAAAAGTGTGCTATAGATAAGAACAAAAATTTACAATTTTTATTTATTTAAGTTTTTTGACATCTTATTACCTCTATATAAAATCACAAAGTCATTCAACATGAAAATGGTTTTACCTTTTCTAACACTCAGCTGCTTATATTTTATTTAATAGTAAGCTGTTTTCAGAAGATTGTAGAATGGCAGGTGATATACTTTGGAATCAGAAAATCCACTTCCGTGCTGGATACTTACGATTCTTCTCTCAGATGCATTTAGAGTTTTAATTGACTCTCTCGAGCTCTAATTCATCCCCCACCCTTGAGGAAAATAATAATTGATTCATGTCATACCCAGGTGAAAAAACAAAGCTTCAATCTTCCATCTTGGGAGGTGATTAGCATGGAGAGGAGGGCACTTAGAGAGCTTTCTCTGCAAGGATTTCTTGTGAAGATTCCTTCCCTGATATCTCTTTCCTTCTCCTCCATTAGTTTAAATGAGGAAATACTGCTTCCTCCTTTTTTTTTTTATCATCTTGAATAATGAGAAAATGGTGCATTCCAGGGCTATCATGGCCATGTGGAAAATTAGCTGGGACCTATATGTGGGAGATTAGCTGAGACCTATGTCTTTCTCATCTTCTTATTCACAAATGTCAGTGAGAAGCACAGAATGGCAAGCTTCCTGATCGCTATTATTAAACGAACAAGAAAATTTTGTGTGTAACTATTTATGAAATAGAATTTAGAATCATTTACGGTGACTGCTCTTTAAATAAACCAGTGACTGTTTCTTGAACTGATAATTTTTGTAATTACATTTAATAATTAGAATTTCAAACTATTTAAGAGTAGGGTAATAATAAATTTGTAATATAAAATGTTAAAAAAAAACTATGATCAGAAATACTGTCCAGTAAAAGTATTATTCAAATAATTCAACTTAGAGATTTATAATATTAATAGATATCATGGGGTGATAATGACAAGAATATTAGTTATTTAGATGGCACTGTGTGACAAAAATGGTTACCTCAATTAGATCCTGGTGGGAATAAAGCCAAGGTCACACATTTAATTTCCATCGAGGCCTGTATACTTTTGAAAGTGAAAACTCTGTTCTGTACTAACAGACTGCACCCCTCACCCCAATCTGTTATTTCTCAATTATGTGCCATTAATTGATGCAATATCCTACTGGTAGTGGGTCATCATGCCAGCTGCATAAATGAAGAATGGCTTGTCTATAAGGCATGAGACAGAGTACAACTTGAGATCATTAGTACTGAAAATTTTAATAGTAACCTATAGTGTTCCCCAGGAAAAAAATTACTTCCAAATATTTTAAAGAAAATTAACTTGACACTTATAAATAGTTGCAGTAGGCTGGGATCAACTCATAGGGTCTTTATAGAAAATATTAGACAAATAGAAAAGAAACTAAGAACCCTTTTATGTCACTTAAAGATTTAGCTTATATTTAGTTAAAAAAAATCTGATAAAATGGCCCTTTAGAGTGGCATGTTTTCTGACTGAAGAAAAGCTTTTTGGTTTTCTTTTTTTTTTTGCTGTTTATATTATATAATTCTGTTTAAATCCTATAGCCTTTGTATTAGCTCTAATTACTGCTGATAGTTTGCAATATACCCCCTTGCTCTTCACCAGTAGATGTAATGTACCAGAAAGCAAATGACTAGCAGAATAGAGTCACATAACAGGAAAGACCTTGGATAGCAGCCATGCTCCCATCCATGATAATAGAGTAACCCTCTGAAACTGTAAGCAAGCCCCCAATTAAATGCTTTCCTTTATAACAGTTGCCTTGGTGATGGTGTCTCTTCAGAGTAATAGAACAGTAACTAAGACCACTTTCTTAGCAGGTAATGAGGGAAATCATTTCCATAATCTGATAAAGAATTGAACCAATCTGAGAACAAAATATAAGGCTCTATATACCAAATCTTCCAAGCTTCAGTGAAAGCAAAGAAATCTTTTTAGGTATTAACTTCCATTATGAAAATTTTCATGTCTTTTTCCCCCATCTGGTATTCTCTAAACAAACTTTTTAACAAAAACCTTTATTTCAAATATTTGACAACTAAGTTGAGCCCAGTTGATTTTATCTTAAATGTTTCATTTATGAGAATGAGCATTTTAAGTAATGTTTATGAATAAGATAAATGGAAGTATGCTTCTTTTTAACACATTTCAAGTGCCAGGGCACCACACTGAGTCTAACTATCAGGGAAAAAATACAACATAATAAAATATTCCTCAAAGCATTTAAATTTTCATATAGTCAGAACACGACATGAGGAGCACTTGACGGTTCCCTTGCTCACCAATTGTTCTGCCATGGGATAAATTAATGTATAAATATCATCGGGACATAATCAAAGACAGCTTGGGTGAATTGCTCAAGAACTGTCACATATTGTACCAGCAGAAATCAATAATCTTTGTTTGCTTCTGACCTCACACCTGTGAATGTTTTATATGTGGTTTACCGTTAGAAACCTTCAAGCTCACTTCATGGTACATAGTTGTGGGATACATATCAGTATTTATAGAGAATGGTCTCTGATTTTAGCTTTTATAACAATGCACTGAGAATGTGTTGTAAAGAAATACACTCTTATTTTAATTTCACAAAAATCAATAAATATTTAAATTTTAATATTCAAACATCCTGGCTTGTATCTGTACGCCTTTTGAACATCTGTACAGTTCTGTTTCTTGATTATTAAGCTCAAATTCTGTGTATATTGTGTTATTCCTAGCTTCGAGACAGGAACCACTCAAACCTCTAACTTCATTAGACAGCTAGACTCTATTTACTCTGGAGAATCAAAAAAACTAAAGAGAAAATAAATAAATCAATAAACAACAGCAGGACTTTTGTCTCTGCACTTTCTTACTTTTCATCGCTGGAGATGTCAGTCTGAATATTGATGTCATGCTGCAAAACAATGACCTCTGTGGATATACATGACATCAAGCGGGTACATGGAACTGTATTCATGTCCAATATTGGAAGCAATGAGAGAGCTTTTAAGAACCAGAGATAAACTGATGTGTCAGCATCTTTACACAGTTTCTACTTGTATGTAGTGTTATATCTCCTGGTTACTATTTCTTTTGGACATTTTGGATATCTCCTAAAAATAATCTATATTTTGTAGTACTTGGAGCGGCAGAGCTGCGTCCCCAGCACCCTGGCCGCACCCCGGCTGCCTGGCTAGCTTATGCCCCGAAATAATTACACGGACACTGTATTCTTTTAAACACTGCTTGGCCCTTTAGCTCTAGCCCTTCCTGGCTGATTCTGATATCCCGATCAACCCATCTTTGATAATCGGTGAGCACCGGTCTTACTGGGAAGATTCTAGCCTACGTCCATCCTGGGTCGGAGCTTCATTGCGTGTGTCTCAGAGAGCAGAGCTCTCGCCTCTGCCCGCAAGAGTGGAGCATCGTGTCTCTCTGAGGCGTCTGCCCCCAAGAGCAAAGCTGTCAAGTCTGACCTCACTTCCTCTTCCTCCCAGCGTTCTGTTCTGTTTACTCCTCCCACCTATGTTTTAACCTATCAGGGCAAGCAGCTTCTTTATATAATTAACCAATGACCTTCCTCCATCAATATTTTTCACAATGTCCCATTAGTAATTGTTCTTTCCAACTACAGGAAGTCAGTAAATGCAAAGTCGATTTGGGTTATATTTACTATCTATTTTAAGATTCTATTTAATTTTTTATATTTTTAGAATTTTATACAAGAGTATTTTATTTTATCCTTGCATATTACCCTCCACATTCTCCTTTCAACTCTCCTGCTCTTCAAATCTGTAAATTCATGACCCGTTTTAGTTATTATTATTATGTACTGTATATGGTGTGTATGTGTCTGTGTCGATGGCTATATCTAACCTATTGAGTCTGTTAGTGTTGATTATAAGTTACATATTCAGCTGTGAAAATCTGGAATTGGATAATGTACCAGAGAGAGTTTGATTCTTCTTTTGGCAGTCATTGTTAGCCCTTAGTTCTTTATCTAGGGGTGGTATTTGGGAGAATTTTTTTGCATATTGACATTTAATGTGTAGAATAGTTCTGTCAAGTCTATAAGATTCTATCAAACAGCCAGCATCTTGGTCTTATGGCATCACAAAATGAAATCAACTAAAATCATTCAAACCCCTAATAAATATTTTTGTAAGGCTAGAATAAATGAAGAATTTATCTGCATTTAGCTCTTTCTTTGTTAATTAAAAATTATTACAGAAAATAACAAATATCATCATTAACAAATATATTCAAGGTAAATTCTCTCCCTCCATAAGTAACACTAGTGCTTATATTTTTGATGTAGTATAAGAGCTTGGAATAATAACATTGTTTTCCTGCACAGTATTAAAATTAAACAAAAATTAATATGCTATAGTATATTCAATTTCCTTGAATGACAAGCTGAAGAACACAACCTGAAGAACACAAAAATAGTTCTAACAATTTGGGAGATACATATAGCTCATAGAGCAAGTAGTTGTTCCTTTATTTAGAATCAGGAGACAAACTGATGAATTGAAATCTACCTCTGATCCAAGTTCACATCTTCTGACTTAGTAGGTAGTGCATGAAGACTTCTCAGTGTTTCACAAGCTAAATGAACATTTGAGTATTAGAAGCTCCACTGGAGATTTATGTTTAAGTTCATAGTTATGCATTCATCACAACTTACTCTTTATCTCCACTTATTCATTCACAGGCAAAGTTGTTATAAATTATATGTAAACAGATATTATCCTTGACTGTTTTCTGCATATGTTGTTTATCAAAACCAGAAAATGGTGAGATATAACCTAAACTTACTCATAATATGAAAAATGTTGATTAACATTGTAACACACTTTTTAAATTAATATTCTGATGTATATAATTGTATTGCATTTTTCTAGTTGCATAAAAAAGCACATTACAAATTAACATCAGTTTTTAGATACTGCAAATTTGTCATTTATACCTGAGTACATTTTACAAAAAATTTTAATTATGCATAAAATTGACCATCAGATTTTGAGAATAATATGCAATTGGAATAAATTGTAAACATACATGAAATTGTCAAAGAACAAATTTATTTTCCAAAAAGTAAAAAATAAATAAAAAAGACTTCAAAGTATATCAGGCACTAAAATAACTTCTTTTTTTCTGCATTGTTCAGGGAAAAGGGGTAAATGATCAACAATTAGCCTTTTTTATACTATGCTTTTTTATACTGAGTCTCAGAATAGACAAAACTGTTTAGTTGGTTATTTTATTTTTTTAATGATGTTTGGTTTTTAAATGCCTAAGGAGACTCAGAAAAATGTCTGTATCTATTTACTTCAGATTGAATCTGAAAGTCTATAAGTCTATTTCCATCTACTTTCTCAGTATTATTAGTGGTGAGAAATAAAGCCAGAATTAGCAACATAAGTGAACCATCAGATTTAAATATATCACACCATTTTAAATACAGTTTACCAGGTGACTGACTGTCAGTTCAGGTTGAGTCAAATTTGATAGGATTTTATGGCTAGTTCCAGCAATGAATTACAGATGTTCATCTTCACATAGAATCTGCTTATTGCAGCTGTAATGCCATAGTCAGATGGAAAAATCCATATTCATAGCAAGAACAGTAAATGAAAATTTCCCACAGATTAGAGAGCAGAATCACTATGAACTGTTTTCATTCTGAAGCTGTTTTGATGTAAGACTGGTGATATAACAAGCCTTATCAACTTACACACTTTATTTTCTGTGTTTCATTCTTTAAATGCACGTACACTGTCCTGATGGATGGATGAGCTTACTTCCAATCTGATGTACCAAATGGGAAGAAGAAGCAATGTTTAAAAATACAAACAGATTTATGAAACAATAGAAAGCCTGAGAAGTTAGATATAAGAAAACATTGTAGTCTAATCTGAGCTCTACTTCTTCTCACTATGTAAAATGAAGACTTATTTTTATGTTTAGAGAATGCTGGCTCCAAATGTTTTCATTTTACTTTTGTATATTTTATAGTCTCCCATTTTATACATAGTAGTTGTAAGCACAGAAAATTTTAAACATAAAGGTCTGATCTCCAAAATATACAAAGAACTCAAGAAATTGGTCACCAAAAGAACACATAATCCAATAAAAAATGGGGTACAGACCTAAACAGAGAACTCTCAACAGAGGAATCTAAAATGGCTGAAAGACTCTTAAGGAAATCTTCAACATTATTATCCATGAGAGAAATACATATCAAAACAACTCTGAGATTCCATCTTACACCTGTAAGACTGGCCAAGATCAAAAACACTGATGACAATTTATGCTCAAGAGGTTGTGGGGAAAAGGGAACATTTCTGCAATGCTGGTGGGAATGCAAGCTGGTACAACCCCTTTGGATGTCAGTGTGACAATTTCTCAGAAAATTAGGAAACAACCTTCCTCAAGACCCAGTAATACTACTTTTGGGTACATATCCAAAGGATGCCTAACCGTGCCGCAAGGACATGTGCTTAACTATGTTCATAGCAGCTTTGTTTGTGATAGCCAGAAACTGGAGACGACCTAAATGCCCCTCAACCTAAGAATGGGTAAGGAAAATGTGGTACATTTACACAATGGAGTACTACACAGCAGAAAAAATAACAACATCTTAAATTTTGTAGGGAAATGGATGGAGCTAGAAAACATTATTTTGTATGAGGTAACCCAGACACAGAAAGACAATGATCACATGTACTCACTCAGAGGTGGTTTTCAAACATAAAGCAAAGAAAACCAGCCCATAAATCACAATCCCAGAGAACTTAGACAACAATAAGGACACTAAGAGAGACTTACATAGATCTAATCTACATGAGAAGAAGAAAGTAGAAAAAGACAAGATCTTCTGAGTAAATTGGGAGCGTGGGGACCTTGGGAATAAAAAAAGAAAAAGAAGAAGAAGAAGAAGAAGAAGAAGAAGAAGAAGAAGAAGAAGAAGAAGAAGAAGAAGAAGAAGAAGAAGAAAAAGAAGAAGAAATTACTTTGTTCTGTTTTGTTTTTCAAGACAGGGTTTCTCTGTAGTTTAAGACTCTATTCTGTAACTAGCTTTTGTAGAGCAGGCTGACCTTGAACTCACAGAGGTCTACTTGCCTTCCTCTGAGTGCTGAGATTAAAGGAGTGTGCTACCACCACCACCCGGTTTAGCTGAAATATTATTATCTCTTGATTTATACAAGTATTTTTATTGTTTTAAACATTGTAATAATATTTAGCAGGTTATAAAAAATTATAACTAAAACTGCTATCAAAATAGAAATAAGAAAAATCAACAAAATTATGTTCTTATATGCTGGGACAATGTTATTGCATGAATACAATGTCACTTAAGAATATTTCTAATAATAATTTTCTTACTAAATTCTAAACTAAAAATAAAATGATGCATTGTTAAAAAATTATATTTTATCCATATGCACATTACATGTACAAACAAATTCATGGAGGAACTAATTTGCAGAGATATCTGAAAATATGAACATAAATCTTCTAGTTCTTTTCATTTATTTATTCTGGTTTTTCAAGACAGGGTTTCTCTCTGTATCTTTGAAGCCTGTCCTGGAACTAGCTCTTGTAAACCAGGCCATCCTTGAACTCACAGAGATCTGCCTGCCTCTGTCTCCCATGTGCTGAGATTAAAGGAGTTTGCCACTACTGTCCTGCTAATTTTTATTTTGCTTCTAGTCCTTTTGTAATAGAGTAGCATAACAGATTAACATATGAAGAGTATGTTTAAAAAAACATGTATTGCTTTAAGAGGTATGTACATTTTTATTCTATATTTGTTAGTCTTTTAAAAATGATGTTTCATCACTGAAGTGTCGTTTGTAACCTAGATTTAGTATGTCTCAGGGTGCTGAGTCTTTGTCCAGGTCTGTGTCACATGGTAGAGGGTGTCTTTTGTCAACAGTAATCATACAGACTCTGTGCTGTAAAGGAAAGAGAACCTTTGAGATTGCAATGTTGTGCTACAGCAGAGTGCTGGACAGTGGTAGGCCCTCAGTCATCAGTTATGTATTTCAACTCCATAAAAGCAGTGCTTTAACACTTCTTAAGATCACGCAATAGGCACAGAAAGAAAGTTCTTAGCAGTTAATACTTTATAGACTAGATTATGAGCAGTGAGGGATTTAAAATATTATAGTCATTTGAACTGCATTAGTATAAGTTTTTAAGTGCTGTTCACAGAGTTTTGCTCATTGTAATAAACAACTTATTTATTTATAATATTTAAAATGTAACAATATTTCTGGTATAAAGCTCTTCCTTTTTTATAATACCATATATTGTTTATTACTATCTCATTTTCTTTCAAGAGTTATATAAATTCAGAGTGTAAGGAAAAGCATTTTCAGCAGAAAACTACTTAATATCATTTTTGAAAATAGCTTGTCTAGAAATGACTACAAATGAACATAAAGAAATATGAAAATTATAACAATATGCTAATGTTTTAACACATGAAAATTGATAATATATTAAATTAAAATAGAGCTGTTGCAAGCAGAAAATGATAAAAAAATTACTTTGCCTCACATTTCTCTTTGTTTAAATACCAGTGTAGTTCCATAGAGGAGTGAACATGGGCTTTTCACCATATTCAAATACGGTTTTATACAGCCACACCTCTAATGAGGTTTAATACATTTGCATATCTTATTTTACAATATCATTTTATCTTCTCCTCCATATAAGTCACTTATATCTCTAAGGAGTATCTAAAATTTGAATGAGATGATTAAATATTTGTTGCATTGAATATATAGTTAGAATATTATTAGGTGTGTTTTCCTATCAATGAAAAGAGAAGAAAGGACACCTCTTAAATCTATATTCTTTTATCTGACCATGTTCCACTTACTTCCCCTTTCTTTTGTGCTAGTTTTTAAAGATAGAAAGCTGGTCATACTCTCTTTAAGTCCTCTTTTTGCTTATAAGAAAAATGTATACTCATAGAGAACATACATGAATATTTTCACATATGTATTATCTATTAATATTTTATATAGTAGCCAAAATACTCGCATGACACATGTTCATCAGCTTTGAGACAAAAAAAAACTGTATAAAAAGTACACTATTTTCATATATAACTCATTTTGGAAGTGGAAATTTATTTTAGTAAAATTGACACATGGTAATAATTTGAGTATAAACTAAATCTCAAGTTCAGAGACATAAGAAAGTTTGTGAGTTCAGAAAGGAAACAGTAGTTTTATTTATGCCATAAAGAACATATTTCTCAGAAAAAAAAGCTTACTCTGTGTGTGTGTATGTGTGTGTGTGT
>NC_022009.1:69954020-69959331 GCF_000317375.1 Microtus ochrogaster
TAATTCATTCCCATCATGCCTACAGGTATAAATTTATGACTGGTGTAAGATAAATTTCCTCTTCTCACTTGCTGATAACATGCAAGCTTCATTCTCATTCTATAACCATACAGGCAAATGTTAAGAACTATGTAGAACTGGGTAAAAGACTTGCTGTAGTCTTGTGTAGTCCTCCAGCATTTACTGATGGTTTTGTTGGCCAGTAAGCATACCAGTAAATCCTCCTGCCTTTTCCTTTTTTTGTTTTGTTTTTTTTCAAATAAATTATAATAAACCCCAAATTTTTCTCTCCGCCCCAACTTCCTTCCCCCTCCCCTTAAACCCTCTCCCATGGTCCCCATGCTCCCAATTTGCTTAGGAGATCTTGTCTTTTTCTATTTCCCATGTAGATTAGATCTATGTATGTTTCTTTTAGGGTCCTCATTGTTGTCTAGGTTCTCTGGGATTATGATTTGTAGGCTGGTTTTCTTTGCTTTATGTTTAAAAGCCACTTATGAGTGAGTACATACGATAATTGTCTTTCTGGTTCTGGGTTCCCTCACTCAATATGTTTTCTAGCTCCATCCATTTGCCTGTAAATTTCAAGATGTCATTTTTTTCTGCTATGTAATACTCCATTTTGCACATTTTCCTTATCCATTCTTCAGTCGAGTGGCATTTCAGTTGTTAACAAGTTCTGACTATGAAAAACGATGCTACTATGAACCAAGTTGAGCACATGGCCTTGTGCTCAAGGATGATTGAACATCCTTTAGGTATATATCCAAAAGTGGTATTGTTGGGTCTAGAGGAAAGTTGTTTCCTAATTTTCTGAGAAATCACCATACTGATATCCAAAGGGGCTGTACCAATTTGCAATCCCACCAGCAATGCAATAGTGTTCTCTTTACTCCACATCCTGTCTAGTATAAGTTGCCATCAGTGTTTTTGATCTTATCCATTCTTGCAGGTGTAAGATGAAACTTCAGAGTTGTATTGATTTGGATTTGTTTAAGGCTAAGGATGTTGAGTATTACCTTAAGTGACCTTCAGACATTTTAGATTCCTCTTTTGAGAGTCCTCTGTTTAGGTCTATACTCCATCTTTTTATTGAATTATTTGTTCTTTTGATGTCCAATTCCTTGAGTTCTTTATATATTTTGGAAATCAACCCTCTGTCCAATGTAGAATTGGTGAAGATCTTTTCCCATTCTGTAGGCTGCTGTTCTGTCTTATTGACCATGTCCTTTGTTTTATGGAAGTTTTTCAGTTTCTGGAGGTCTCTTTTCTTAATTGTTTCTCTTAGTTTCTGTGCTACTGGGGTTATATTTAGGAAGTGGATGTGAATCACCGTGTTTTGTTCTGTAATCTTTCATGTTCATTCATTATAGGTTGCTAGTAATTTTTTATATTGTGGGTCATATATTTTATCATGATACCTTACAGGTAATTTCACCTAGCATTTAACTTTATTGTACAATTTTGCATATAATAATTATTTTAGAGCAAACAACCACACACTGACACCTATAAAATAAAGCATAATTATTGTTGTAATTATTTGTCACTAGTATACTATATTCCCTGATATTTAATGTTCTCCCATTTTACTTCTATATTATATTCAGTTTTTGTTCTATTGAGGAGACATATAAAACTTTATATTTAGATAATTAGCAGGATGCATTTATTAATATAAATGTTTAAACAATTTTTATACATAATAATACTAAGTTTTATACTTATTTTATTTTAATTAATACGTAATTAAGTCATGTTCCTTCTTCCCTTTCTCTCTTTTAACCCCTCCCTTGTCAACTCCCTCTAACACTCTCTTCACTGATTTATCACATGCATACACACACATACACACACATACACACATATACACACACACCCATAAACTTTCTTTGTTACTATACTACTGTAGTAATTAGACACCATGATTAGAGTAACTTATATGAGAAAGGTATTTAATTGGGAATTTGCTTACAGTTTTAGGAGGATAGTTGGTCATTCTCATAGCATTAAATGTGGCATTAGCAGGCAAGGAGAGTCCTGGAGCAGTAGCTGACAGCTAATATATGATCAAGATTAAAATAGAGAAAGCAATAGTGACATGGAGTAAGTTTTAGATACCTCAAAGCCCAAACCCACAGTAACACACCTCCTTCAACATGGCCATATCCACTCCATCTAAACCATGTCTCTTACTCTTTCCCAAACAGTTTCACTAATTGCGGACTAGGAATTTAAACATATAGGCCTATGAGGACCATTGTCAATCAAACCACCATTGTCAACCATACTGCCATTGTCAATCAAATTCATTATTTGTTTTTTTTCTTTTCTCATTGTTATTACAGACAGACAAATAGAAGGTAAACAAATAGATGATATATATATATATATATATATATATATATATATATATAGAGAGAGAGAGAGAGAGAGAGAGAGAGATGATATAGATAATTGATAGACAGACAACAAGACACATAGACAGAAAGACAGACATGTAGCCAAGCATCCATCCAGACAGATAGTAGCTGCTGAGTTAATTTACATTACTTGTGTGTATATGATTTCAAGACTAGATACTGTGTAATCAATTAGGTGGATAAGCCCTAGGAAGGCTGATTCTGACACTCTGAGAAGCCTGTTGTTTTATTGCTAAGCCACGTAATTGATTCATATCTCTATCTCTTATATTGCTGTCAGAGCACTGGAGCTGAGAAATAGGCATTAGAGCCAGACTTTACAAAGATCCTAGGGAAACAAACTCAAGTGCTCACATCTGCGAAACAATTTCTTTAACCATTGTGCCATCTCTTCACACAAGATAAAATAAAAACAAGATCATGTTACAAAACAACAACAACAACAACAAAAGAAGCCCAGCTAATTCCAGCCCCTTTGTAAGAAGGGTTAGAAACTCTCTACTTAAGCTATGTACTATATTAGCAGGAGTTTGGGTCACAAAACTTTTAGACATTTTTCTTAGTACTAATGCCATTTTGTTACATATTTTTAAAGCAGAAAACATGCTTTTCCCAACTAAGAATATCTATAGATTATAGTTTGCAATCAAGGTAAAAACTTATGGGCAGAGTAAAAAGAGAGGTCATGGAACTGCTACAGGAGACAGACAATGAAGCTCACAGGAACTTTGCCAGTAGGCCATGACCTCATCCTCATGGACAGATTAATAGAGATTGGCTAATTTAGGATTTAAGAGCTAGCTAGAAATATGCATAAGCAAATAGGCCAAACAGTATAGCAATTATATAGTTTCTGTGTGATTATTTCAGTCTGGGAGCCTGGAAACAAAACAAAAACAGCCCCTATCACTGGATTTCCTTAGAAGGAGCATCTATTTGATCATTCATCCTCTAAGTGTACAGAAAAGGAAGTCAACAACAAGTGCTGCATATTTTGTACTGCACAGTACCAGAGCATTCATGAACATATGTTTAATAACACAAGCCAAGAACTGATATCAAAAAACTGTATTTTCTCCTGTCACCCCTCTAAGGCTTACTCAGTGAAGCAGATACTGGTAAACATTAGAACACATGAATGCCAGGCCATATATTTAATATTTATGCAAACAATAGACAATTTAACTTTACATTAAAGCAGAAACCTTTCATTCATATAGAGAAAGCTTTAACCCCATGGAATCGTTCAAATTCAAAATCTTCATCAAGAATTAGCTATTTTAACTTTTTCTTTGTGCTTAAGAGTGTTCCACATTTATAATTTCTTGTTTCTTCCTAAGAACATCTAGAGTCAGCATTTTAAGAGCAAGATGAAAAAGAAGGGTTGTTGAGGTATCACTGAACTAGACATCTTCTTATATGGCTTATTTGTTATTGCTGAGGATGATAGTTTTTAATGTGAAGGCTTTTCTTATATCTGCATTGCATTTCTCTTAATCTATTTACATCAAATCTAAATGACTAACTAACTAGAGGGAACTTAGGAGATGAGTCGTAAAATTTTCAACATAGTACTCATCAAAACTAGTCCATCACTTTTCTCAAAACACTAGATGCCAACTGTTACATTCATAACACCGTTCATGGATAGATATTATACAGCAGCAAAGACAAGAGTGGATAGAGTTATTAAAATACGTTTCAGAAGATAAACATTCCTTCTACATGCCTGCTCTAAATCTCCATGAAGTAATGGATACTTGCTCTCTTTTTATTGAAACATATTCTGATAATTCAGTGATGCCATAAAGTTAATTTATACTCACACCGAAACTCATATATATGAGTACTCATCCTTAAGGAAATTATTGCTTAGAAGAATTCCAAAACATCCCATGGTCTTGACTAATCAATAAAAGCCACAAAAAGCTACATTTCTATAAACCTGGCAGTTTTCAAACACCTGTTGCTGGAACTATTGATAAAATATATAAATGAAAAAGAAAATAAACATAAAATCAAAGCATTGAAATTAAACAAAAGTAAAAACAATAAAGAATGGAAATATTCTTTCCTGTGAATCACTGCTTGGGGTTTAAAATGTATCAGTAATGGCAAAGGAAAAGGAAAGGATGTGATAGGATTCAAGTACAAAGGAAAATTATAATAGGGAATGAAGACAAAGAGCTGACCAAGGAAGAACTGCTGTAAACTCTGGTGTCTTACTTCTTTTCAATAAGCAAGTCAGAAGTCTGACTTTTGAAATTTTAAGTCATCTTTATTCTGTGGTAATGTGTTCTTTTGAAATTGAGATGTGTTTTTTGTATGTAGCAAAAGGATGGATCCTGCTTTGGTTCACTGCTTTGGTTCATTCTGTTCACTGCTGTCTTTTTATAGGCAAATTGAGTCCATTGATATTAAGAGATATTGTTGACCAGTGATTGTAAATTTCTGTTATTTTCAGGTTTTGGTTGTAGTGGTGGGAGTGTGTGTGTCCCCCCCCCCCCTTTGTTTTTTCTGATGTGAGATTATCTCTTGCCTAAGTTTTAATGGATCTAATTAACTTCTGTGGGCTAGAGTTTTTCTTCTAGTACTTTCTCTACACCTGAATTTATCAATAGGTATTGTTTATATCTGGTTTTGGTGTGTGATTTTCTTGCTTTCTCTGTCCATGGTAATTGAAAGTATTCCTGGATAAAGTAGTCTAGATTGGCATCCATAGTTCTTAATGTTTTAAAAGGTCTTTCAAGGTCCTTCTGACTTTTAGAGTCTCCATTAAGAAATTGGGTATAGAACAAGGGCAAGGGGTTTTTGATCCTACTGCACGTGCTGGCTTTGGGGGGGCCTGGGCGGTTTGGATGCTCAACTTACTAAACCTGGATGGAGGTGGG
>NC_022009.1:69959474-69970031 GCF_000317375.1 Microtus ochrogaster
AAATTAAAAAAAAAAGAAATTGGGTATAGTTCTGATAGTCTGTGTTTATGTTTTGCTTTGTATGTTTTCTGTTAAAACTCTTAATATTCTTTCTAATATTCTGCATGTTCAGTGTTTTGATTATTATTTGACAAAGGTACCTTTTTTTCTGTCCATTCTATTTTGTATTCTCTAAGCTTCTTCTACTTTAGTAGGCATGTTCTTTAGGTTGGGAAAAGTTTTCTTCAATGTTTTTGTTGAATGTATTTTCTGTGCCTTTGAGCTGGAATAATTCTTCTTCTTCTTCTTCTTCTTCTTCTTCTTCTTCTTCTTCTTCTTCTTCTTCTTCTTCTTCTTCTTCTTCCCCTTCCCTTCTATTCCTACTATTCTCATATTTGGTCCTTGCATGGTGTCCTGGATTTCCTGAATGTTTTGTGTTGAGATTCTTTTTGACTTAACATTTTCTTTGTCCAATTAATCTATTTCCTCTATTGTCTCTTTAATGTGTGAGATTCTCTCTTCCCATCTCTTGTATTCTGTTATTGAGCTCTTTGCTTTTCCAGAATTTTCTCTTGTGCTTTCTTTATTGCCTCTATTTCAATTTTCAATCTTATTTTTCCTTCACTGTTTTGATTGCTTTTCCTTGGCATTCTTGAGTTTCTGTAAGTGATATATTGATTTTTTTTAATTTTTTGTTTGTTTTTTCTCAGTTTCTTTAAGGAAATTTTCATTTCTTCTTTAAGGACCTCTAACACCTTTATAAAGGTATTTTTAGGTCATTTTATTCTGTTATTCTGTGTTGGAATGTTCAAGTCTTGCTGTTGTAGACCTTGGGCACTGGTGGTAGCATATTGCCCTTTATGTTTTTGATTTTTTCTTACAGTGACATTTACCCATCTGTGTTTATAATTATTATTCGTACAGGTGTTGATTCCTCAAATATGTTTGTTGGTTGTGTCTTTTGTCCTTTTTTTTGTCTGTTTTCTTTATTGTCCTTTGGCCTAAATGGTGAAGAGTTCTGGTAGGTTCTTTGGGTCCAGGATGGTTGTCTTGGCTGAGATTTCCAATCTAATAATTCTTTTGTAAAAAAAAAAAAACAAACAAAAAACTTATTTTTATATTGTGGAAGACAGCTCTGTAGTCTTTTAATTAACCTATAAACAGATTTTTAATTTTGTTCTGCAAACAGTTTACAAAAGGGCCAACTTTGAAATCATTCCCAGTATTATAGATATTTCACTTTTATACATGAACTCTGTTGGTTATAATTAGCTAAAGAAAAAAATTACAGAACTAGTTTTTAAAAAGCAGATTTTAATGACAATTTTCTTATAAAAATGAAACCAAATAGAAACTTCCCTGAAACACACATCTTTATGGGTATTTCTTACAACATAGAAATAGTTTCAAATAATTTCTAGTGCTATCTGAAGAAAGACAGGAAGTCAAATGATCTGTTTCTCAGGCCAGGTGAAGTAGTTCTACACAAGAGAAATGTATAGTAGAAAGGCAAAGTTTGTGGATTGTGACAAAGAGTGAAGAATAAAAGCATGCTACAAGGTGTCGAGACAGAGGTACTTAGTGACAGAGTTAGAAGATACTGTGATTCCTGATATTTTCTTTTTATACTAGCATCTAATTCAGTTTCTTTCTACTTGGATATTATAATTATAGCAAAAGACTAAAAATATGACTAAATGGTTTTAGAGATCCAGAAACATCATAGTTCAGGTGTTGCTAACATGGCTTAAATGTATTTTCCAGTGTGCCAATTATAACAAGGTCATAATACCACATTTAGAAATAATTAGATGCATGTTGGAATAATTTGAGCATTGTCTTTCTCATGCACATCTGATCCCAACTGGTCCCTCTGAGGAGAATTTATTCCATTCTGGGTCACACCTGCCAAGCCTTCCACATCAAAACCTGCACACCTGCCTCTGGTCTGCCTCCCAGATAGTACATTTTTAACACATCATCTGCCAGGGGGAGAAAGATCACATAACAGAAGCTAGCTTCAAATGAAAGAGTTTCTGCTGAGAGCTCTGGGACTTCAACTGCCCTGCTGGCAGATGACATGGAGGAACACTTCAGAAGCCTATTCTTCTATGCCATCAGGTCTGAAATATTTTCATTGCCATTGAAACCCTGAATTATTATGTGTGTTATGCTAACTTACTTAAAAAGATTGAACACATTTTATCAATACAAACTTTTAGCCAGATTAAGAGGTATCACACAAAGAAGTGCGGAATAATTTTATATCTTCTCATCCTATACTTTACAAATCATTTTATGCCTAAATTTCTTTGTAAGAATGTCAACAGATCGAGCCAACACTGTTTCTACTTGATAGCAATGATACATGATTATTTTGGGAAAGTTATTGCTATATGTGATATATAAGCACTTTATTAAACATAAAGGAAAAAGGCAGCTGGAGCCAATTGATAAAATAACCATGTTTATTTAATATCAGTTCATGATTTCCTTATGCTTTTTCACCATTTTTCTATTGACATCGATGTTTAAGATGAAGTTCTTTGTTATTCCCATCGATGCTAAGATGAAGTTCTTTTTTATCCCCCAGAGCAAGGTGATAATTAAATGTGTTCTTTATTAAACCTTTCAGTATAATTTTTATCCATAAAGTATGAATGGCCATTTCAAAAAATAATAAACATGATTAACAAATAATTGAAATGATACTAAAATCTCATTTTAAAATTATAACCATACAATATTGCATTTGTCTTCTATGACAAGGTATTTTGTACAATTAGATGAAGTTTATAATGAATACTTAGTTGTATATATTTAGGTTGTGGCATTCTAATTCAAAGCAAACTGATCTAATTCATTTCTGAGTTCTAAGTAAACTTTCTTTGGGTAATTAAGAAATTTACATAGTTGTTTGTAGACTACACTAGTATATGTCAAAAATGTTTTGAAAGTCAATGAACAAATAACCTGAAAAATATTTAACTCTCCTTCAAATTGCAAGCCACAATGCCAATTTCATGGGAGCTCATAACAGTGAAGATATAAGAGAAAATTTAAAAAGTGGTAAAATAGGGATTTCACTTCTCTTATTTTGCTTTACTTATCCCTTTAGATTAGATTTACACTACTTCCTGTCAGTTCAGTTAGCTACTCAGCTTGCATAAAACAGTAGGGCCAATGAAATTGAACCAATTGCCCGTATCTCTGTAAGTGTGAGGTTGGCATCCAAGCTAATAAAAAGTGAGAGATCTATTCTTAAATTGTCTTCAAGCCATAGATCCAAATTTCAGGTGGGCTTCTTTGTGCCTGACACTGACTCCTGCACTGTCTCCTTAGGTAACCGCAGTAGGCAAAAAATCCATGAATAACAAATGAGTCAGGCAAACCAAAGCCTGCTGCCTGTGGCTGCTCCAGCTGCTCTCTTCCTCCAGGATCAGATTAGTTGACATAATAGACAATAGCAAACATGAGAAACACTCCACAGATGCAGACATTGTTTAGAAGTTGGTGGAATATTCACACTGGAAGAATTCTTTAACCTGTGAAAAAACTTTAGTGCTTCATGCCATTCCTTTTTAATAATGTTAAGACTTGCATACATGCCTATGATGTGTTTTGATAAGGTCCTCCCCATTTCCTCCCTTTTGATTTATCGCCTATCCCCCAAGAACTTTTGTCTCTCACACTTCGAGTGGTCTTTTTATGAAACCACTAAGCTCATTTAGTGCTATCCATATGTGCATGGGTGTAGAACAATCCAGAAGATCATGGGTAGATCTCAGCGCTGTGTCCCTGAAAAGAACTGACTTTCTCTCCCCTACTAGCCATCTATTGCCAGTAGTACCCTGGTTGGGAGGGGCAGGGTTACAGGAGAATATTCTTCATCTATTTCAAGAGTTTACTTGGCTTTGGCTGGGGCATCTCTTTTGAACATAGTTCCAGTAGTTGGGAGTTCATGTGTGCTACATTTTGTCAAATCCAATGAGTACTATTTCATTGCAAATATTCACTACCTTCAACACTTACAATTTTTTCTTCTGACCTCTTTCTCAATGATTTCTGAGCCTTGGGTTAGGGATATATCATAGGTGACCCATTTAGAATAGAAAACCCTATAGTATTTTATTCTCTGCATTTGACAAGTTGTTGGTCTGTATTAACCAACATTGTCTACAAAAAGAAGCATATCTGGTGATGGTTGAGATGTATCAAGTTATATGTACAATATAAGAACAGGGGGACATTTACTATGCTGTATTTTTAACAGAACCATATTCCATAGGGCCAGCAACCTAACCAGGCATGAGTTCTGGGATAAGTTAAGGTCATAAGGAATAAACTTCATTTGTGGAGCAGACTCTCAATCCAATCAGAAAGTTCTTAAATGTTACCATAAAATTCAAACCACTATTATACCAGTGGGCCTATTTCACCAGTTCAGTTATTAATGTAAGTCATAATGTTCATAACTGTTTTAAACTGATAATCACTTTTCTTGCCCAGTGACTTGCACAAAACCTTCTAGCATTACGAAACCTAGCCAGTAGTGATGGCATCCCCAGGTTGGTACCAGAATAATATCTCTATGCCCTGTTATTCAAGGTTTATTTTATCTTCACCAATTGGATCATGCCATTGTTTTAAAGAAAGAATAATCTCAGTGTCTCATAAGAGGCACAAAATGGTTAAAGTAGTTCAGCAAGACAATTTGTTCTTGTTCCAAAGGGTGCATCATGACCCAAGATGAGATGGCAATTACACCTGGGCAGGTAATTCACTTTTTTTAACTCAAAACTGGGCCATCACTCTGTCTTTTTCCCCACTCTCTGATATCAAAACTCATGGTCCTTCATGATCGGCTTGTTTTAAAATAATTGATGTAAAATAATTGAAGAAAATAGGGAAGGAGCTGGCTGCTCAAGAAATAGAGCAGGACTTTGTGTAACAAAATCTTTTGCCAATGGAAGAGTTTAAAATATTTGCATAAAAGATTCATAATGTGGAGAAATTAAAGGTGAAAATTAGTCAGTGGTAGTCTGTTTACCTGCAATAGAAAAAAAAAATACACACCATCAAAATCTACAGGCTAACAAAGAGAAACAGTATTCAATGTTTGGGGGATCTATTTAATCCCACTGGCTGGTATCTGTTGATGACTCTCCTTTACTGAACCTTGCATCATACCATGGAAACTCACCAGCAAGACAGCTTCCACAACAGTAGCACCTTACTTCCTTTAAGTCCACTGAGTAAAGTGCATAGGTCTCACCATCAGATTCTAATGGGCAGCCAAGACAGGCATCAGTAGTCTATATCAATGGAGGGTATGTTGAACAATTTGATCAACAACTTGAAGGGAGGTACCACGAACACTGTGCTTGTTTTTTGTCACTCAACAGCTGCTCAGAGGGTGATTATCAGTAGTAAGTGTGGTAGTTTTAAGTTCTTTGTAACACAGTGCTCCTCTATTGTCATCCATCTTCTAACTTTAGTAGCTCTGCAGCTCAAGAAACTGAGGAGTTGTGCATCATTTCCGTACAAAGCAACATTCTCAAGGTTCGAGGTAAGCTATTTCCCTTTATGATTACTTCCTTTCATGGCCTTGTAAATGGGTTTAAAAAGAATGAAGAAATCTTTCTCATCTCCGAATTCCCTGGAATTCAATCTTATATTTATACCCTGACTGCTAAACTTCCTAGTTTTGATATTTAAGAGTTTCTTCTTTAGTCTTAGAGGAAAACTCCTGATTTTCTATTTATGAAGTATATTGCAAATGTTCTTCAGATAGAGAAAACATTGACTGAATGAATAAAACTTCTCAGGATTATAAATGCCAAATGAAGATATAATAATATTGCTTCATATATTTTATCTAAATGATTGTATTTTCTAATACTTAACAGACAGAATACTTTTTATATCATATAATCTCCAGTTTAAAAGAATTTTAAAATTTATTGTTAGAGAAAATACAAGTAAAAATATTGTAAACATCATTTTTAAAATAGGTACTATTGTTAGAAACATAAGAAAGTATATTTTGGAAACCAAAGAATATGTATAAAATCTGAAGTCAAATGAGCTAGATTCAATTGGAGTTCAGAGTTAGTAGTAGTAAAAGATAGTTAATCATTTATTTTCTTTTTTTACTTTCTGCGTCTGTGTGTGTTCATGTATATATATAGGCACCACAGTTGGTTTCAGCTGGGTACTTTACCTAGAGTCTCTTGTAAAAGAACCTCAGTTGAGAAATGACCTCCATCAGAATGACTGGTGGCATGTCTAGGAGATAATATTGTAATGGCTAATTGAAGTGGGAGGGCTCAAGAGGGCCTGGGTTATATAAAAAGATAGCGGAGGAAGCCAGGGAAATCTAGAGAGTAAACATTGTTCTTTTGCAGACTTTGCATGAGTTTTTTTTTTTTTTTTCAGGTTCCCGTGTTGATTGAAATCCTGTCTTGGTCTCCCTTTAACACATTGTTTTTATCACGTGTTTTACTATAATAACAGAAAAAAAAAACGAAGTAGAACAGCATGTATGATAAATATTTGGTGGGGATACACATGTGCAAAGGTCTGCACCGTGTTGAGGCAGGATTATTCTTATTATTTTCATGGTGCCACCTGAGACTTTAGGATTCTAAAGGCCTCTCTCCATATGCTGCTATTGCTGATATTGTTTTATCTGCTTTTTCTCCTTTTTCTCTTTCAAAAATTCTGGGGTTGTGAGGTTCCAAATTAGGTCATCAGTATTGTCTAACAAGCCATTTTCTAGATTGATCCATTGTACTTATCTTCTTTTTTCCCTCCCTTGAGTTGACTTACCTATCATATAACAAAGAATAGTTACCATTATCCCAACATGGTAGTGATTCAGACTTAATTCATGCAATATTCTGAAAGTTATTGACTTAAAATTTGTAATCAATAATTGTTACTCTCTTGCTGTTATTTTTACCTTATTTTAAAATTCAGCTAAATTTACATTGTGTTTGTATGAACATATCTCAGACAAACTACTAAGTTAAAATAAGTAAATCACTAGTAAAAAATGACTTAGAATTCTTTGAATGAACTTGTAATTGCTTTTCAATTTTCTAATTGCAAAGGTAAGTGTGTAGCACTATGTTTATTAAATTAATGAAGAAAGGAACAAATTAAGTTTCTTCTTTGGCAGTAATGCAAACAGGAAATGCAGAGCAGACAACTGAGTCTTAGAATTCATCCACATAAATTTTTCAGGATAACTCAGTTCATTTGCTATATTACAGTCATAAATTAATTGTATTCTTTTATTAAATGGAAGTAAATCAAATGGGATCACTTAACCACATGCTTAACTCGCTTAATATGAAGGCCATCTTTAAGATTCTGGAGAACACAAATGGTAATCCAAGTCATTAAATGTGTCAAATGTTCGGTGAGGACTCTGAGTCTCTGTGATCTGGCAATTAAAATCTGTTTTGAGAAGAGAAACAGAATATAGTAAAATGCTTTGTTGCTAGGATTCCATTTTGGGCTAATGCAGAAAGCACTGAGGAGATGTCTCAAAAATTCTCATTTTCCCAGCATGAAATACAGATTTTCAAGGAAGGTCAGTGAACATAAAACACAAGCTCCAAAAATCTTCGCTTTTACTAAAATGAATTTGATAAGCTATTTGTTATTTTTTCAGTTTTTGAGAAAATATTCTTGAAAACTCATTCTTGATTTGGAAAACATAAACCAGCTGCTTGTTATGAGTCATGAAATCTTTTCTTTCAAACAAACACTTATGGTAGCCTGAAGAGTAACTTTCAACACCAAAAACACTACAACATAGAAGTGAAGGCTATATATGGAGTATATGGAGGAACCAGCTCCATGTTTGAATTTTCCTTGATCAATGAGTTGTGTGGCTATTGTCCTCAGCAATACAATTCCACTGTTAGTTTGGGGAGTGCAACCATTTTTATTTTTTTGGTAATAGCTTGGGTTTGATATTAAACAAGCAAGCCTGAAACTAGCCTAAGTTAGACTGAGCAAGCCAAACTAATAATAAGTCTCCCTGTAATGATTGGGAGCTGGTTACAAGCCATTTCTTTTAATAGCTGTAGCAATTTTATGAACAAATTCCTCTCATATCTTCATTCTTTATGTGATAAGTAGGACATTGGGTTCATTATGTTATCACATATTTTTTTCAATCTTCATCAGAGCCTACTTTCTTTGATTTGTCTTGATTTCACTCTTCTAGTTCTTTGTGAGCTACTAAAATTTATTTGAATAATTCTCCTTTCTTGATTACTATAAACTTGCTTTGCAAACTGCTGTTTTTGCTATTTCCCATAAGTTGTGATGTTTATCTTCTGTTATCATGTATTCATATTAATTCTTAAGTTCATAAAATAAGTTTTTTTAATAGTTTCTAAAGTTTTCTTGATGGAACTTTGAATTTTATTCTTGTGATTAGGAAATGTCATAGTAAGGAATTGCTGTTGTTGTGCTGAAACATCATAACCAAAGCAAGTTAGGGAGGAAAAGGTTTATTTGGCTTGCACTTTCACATAAAGGTCCATCACTGAAAGAGTCAGGGCAGAAAAGTGAGGAGAGGATCTGATGCAGAGGCCATGTAGGAATGCTGCTTACTGACTCAGTCTCCGTGGCTTGCTGAGTCTGTTTTCTTGTAGAACTCAGGACTTCCAGCTTCAGGTGTTTCAACCTACAATGGGCTAGGCCTTTTCCCATCAACCACTAATTCATAGAATGCCCTACAGGTGGATCTCTCTTGTGTAGACATTTTCTCAATTGAGGTTTCCTCCTTTCAGGTAACTCTAGCTTGTCTCAAGTTGACAAAAGATTAGTCGGCAAGAAACTGATTAATTTGTTGTCAGTGTTTCTGATTTGTTGGAACTTGGTTTGTCACTGACCTGTATCACATATACTATATGGAAGAATATATAAATATTGTAGCTATAGGAAATATTCTGATGATCACTTGGAGGTCAGTTTTTTCAAAGTTTCAATTTAATTTTGCTTTTTGGTATTGATAGTGCATCCACTGTTGAAAGTATGTATTCCTACTGTAATATGACTATATTTTTCCATTTAGAAATAATTAACTTCTTGATATTTTAGTGAATATTAAGAGTGAATATGCACAATATAATTTTAGAATTATATCATCTACTTGAATTCATTCTTTAACTTTCATATAATGATATTCCTAAAGGCAATAATTCTTTTTGTCTCATAAAAAGATTTTATCTACTTTATGAATTAATCTCTTAATTATATGTACTTTGAGTCACTTTTATTTTAAAGCAGTTTCTCAGTAGGTAACTATGACCAGCCTGGAATTTGCTACATAGAGGCAGCTAGACTTGAATTCATTGAAATCTTCCTTTATTGGACTCCTAAGTACTTGAATTAAAAGTGTGTATCAACACATCTTACAAAGGACCACTTTTTCTTGTTCATAGTGTCTAATATTTAATGCAATGCAAATACTATGTAAATAAAGTATTGAGAAAATAATGAGAAGACAAACACCTATACATGTTCAGTATGGTTGAACTCCTCCTCTAGAGCTCCTACATCTCTCTAGTCTTCTTTTATCCTTGTGTCTTTCTTGATAAAAATCCATATTTATTCATATATTTATTTGGGGAATTCTATTTGCATGGGTTATTTCATGTGTCCATTTAGTTGAATAGTTACAGCATCACATAGTTATGTATAACTCACTTTAAAATTTCGAGTCACTCTGACTTTCCATTGAGACAGTTGTTATTTATTATTTATACATATATATATATTAGTAGACACTATCTTGTTACAGTCATCTTCTACTATCTTTTCTCTTTTTATTGTCATTCTTTTGATTAATTTCCTACTGTCACGTAGTCTCCAATAGTGATGAAATAAACTGCTTTATGCTTTTGTTTCTTGTGCGTTATTTTTACTTTCAATTCATATTTTTATATTTTGTATACAATGAAACAGAATTTGGTGGCTCCTTGAGCTCACCAGTCTACTACCAAGAATTTAAATGCTTTTTCCTTTCTTATTAAGATGTCTCTAGTTCTATTCCAAGTCTAACTTCAAAGTCATGACTTTCTCTCTATCTTTTCCTGGCAGCTGCTGGGATTTTTCCCTAGCCTGCTTTATACCTTTTTTAAAATCTCTAATAAAGTTGTCCCTGATATCTGAAATAAAAAGACTTACAAAACATTTTTTTTTTATTTTAGCAAGCCATATGGATATAGAGCATCTAGAGGTGGGAGAAACAGCAAGTGAGTTATAAAGGCCATACATAAGAGGAGCATCAGAGTCTCAAAGAGGAATGGTAAGAGCCAGGGGGCCTTGAATGCTATATTTCAAGTTCTAAAATACAGAAAATGCCAAACCTGAATACTCTGTGTGGAAAAGATATTTTTTATAATTGAGGGAGAAAGAAAATCTTTGTCTTTATAAAAACAAAATAAGGAAATTCAGGGGTACTAAGCCAGGTCTACAAAAACAAAATAAAAAAAAAGAAAAACAAAATAAAATCCCTGAAAGAATCTTGGATCATATTCATTACAACACAGG
>NC_022009.1:69970495-69988556 GCF_000317375.1 Microtus ochrogaster
AATGCATCTCTTTGCTGGAATTAGAAACTATTTCTTTCAGATAACACCATAGACTGAAGACCAGCAGCAATTTAGACATCCCTTGAGACTCTAGCATCAGTTGGGCACAGTGAAGATTTGTACTAAAAAAACTACCAGATTCATGTCCTTTCCTTTAGGATATACCAGTATTAGATTACCCAGAACAAAACCTTTAGCCAGTCTAATGAACACACACATAGAGAAAGAGAGAGACAGACAGACACAGACAGAGACACACACACACACACACACACACACACACAGAGAGAAACACAGAGAGAGAGAAACAGAAAGACAGGAAAGACTCTCATACATTCATTTTCTTAGTTCTGTACCTTTAAAAAACCCTGAATAATACAATTTTCTTTCATCTCTCATATATATATCATACATATCGTGTATGAGATTAGGTTATTTATCACAACAAGAATCTTTGAAGTGACACCAAAAAGCTTAGTGTTTATTTGGTTACCAAATCACAGGATTTTTTAAGGTTCCCTGCCTTTTAAGGTTCTTCTCTTTTTTTTTTTCTGTGCTAAATTTAATGGATTTTATTCTTTGTAGTTCATTGTTGATACTGATGCCCTCTGTTATAGTTTTGAATTTTGCTAAGTTTACATTAAACTCAGAAATTTCTACTTGGCTTTTAAATATCATTTTACTAGTTAATTTTTTTTTCTGTTGTAATACTGATGCATTTCATTGTGTTCTGAATCCAGCCCTGTGAAACTCCCTGTTTGTGAGTTCTACCTTTTGATAAGCTAGTTACTTATGTCACATTATGTGATTTGTTAGATTTTGATTTTCAGAAAGTCTTTAATGATTATTTGTCTTTGACATATTTGGTCCACTGAAAACTTAGACATTTATTTTAGTCCTTCTACTTAAGTTAATGTGTTTTTGCATCACAGAAATTCTAATCAGGTTGTTTAGTTTCTCTGAGCCTATAATCACATGCCCTATTGCAGGAGAATAACCAAGTCCATCAGTTTTGGTAGTGTGCTGCCACTCTCCTAATAGTAGAGGGAAATCAAACTCAGGTATAAGCAATATTGAGCAGGTTGGTATGCTGCTCCCAAAGAACCTAGAGGATATGTGATAAAGAGTAGCCTGCTACTTCATTCATTTTCCCTGGGGCTAGGATAGGCCCAGATTGCTTATCCATACAAACTGGCATGTATAGTTATCCTCTATGTCATTCTGCCTGGCTCTTATTAGAACCACAGTGTGTGGGCCAATTTTCCAGGCTCCTAAGGTAGCCCTTTTGCTATGAATGCTTCCACAGCAAGTAACATTTTAATAATGGTCTAGTATCCAAGACTATGATAGATTTCATAAAGAACAAAAAACCACCCACTGCTGTGTGCATTTCTTGTAAAAGAATGCTACAAATACATCTGGGTGGTATTCTACCAAGGGAAGTACAGTCAGAAAGAGCACATGTCTTCCTCTGCCACTGCGCAATCTGAATTAGATTGTATTTTTGTATCGCTGTTATAAAGCACCAAACCCAAAATCAACTTGGGAAGGCAAAGGTTTATATAATCTTACAGCATGCAGACCGTCATCCAAGGAAGTTAGGGCTGAAACTGAAGGCAGGAAACTGAAGGCAGGATCTGAGGCCTTGGTAGAACACTGTTACTGGCTTATTCCAGAGTTCTTGTTCAGTCTGCTTTCTTATAGCACCATGAGATAATCAGCCCTGTGTTAGCAATGCCCACAGTAAGCAGGACTGTCCCACATCAACCATCATTCAACAAAATGTACCACAGGCTTGCCCACCTGCCATTCTGGTTGAGGGTATATTATCAATTGAACCTACTTCCTCCGAAAGGACTCTAGATTGTGTCAATCTGACTTAGGACTAGTCAGTATAGAGCATGTTTAAACTTGTTCCTGTAAGAAATATAGGTATAAAAGCTATTGAACAATCCTCCTGTTTCACAAGCTCAATTTTACCTGGAACTCCAAATAAAATTTGGTAGTTACTACTCTATTATTCTCACCAATGCTACTGTTCAGTTGAGATAAAACTACAGATCTGCAGATATCCATACATTGTGCATCAGGCTCATTTTCAGGTTGGCACAGATGTGGAATACATCAAATGTCAGATTTGCTCCACTGCTGTGCACATGTGTATCTGATACCGGGCCAAGTCAGGTGTTCTGTCTGTTAGATCTAGAATACACAATGGGCCTGTTGAGGTTTGGTGTAGGGTCACCATGATGTAGTTGAGCTCTGAAACAAGTTCTCCACAGCTTTTCCTGCCTTACTGCACAGCGAATAAAGTCTTGATTACCATTCTTCTCTTGAGGTTCTCTCAGTGAAGCCATGTAAACGTCTTTGTTATCTATTAAAGCTGTGTTAGTTCAGTTGGGGCATTGTCTTTGGGTTTGTGTGGTGGAACTCTCCCTGTCATTTCTTTTAAGCATGGTAGGGTTGCTGTTATACTTCAAAGTTCAAACTTACTCTTAATTCCTTTCTCTTTTACCCAACAAGCTATACTGTTTAGAGCAAGGGGAGGGTGACATGGAAAATCCATTCTACATTGCTTTCTTCAACACATCTTTTATTTCATTATTCAAGACCTGTAGTCAGAATTCCTTACCTCATCTTCGTAGCTCATGAGAGAGTAGCTTGTTGTACGATTATTTATTTAAATTGCTTTATGCCTGTAAACTATAGGTAGAGAATCTAAAAAAAATGTTCTTTTTGAGTATTTTAGAGATAAGATATTATTTCCCTCTCTCTAGGTAATTTCTGATGATAAAAGCAAAGACTGTCTCAAGTGTCTCACTTATATGTGATGAGACAGTTTTGATTCTTTCATAGTTTGGGCAGCATTTGGCTTTCTATTGCCTCTTTATTTTATTCATGTTTTGTCCTATTTAAAGTTTATTGTGTTTACCTTCACATTTGAGAAATTATACTCATTCTTCTGTCAATTAATTCAGTTTTCCATTGTCCATTTTCTCTCTGCCACTTCTATAGTGCATATATTCATTGACTAAGCGACTTCTCACAAGTTTTATAAGGTCTGCTCATGTTTCTTCATCTTTTCATTCTTGGTTTTCTTTAAGTTCCTTAGACTTGTTAATTTCAAATTACTTGTCCCCATCAACTGAGACTTTCTTCAGTCTGCTCAAGTCTCACATTGTCTACTTCAGTGAAGATAATAATTCAGTTATTATATTTTTATTTTCTGTTTGTACATTTACTAAGGGCTATGGTTTTGCTGATAGATTAACTTTATTATGAATAATTTTATAAATTATTTAGTGTATCCTTTCTTTTGTTCCATTTGTATTTTATGCTTAAATCAGTTTTTTTGTACAATGGTTCTAATGTGGTCACTGACCCAACTCTTTAGAAAATGTGTATGAGAATCTCCTTTAGTGAGATATGAGTCACTGTTTCTTTGTCTGAGCTACACTATTTTGATGGAAGAGGCATTTAGAACAATTCATCAGAAATACTTCTAAGTCTTTACTAACAGGCACTGAATCTTTGATAATGAATAACCTGTGATGAAGAAATATTATGAAGGGAATTTTTATCCTTTTTGAAGGGGGATATTGTTGTTAATACTTGGGTTTTGTGTCATTGTTTTTGCATGTTCCCCCCCCCCTCTCTCTCTCTCTCTGTGTGTGTGTGTGTGTGTGTTTGTGTGTGTGTGTGTGTGTGTGGTATGCAGGCACAAGTCTTTTTCTGAGCCTTTTAAAAGTTGATTTTAAAATACCTGTTAACCCCAATAATCTAACCCTGGACTCTTCTTGGGACTTCAGCTATCCATTTTATTTCTCTATCAATAATATGATGCCTTTGAGAATTTGGATTTATGGTCTTCTTGAGTTTTCATGTATCATGATATACACCACTGCCTCCACAGCTCAATATTGAGACTTTCATTATTTTGATATTCAGGTATCATCTTCATATCAGATGTTAAATTTTCTAGTCACTCGAGAAGCACTGAAACAGATAAAAATCACCAAATCATTTCATTCAAATTACTTTGGCAAGAAGTAAGAACCATTATTTCTCTTCTGTATCAGCATTATTGTGCTCAAAGTGTTGAAAGGGCAGATAAGATGATAGAAACTCCCTAGCTTTTTACTTGTGGCATTTTCTTAATTGGTGGTCATTTTATTTGTTACTGTAGATAATTGACTTTTCCTCTAAGTTCCTATAATGCTATTTTAATTATTATGTAATTAGGCTATATACTTGAGTTTTGTATGTGAGGGGAAAAAGTCTGGGTTTCCTCTCCACTGAGTTTCTTAAATATAATCTATGGCACTACAAATAGTATATAGCGACTTCTCATTTTTAATGGTTAATATATATGTCACTCCATAGTTATTGGTTGTCCTCAAGCCACAGAAGCACTTGAGTATAACAAGCAATTCACAACATGTTGCTCTCAATGGGAATGGGAGTATTCTGATTGTTTGCCTCTTCCCCCTTTCATAAAAGCACACAAAATAGGAGTGCATATGCAGTGAATGTAACCTTTTGAGTTTCTTAGAACTAAGAGTTCCTTTGCAAACAGTGCTTGCTGCTATCTGTATTGGATTGATATGACATTTATCGTTACTTGTGTGGTGATGTGTGATAAGAGTTAAGTTTATCACACATTCCACAGTCAAGGAGATTTAACAAAATACATCAATCTAACCTAGATTTATTGTGTTTCTTTTTTGATTGCTTCTCTTGGTTGATTTAGAAGATAAATAGGGCTCCATTTCTTTGTAAATGAAATAATTTGTGTTTGAGTGAACATTCAATTTTAATACAAAAGAAAATTTCTCATATTGTTAGAGATTAATTAAATAGAAAAATTATTAAGTCTCTGACCATTATAAATCTTTGTTTCTATGGCTTCATAGTTGTTTTTAAAGAAATGAATAATAAAGTTGCCTCAGTAGCAATAGCTAAGCAGAAAACTTAGAAATTAATGTATTAAACTGTCAGCCAGATATTATGCCTCTATATGGTAGGATAGCTAACAGTATCAATTCTAATTTTTTCTTTCCCTTCATACAGTACTTATTAGGAGATAAAATTATCTGAAAGCTGCAGAGAAAAGTGAAAAGTTTGATATCATGTAGCCTTAAAGCTAAGCAAAGAGATGTTTATAGACTCCACCTGTGCACTTGGATTTTTCCAAATGTCTTTTGAGTCATTTAGACTATTTACTCTGACTGACTCTTATTGTGGTATTCTCTTGTTTTATTGACCGATGTCTGAGTCTTATATAATTGTTTTCAAGTCATTACATGCTATTCCTAATGACTTCCTCAAGAATTATCAATTCTAAATTGCACTTTCTGTTATTTTACTCTTAGGTTTGGAAACCATACAAAAAAGACCATACAAAGTCTACATAAACAGCAACTGGATTTTAACTGGGAGTCCTAAGAACTTCCTTAAAATTCAAAAGTTTAAAGGCTGTGTTCTCTAAGCAAACGTTTTAATTCATATGCAAAGAATTTGTCAAATTTCATTTTAATATTAAACTCAATTTATATAAATATATTTTAAGCATTCATGTTATTAAATAGTATCATTCTCTTTAACTTAAATATACTTAAATAATTACCTCGAAAAACTATTGTTTATTATTTTATCATTTGGGTAAAATGTGAGTACTGTACCAGTGATGATAGATTAAATAACACTGCATGGTACTCCTTTTCCTACACATTCCAGATGCTGAGCAGAAATATTTACTGACCCTTGCAGCATGGATTGAACACTGTCTCTTTAATGCATTACTTCAAATGTATGAGTATATCTGTGTTGAGTATATCCATATCAGATATAGATAAGTGATAGGTAGATACAAATAATAGGTGATAGATTAGATAATTAGATATAGATATCTTGAGATGAAAATAGGAAAATAAGGAGATAGTAGAATTTACTTTCTAAACATTTTATATTTAATTTCCAAAGCTAGTCATATAAAAAATCTTAACTATAAAGTGTAAACAAGTGTGATTAATCCTCTACTTCATACCAGTAAAGGAAAACCAGAAAGTACTAGGGAACAACTTGATGTTACTATATATAGCATATATATTTACAAGACAATTCCTTAACAATTTTCAAAAAGCTAGTAGGCCATTTTGTAAGTCATGTGTTAAACAAGCTATGTAAAAAATATTTGGCAAATATAGTTTAGGAAATACATCTATTGCATTGGTCTCATTATAAGGATTCAGGAGTTGTTTCATTCGCGAAAAGCAGAGGTTTATAGATTATATTATGTAACAATGACATATGGAAATGCTTCCAACTGAGCAGAGAATTGTGGATTCTGTGGACCTCCTTACCCACTCTGTGATTTGATGGTTAACATGAAGTGTTTCTGGAGAATTTAGTCAGACTGCACTCCTCTGCTGAGTTCCCAGTGAAACCTGATCATTGTCCTTTCTTAGGAATTCTAAGTTGCCCCAGTAAATTTTTGCAGTTCCAAAACCAGCACATATAATGGTAAAGGGATTTGCTTTGGATTCACTTGAAAAATATCCCACCTTGTAACAGTAATTTAGAATGGTTCTCTTTTTCCATTTAGCACATCTAGATCTAGGCTAAATGATGAATCTGTTATCCAGGAAGAAACCAGGGTAGATAAAGAGTTATAGTCCATTCAGAATTGAAAAGTTTCGCTCCCTATTTTCAGTCCTTGAAAGTAGAGGGCAAATTCATATTGCTTAAAGCTCACTTACCTCTTCAGCAAATAGTCCACTTTCACCATCAAGATATATGAAATGATTCTAAATCATTAAAAGTATTGTATAAGAGGCTGAGATGATTCAGATTAATTTCTTTGCATTCAGTGTTTCAGAGACATCTGAGCATTTATTACTGCTCTAGTTATATGCTATGTTGTTCATTGAAATGACAGGAACGTTTTATCTCAAGCACTTAGAGAAGAATGCATTTAAAGTACATTTATTAGACATTTTATTGAAAATGCAGGGCTTTAATAATGCATGCAAAGATGTTATCATAAATAGTAGTTGGCAATAAACAAGAGTCTAAAAGATTTTATAGGAAATGACCAGAACAATAGCTGTCTCTAGCAACATGGAATATTAATTTTAAAGTCTTCAGAGAATTCTTCTTTTATAGTTAATGCATATTTGTACTTAACTAAAAGAACAATAAGGTTGAAAAAGAGTTGCCCCCCATTTTTTGTATCTGTTGTTTATGTATTTTTCTGGCTTTATTTTGTAAACAGAGCTACAATACACAAATTAAAGAACCCCCAGTTTTATATGCAGGAAAAAATGCTTGTTTCTTACCCACAATTACCTAGTTTGCTTATGTACAGAACATTCAGGATTTCTAAAAATCTGAATAGCTATGCGAACTATCAAAATTAAGTGATACCTGATTGCTCTACATACATAGGCTGGATTTTTGGCCCTAAAAGTGTTATGAGATGTAAGATTAATCTTTAAAATGATTCAAAGCATATTTTAGAAGATATTCAAAACCGAATAGTTTAAGATAGTATGGATAAATAGCCGTATGTTGACAAAAACAAATTCACAATATTTCTTATCTTTATTCTTATAAAACAGGCAAGGGCTATTAAACTCCTTCATCATCAAGGGCAATCAGACAAGCCACAAGGCTTTAAAGTGTAAAAAATGATATGTACTTCACAGCTCCCAAGAGATTTACTGCACATAAAGCAGACTTTTACAACCGTGGATGAGATTGTGCTTCAGTCTTGGACATACCCATTCTTTATGGTCATTAAAAGTTATTGAGTTAACTGTTCATTATATGGTTTAATCTACACTTTTACTTTTTTTCTCTACTTTTAGGAGAGCTCAGGTAGTTAGGTTAAAATAAGTACTCTGCGAAAACTTTCAAAATGTTTAAGGTTTGACCTCAGGGTAAATGTAGTTAAAATTCTGAGTTTAAAGGGATTTGATCTCAACTCTTCTTAGTCTATATCTACTGCAAATATTTCAGTTGAGCCATTCTTGTCTTGCACACCCTCCCTAGCACTGTTTTGTTTTTAAGAGGTTTCTAAATTAAATGTAGTATAATAATATAATTATTTTCCTGTGGAGTGATTCTTCATGTTCTATTTTTCACATAACTTTCTGCGCAGCAAATTAAGGATACATTCCCCTATAAATACAGAAGAAAATGCCAGAGAATACTTTCATGCATGATGCAAAGATGTATTCTAATATACAATAAAATAAAACACTGGTGGTTTGCTTTATATTAGTACCGATAATCTACATTGCTTAACTGCAATGGATTCTGAGTAGGATGGTGTCAAGCTTCATTGAGGTAATCTCTTCATAAGAACATATTAAAAGTGGATTAAACGAATATGTAACATAAACTTACAGCCTATCTTGAAGAAAATATACAAATGTTAAGGATGAGTCTGAGTTCTGGATAGCTTGTTGGTAATGTGTAATTGATTAGGAAGAAAGTAATGAAATATATGTGGTCCAGTTGTCAAAACAAGCAAACAGTGTGGAGTTAATTAAGGAAAAATAATGTTCCAAATGATTAAACTGTCAATTTGATGTTAAAGTAATTATGGACCTTGCAACTACCTGTTTTGGATTCTGGTTCTCTGAAATGGAGAGGGAATATTAGATTACAGGGCTTTTCACTAACTTCATCTGCCACATCCTGTAATTTAACCTTCCTAAATTAATGCAGGGTAATCATTGAGTGTTGAGAACTTTCTTCACATGTTTCTCATATTTACTTAAGTTACTCCTTTGATGCCTGCTTCAAAATTTTCTATGTTTAATTTTGTTTGGTTTTACTTTGCAATTTCTGCTTTGGCTATATTCTGTACTGTTTGGTCTCTGTTTCTTGTAATAAGCACCCGATAGCTTACTAAAGTACTTTCTTCGGATAGACGCTTTACCAAGGACCAATTACAATGTATGAATCATTAGGAAAGTCTTTTGTCTTTGCCTTCTGACATTCATCTATTGATCTGCAATCTGTCCTCACTATTATCTGTTATTTATTTACGTATCTAACATTTTTCTAAGGATCTACATTTGAATCTGTCATAGTCGTACTTTTTCCTTTTGTGTATGTGACTCTTAGATTTCAAATGTCATTATAACAAACATTAAATTAATCTTTTTAGAAAAGTACTATTTTTTTTACATTTATTTATGTGTATATGTGCATGTGTCAGTGCATGTGTATGTATGGTGGGGGATGTTTGTGTGGGTGGATATCAACAGCAGAAGGCATCCAATTCTCTAGAGCTGAAGTTGCAGGCAATTGTGAGCTGTCTGGTATAGGTGTTAGGAACTAAATACCTGTCTTCTGGATGAACAGAAACCCCTGGGGTATAACTCTACCACATGCCCTATTTATTCTTTATTAAATTGAATAAAAATAGTTTTGAATTTCAAAGTTAAATTTAAATTTTTTTTATGTTTCATAGTTCACTTATGAGTTAATAAATGTTTTATTTATTGCTTAACTAACCATTTCTATTAACCTACACATTTTGAATGCATTTTCTTCTGGATTTATTGTTATTATAAAGCTATCTTTTTAATTTCTGGAATTGTGCAAATCTTAAAATTGTAGTCATTTCTATTTGTCTTTAATTTTTAATATTTCACATATTATTACATCCAGTTTATTAATTTTGATTCAGGGATTTTTTTTGTATTCTAGAAAATTCCAGAATAGTTTGAAACAACTCAACATATATTCTGAAATACCTTCATTTCCCATGGTGATAGTCTCTTTAGATTTCCTAGACTGGAAATATTCTTTAATTTCTATACATAAGCCTTTCTAAAGAGTATGTCATCTCTTTGCTTTATGTGTTTTGTTGTTATTACATGTGTATTAACCAAATACTTAAGTTTGGTTTGACATTTCTTTTTCTCTTCTGATGTTACTCTCTCCATTTTTTTTTTTTTCAGATGACATTGGACAGCTTTCCTGGGAGACAGGGAAGGAAACAGTCATTTACTCTTGATAGGGAGGATAAAAAAATCACCAAAGAAAGGATTCCATCCAAGTCTAGCTTGGTAAACCAATAAGGTTATTGGTGTATGGGAGACTTGCAGGAGTCTCTGCCTCATTCAAGTCCCTGAGTTACTGTACTAGTAAAGAGATTACCAATAGCTACAATCTTGTGAACAGCAAGGATCTATGTAGGTGATCACAGATGTTCTGATTTGATTCTTTTAACTAGATTTCTGTGTCAATAAAAGTTAGTTCCTCTTTTAAGCCTGTTTAGTTATCTTTAGACAGATATGAGCTAAAATAGTCCTCATCTATAAACTTATAATAATATATTGTCTCAAGATATGATTAATATTATATTTTATTATTTAACTACTGTGTCTAAATATGATAATCATTCAATAAGTATTTATTGTATAATGTCTTAGAAAATATTTGTAATACATCATTGCATCATAAGTTTTAATATAGCCACTGACAATAACTAAATATTCTAGAAATATTTTGGATCTATAATGCTGTTATTTAAATACTTACTTTAAATTTTAAAAAAAAGGGATATAGCAAACAAAATCAATTATTTGTGAAAGTAACATAAGATTTACAAATGAAATGATTATGTAAAATTTAACTTACAAATTTAAAATATTGGAAAAATGATTCTGAAGATGAATTTTTTCTAACTTTCATCACCAGTTATAAGCTGAGAGAATGATTAAACTTGACTTTAAATATGAACACTTTATTTCTTAAGTACTCTGTCACTTCAGTCACTAGGTACTAAAGAGATATTCAATAAAATGGGGAATCAAAATAGACAAGGAACAAATGAAAGAATTTCTGTATATATGAAGTCTGAATTTCACAAAGTGGCCACTTTAAAACAGCAGATAAACATTTTCATATTAATTCCTATTATTATCTTTGAAAGATTAAAAAATACATATATTTTTCTACTAACTTCTTTTTTTAAATATATGTGATGGATTTCAATGTCAAATAATTCTGTGATAATATTTTCTAGCGTCCCTTCCACTTTTAGTGATAAACTTGTTAAGAGTTATGTGTAAGAGAACTTTATTGTCATAGAGCCAAATAACCAAGATATGTAATTAAACCTAGGCAGAAAAGAGTGCATAATATGAATTGTTTTTTAAATAAATTGAATAAAAGAAAAGTATTAAAGAGCTCAGTTTTTAAAAACACTTCACAATAAAGAGTTTCACTTGTGATTAATATTCTCTGGAAAATCTTTATCGAACTTTCCATGACATATTTATAAGAAGCTAGAAATGGATTCAATCATAGAATTATTAAATAATTTAAAGATTTTCTTTCACAAATATGTTACAAAGTGTATTTCTCTTCTTGCTGCTGTGTAAAATCCTGACTTAAATATCAATGTGAGGGGATAGTGTTCTATGATGGGGAAGTCATGGTGATAGAAATAGGACAAAGGTGGTCATATTTTGTCGGCAGTCAGTAAATCCATAGAGATAATTACAGATGCTCAGATGATTTTCTTTTTATTTAGAATCAACATTACAGAGAGCTTTTAATAATCAAACCAAATTTATTAATTCCAGTTTTTTTTCTTTTTTTTATTGAGTTCTACATTTTTTCTCTGCTTCCCTCCCTTCCTCTCTCCTCCTCTTCAACCCTCCCCCAGGGTCCGTATGCTCCCAGTTTACTCAGGAGATCTTGTCTTTTTCTATTACCAATGTACATTAGATCTATGTATGTCTCTCTTAGGGTCCTCTTTGTTGTCTAGGTTCTCTGGGATTCTGATTTGTGGACTGGATTTCTTTTCTTTATGTTTAAAAGCCACTTATGAGTGAGCAATGTGATAATTGTATGCCTGGGTTTGGGTTACCTCACTCAAAATGATGTTTACCTGCAAAATTCAAGATGTCGTTATTTTTTTCTGCTGTGTAGTAGTCCATTGTAATTCCATTTTTGAACAATTCATTAACATGATTTCAAGACATAACCCCAATAATTAAAAATGTGAATGACACACACACACACACACACACACACATACACACATACACACACACATACACATATATATGATATTTAGTACTGTTTATCTTAGATTTTAGATAATGTATGCAATGTACCAATACATGCTGGTCTAAATCCATATGAAATGTTAAGGATTTCTTGATCATTCAAATGTTAAACAAATTCAATATATTTTGCTATAGGAGTGCATTACTTAAAATATTAGATAATTATAAAGTTCCCTATATCAAAAAATAATCACCCTTCAAAATTTGTATACTATTTTTTAATCTTTTCCCTTTCCTCCTTTACTGATATTTAAACATATAGTCAACGTTGCCAAAAATCATCCCTGTGTTCTAAATGATTTAAAAATTTTTTATGTATGTTGCTACATTGATTTTCCTCAATTCTTAGTGACAGATAACTTTTCAGTACTGTCAATTTGAATTGATAATTTGCATAAAATACCATTTTGCAATTTATCAATTAAATTAATCCTTCATAAAACCTCCAAAATTTTTATTTATTTTGGTAATTCTTTGTGATTTGACATAATCTTTATTTTCTTTTCATAGGTCTTTTTACTCTCTTGTCAAAATGAATAGAATTTCACAAATCATTAGATATTTCATTCAAAATTATTTAGATTCTCTACTCTGCATATGATATCATGCAAGAGATTGTAGTAGAATCATATGAATATTTAGGCTCTAAATGACTTGGGAAAGCCAACTTCTCTGTCTCCACTGATTACAGACACACAGTCTCCCTCTTAGGGTACTTTGCCAACATTCCTGGATCTTTCCCTGTGGATGCTTGACAATACCATAATGTCAATCAGTTCGTGGTCTCCACTATGACTTAAACATTATAGCTTTGAAAAGTAGTTTCTCAGGGCTTTCTCCATGACCCTACTACATATCAATTGGCTTCATTCATGCTTAATGCTGGGAGAAATGCTCCAGGAACACTTCAATCAAGCATCTTTTGTACTTATAAAGCTCTAGTTATAGCATCATAGGTCATTTCTATCCCAACGTTAAGACTCTTCCACATACCACAACCAGGTCCCAATCCTGTGAGCCACATGGTCAGGTTCATCACAGTAAGGGTCCATTGTTCAGCAACTGGGCCTGTATTATTTAATTTTTTCGTTGTTGTGGCAAATTATCTTTTAAAAGCAATATGAGGAAGAAAGGGGTTATTGTTGCTCACAGACTGAAGTGTATTAATCACGGCAGTGAAGTCATGACAGCACAAGACAGCAAGCAGCGTAGAATGGGAGATGATGCATCATGTAAAGGTGAGTACTGTTGCTTTCTCCCTTTTTAATATGGTGATGGGTCCCAGCCATTGGGATGGTATCTCCCACATTTCAGGGGACAGTCCCACCCCAAACAACTTAATCTAGTAAATCTATCAGAGACGTATCCTGAGGCTTGTCTTTCAAGTGACTCTGGATCTTCTCAGTTTGACAAAATAAACCACCACATACATTTACCCAAATACAGACAGAATTATTCCTATAGATGAGTTGATCAAAATCAAATTTAACTTCATGATAATGATTGCACACGGCTTATATTTCTATACTAAATATGACACAACTTTGTATTTCTGTGAATGGAAAATGCTATATATTACTATAAATAGAAAAATCTCAAATTAAGATTGTAAAAATTATTTCATGCTTTAATACCACATACTTCAAATAAGAGTTTTCTGGACTTTTGCATGATCTAGGTTGATATTTTATGGCTAGCATTAAACAATTAGTATTGTAAGCAGCAGTCTGTTTCATTGAAGAAACCTAAGTTTCAGGTACTACATTCAGTATACAATAATCATTTTTAAAAATAACTATAAAGTATTATGATTATTTGTTGCACCACTGGAATCTTCTGAGAATTTTTTAAAAGAAAAAGTATGCCATACTAGAAATACAGAAAAAAAATTGGAATTTTTTTTACAGTCTAATGAAATTTGATATATTCTTAAGTCATGTGAATATGACTCTAGGAAGGATTTCTAATAATGAAGGATGTGGAGCCTGAACCGGTCATCTTCTGTAACCAGGTAAGGCTTCTAGTAGTGAGACAGGGACACCAACAAAGCCACAAAACCTTCAACCTATAACCTGTCCTCCCTGCAAAACATGTTGGGGCAATGGCTCTTCAGAGCTTGTGGGAGTAGTCAGCACATGACTGGTCTAATTTAAGGTTCATGATATGAGAAGCAGCCCAGGCTTGACACTGCCTGAATGGTCAGGAACTAGAAGCTAGATGGTCCAGAGACCTAAAGAAGACTCAAACAACACTACTCTTTCTTTGTAAATTTAACTGCACAAACTTTCTTTTTGATGCCTACGACCCAAAAAAAGGAAAAATGGGCATTTATGTAGAGACCCTAGGAAGTACCTTACTGTCCCTTGGTCATTGGTGCTTTGAACCTTGACTTCTCCAAGGTGGAAGGATGAAACAGGATCATAAACAGTCACAATCCATGTCTACAGCTATATAAAAAGGGGAAAATCACATGAAATCTAAGAAAGAACAGTGTGCCTTGACACACACAGTTTTCCATCAAATCCATCTTCACACATAGTCCTGGAATGGAAAAAAAAAAAAAAGAAGAAGAAGAAAATGCAAGGAGGAAGTTGAAATCAGGGTATGGACACACTTTAGAAGGTTTTTGATGCATCAAAACCTTTGTGAATTGAGGAAATGATTTAAAGCAGAGTTGTTTCTCTTGGGAAATAAAGCTCTCTCCTGGAAGATAGAATAAAAAATGGTCCTGAAGAACTTAATAAAATATCAGATGAGAGAGCTGTGGGTCAAGCCCTTTAACCAAACTGAAATGCAACTGAGTTTACCTCTCTACGGAGATTAGAGAAAGGTGGGCACATACATAGAACCTGAATCTACAAGCCCAAATTATCTCCATTGCAACCGAACATGGTAAAGCAGAGACTAATAGTTACATAAGCATACCCAACATACATTTAGAAAACCTGAAAATTATGCCAAGTATAAAATCGGGAACCACATTATAATTTTAAAAAAGAAATAACATGCATAGAGCAAATTAAAGATACTACTCTTGTTGTTACTGTTTTCTTTTGGTTTTTGATAGGTATCTCTCTGGAAAAAGAGCTGGTCAGTTGTCCTCGTTAGCTTAAATGAAGCCCAATATGGACAACTTTAACAGAACCACCATTTCCAGGGAATAACTTTCAAAAATTTCATCTCTGAGTTAGCCCTAGCTGTCCTGTAACTCACTCTGTAGACTAGGTTAGTTTCCAACTTGGAGATCTGCCTGCCTCTGTCACTCAAGTGCTGGGATTAAAGACATGAACCACAACCACCCAGATACCATTTGTAAAAGTCATATGAAAAATGTCGAAAGAATAATTCTACACCAAAATGAAATAGAAATTATTATTGAATAAAATACTACTTAATAAATGTCAAAACTTTCAAGATTAGAGTCATCCAGAATCCTTGCATCTGAAAAGGAAGACAGGCATATGGTTGCAATAAGAGGAGGTTCTATGGAAGCAGAAGGCCAACAGTATGATGAAGAACAGATGAAATTCAGAAATATTTTGTTTTAGAATCATAAAAAATGCCCTCAAATCATCACTTACTGTGTAAAAGTAAAATAGAAGTCTAATCCTAGTAAAGAATTAGCAAAAATTAAGTAGAAAGTTTATTCCTGCCCCTCTCTGCCTCCTGACTCCTATGAGGTAGGCAGCTTTCCTTTGTTATGATCCTCTCTCAGGTTTCTCCACTGTTATAGGCCTAACAAAAGTGGCATCAGCTGATTAGAACAAAATCTCTGGAACCATGAGCTGAAATAAATCTTCCCTTTATGAAAATAAACAAATAGGAAGTTGAGAAAGCACAATGGGCATATGGAAAACTTGGTGCATGTAGGGAAGTAGGGAAAAGGAAAACAATGTATTTAGGGAAACTTAGTCAAATTAAAGGTATATTAAAAAGTTTCATGGAAACCCATGATCTTTCCAAGGGGAAAATATTTAGAAAGTCAAATTAGGTTATTATTTCATTTTATAAGAATCTAACATAATTATAGTATTACTTCCTTTCAATTCCTCTCACGTACTCCTCTCCCTTGCTTGCATTAAAACGTATAGTCATTTTTTAACAGTGGTGAGATATATTCATATATATGTACATACATGCATACAAAAATACCAACATGTTTGCGTATGCTTAAATATGTAAGTACAGCCTGTTTAATCTCTATAATATTATTTGTATGTATGTTTTTAAAAACGTAGCATTTGGCAATTGACAACCAATTGGTTGTATCCCGGGAAGACTATTTCTCGCTCATTCAGCAATCTGTAGTTGCCTGTACTTTTTTTTCCCCTAGAATTCAGGCCTCCTGAGTTTTTACACTTCCACACCAGTGTGTTTGTCAGTGTCTAGTGTAGTTCCTGCTCACGTCATATTTAGGCAGTCATGTTTAGGTGAGATTTCATAGATGTATCTTCTCTGCCACTCCTAGGAAACAATCTCACAGACACAACCTCACAGGGGAAGAAAACTACCCTGGCTCTTTCTTTCTTTCTTCTCTTATCAATAATACTTGAGCATTAGCATTGTGAATGCCTCCACCATCACTGTGTGAATGTTGGATGGCTGATCTTTTACATATCTTATGCAGGCAGCCATCAACCCTGAGTTGAAGTACATGGACTCTGTCAGGCAGAGAAGACTGTATTCAGAAGTTACCCTTTGCCTCTGTTTCTCACAGTCTTTCTGCCTATCTTACCTGAGCCTTGGGAAAAGCGTGTACTATAGATGTACCATTTGAGGCTGAGCACTCCACAATAACTTATTATCTATACTTAACACTAGTGTTTTGTACTGGATAGTGTTGTCAAATTGATACAAGTTAGCATTATCTGGGAAGAGGAGCCTCACTTTCAAAACGCCTCCATCAGATGGCCTCTAGACTAGTGGTTAGTGCATCTTAACAGTTAATGACTGATATGGAAAGGCTGAGCCCATTCTGGAGAGGGAGCTACCTCTGTCCTTCAGCCCTTAAGGTCTTGGATGGTATACAAAAGAATCAGAGAAAACCAATAAACAACCTTCCTCAGTGGCATTCTTTTTTTTCAGTTACTGTCTCCAGGTTCCAGTCCTGAATTCTCCCTACTAATTACACAATTCTGTTCATAAAACCCAAGTTATTATGAAAACCAGTAGCTTTCTACAAAGATCAGTAAGGTGTGTGATAAGAAAAAGTCAGAAAAAAATATCACACTGAAGCTTTGGAGGCAGGAAGATTACATTCCCAGGCTCATTCTCAACTACGCATTGTGTTTTAAGTTACCTTGAGATACACGAGACTGTTTCAAAAAATAAAGTAAGGAAAGTAAGGAAGAGAGAAATGGAAGAAGAAATACAACAATGATTCTCAACAGTCTTAATGTTGTGACCCTTTAATACAATACAGTTCCTCATGTTGTGGTGGCCCCAATCATAAAATTATTCTGTTGCCACTTCATAGTTGTAATTTTGCTACTGCTATGAATTGTCATATAACTATCTATGGTTTTCAGTATTGAGAACCACTGGAACAGAAGGAGAAATGGAAGAGAAGAAGGATGTAGGAAATGAAAAGAAATGGAATAGCTTTGGTAAAAATATAGCCAAAAACTTTAAAGATTTTACCAAAATAAACTATAAAGTATTAAAAAGATGTTCTAAAAGATACAAAAAACTTCTGTATTCATGGTTCTAAAGAATTACTGATACTTTTATGGAAGTGTCACATTCCCAATAATAATTCATATATTAATTGTAATTTCTTTCAAATTTCTAATACTATTCTTCTTCATAGAAAAAATATTATCACAATAGTCAAATAAATCCATAAAGAACACAGGTAGCTAAGGGTACTCTGAACATCATGAGCACAGCTGGAAATAGTCTAGTTTCTAATTTCAGGTTCTATCTATCTATCTATCTATCTATCTATCTATCTATCTATCTAT
>NC_022009.1:69988656-70002178 GCF_000317375.1 Microtus ochrogaster
ATAACTTATATATGTTCTATAGTAAATATACACAAATTGCATACACATCCAAAGAAAAAACAACAGGGTATCTAGAACAACAGGGTTTCAGTTACACATATAACTCCACTCATGAAGTACCAACTAATTATTCACCAATGTGCCAAAAAAGTAAGTTTCCAAAAAAGGCCTTCTCTGTACCAAGTGCTCTTATGAAACTGCCCATCCACATATAGAAGAGTGAAACTAGATCCTTATCTCCCACTGAGCATGCAGATCTTCAAAAATGGACAGCAACCTCCGAAACTTGAAACTGCAGTTTTCAGGTTTGAGCAGATCCCAGAGGGAAAGGTCAAGATCTAGGCGCAGGCAATGCCTTTTTTTTTTAAAAGTACAATTTCAATAGTTCAGTAAATAGTCACAAAAATTAAAAACGGGATTCCATTATATTAACAATTCCAACAGATAAAAGAAACACAAATACGTAAGAAGATAGCTGAGAAAATTGAAAAAATATTGTGCCTAACCATTCATCTAACATGAGATTAATATCTGGAGTACAAAATTTAACCTCCCCAAAAGTAATTCCAGTCAATACATTGGGATATATATATATATATGAATATATATATATATATATGATACATGGAAAATAAGCAATACTTATGTATGTATATATGCATGTGTGTCTGCATGTATATTATTAGTGAGAATGTTTGAAAAATAAACCCTAGATTGACATTTAAATTATTTCACATAATCTGAAATTCAGCATAGTGTCTTCTTGAAATCAAACAAACAAAACCATAAAACCCTAAAAGGAGATTGAAGCAGGAAAGCGTAGAGAATAGCTTACAATCCACTCGGCTTGATCTATATACATACACTTTTTTTTCCACTATGTAATTTGTAGCCCAGTGTCCTCACCCTGTATATACTATGTGCACGCACACACACACACACACACACACACACACACACACACACTCACAGCCCCCACACAATACACCTGATAACTGCTGTCCACCAGAATCCGATTACACATATCCCATTCATCTCGTTTAAACAAAGGAAATAAATTACTCTCCTTTGGAAAACATTGAAAATATTCATTCCTTTTATAAAAAAATCAATTTGTCCTGTACACATGCTGAATGAAACCAAGGGAGGAAGGTTATTTCAAACTAGACTACTTTGGGACACATGCACAATAAAAAATATTCATCTATACAAAATATCTGTAGAAACATACACAGATATGTGTAAGAAACACTGATTGAAGTTGTGCGGAATGGTAGTTTACACATTTGCCACCTTGCCTCCTAACTAAGGGAAGGATACCTGCCAGGTTATTTCTACAACCAACAAAACAGAGACAAGAAAGTAAGCTCCTCCCTCCACCGTTTGTCATTTAAGTCCCAACTGTGCTATAGCCTTTAACTGTGTAAGACAGCAAGACAGCACATTTTGTAGATTAAACCAATAAAGTTGCAAACATAAAAGAAACAAATCTCATAATTGCGAATTTCAATTAAAGGAAGGGGGATCAAAGCAAACATTCTGCTTGAAATTACACAGCTGCTATCTATACAAAATGAGAAAATGTCTAGAGCCAGCCATCATTTTACAGAGGGAAAAAAATCTATGCAGCAAAGTCTGCAGCAGGAAGGATTGCCTATGCTCCTCACGTCCCAATCAGTAATACAGAAATATTGAGTAATAAATTCCCTGCCTCTCTCGATCTGAAACGCTCCCACCATCTGTGAAAGACAATTTGTAACAGCCTCAATATTAAGATTCAGTAAACAGACAATCACTCCCATTGTGCCAAGCAGTGGCTACATTTGGAGAAAAGCATAAAGCAAAACAATTAGTAACACCAAGACCCCTCCATTACAAATTATCCAGCCACCAAAACAACTAGTTTCAATTGTAGATTTTTCTTTTCTGCTGGAGAGGAGTGGGGGATGCTTCCCACATTTGGCTACCTCCCTGGCCCATGCATAGGCTTCATCCTAATGTCTTGAATTATTATTGATGGCTGAGGCAGTTCTGCTCTGTTGGTGAACCAATAATGTCAAGGCAGTACCTGCAAGATTAATTATAGTCGAGAACAGGCTGAGGTTTCCCAGGACTGAGACATTAATATAGACTGAGCATTAGTTTCAGAGGATTCAGCAGACAGCTGAACAAACGCCTCAAATGCTGTGATCCATACAAAATTCTGGTGGCTGTGTCCTAGCAGCCCTTCGACATTTAGAACCATTCTTTTGACTGCGAGGGAGAAAGCATTATACAGAATTTTAAAAGGACGGCTGAACATACAAAAAAAAAGAATCAACAATTCTCCCTGAGTGACAAATTGAACCTTAGCTTTACAGATGGCACAAATGACAGAATTTCAGCATGGGGAAATGTTGGCACCACTGTTTTGCTACTTTTGTGTCTAGAAAGTATGAAGTACAGCTCAAACAGTCTAATAGATTTACTGAGGAAAGTGACTAAGACAGTTTCTTCCCTTACTAATTCCATCCTAAGATATTTTTAAAGATTTATTTATTTTTAATGTATGTGTATGGATGTTTTGTCTGCATATATACCTGTATTCCATGCATATGCCTGACGGCTTTTGAAGGCAGAAGATGGCATCAAATCCCCTGGAACTGGAGTTACAGGAGACTGCAAGACACCATGTGGGTGCTGAGAATCCAACCCAGGTTCTCGGGAAGAGGAGTCAGTGCTCTCAACTAATAAGCCATCTTCCCAGTACCTATACTGATATCCTTGTATTTTACTTCTTGGATGTAAAATCATAAATAGAAGCTAGATGCAGAAATAAATAGAGTGAAAGAAATGTGACAGTTTTGACCTAGGAAATTTATCTTAAAGCTTCCACATTTTCCAACTCTTCAATTAACAGTACACTTTCCTATACATATTTATGTATACGTGATAAACATATAAACATTAGGTAACACTTGCACTGTGCTGGGGACTAAGGATGTTACATGTATGTATTGCTTTAATATTATAAAGAATGGTGCTTTAGAAAGTATATATTTAATTTATATTTACATAACAGAAAAGTGAGGTATTTATTTACTTACGGCTTAAACATCATTTTCCACAGAATGAATGAGCCACAGAGCTATGCTTTGAGTTCCAGCAACCTGGCCTTGGCATACAGTTTTTTTACCCAGCTGATATGCTGTTTGGTTTACATGAAGTGCACTTAATATGTGCACTTTAATTGTTTATATTTCATTCTTGCTATTCTAAAGTATCCGCAATGTAACAGAGAAAGAATAACCTCAGCAACAAAAGCACATGGTGGCCAAAGGCTTGTAACTACATACGTTGAATATGTCATCGTAACTACATACTGTTGGATATGTCATTGTAACTGGGAAGACATTTATATTCTAACACAGATGATGCAAAATAATTTATTTTACCATATGAGTTGAAGTTAGTTACTTTTTTCTCCCTATTCTCCGACAAACAGCAATCACATGGAAAGTGAAACAGTCCTACTTTGATTTATTTGTTGTCTTGCAATCTGATGACTATGGAGCTTATGATAGAGGTAAATTGCCTGGCATCTCTGCATGTGTAAAGACAAATGGATTTTGTCAGACTTGAATAGACAGGGAGGAACAGTGCACTTGTGGAGTGACATTAATTCCATGTCACTGGAACATCTGTATCCATACCTGAGTTCAGACTACCTATCTCCTGAATCAAGAGACAGAAGCGTTGTAATAGGAATTTTCTGATTTAAGCAGGTTTACAGTCTGAAACACAGTTTAGGGACATTCAAGGAGAGAGGCCATCTAGTGCTGGAGATGCTCTCTTTTGAGTGAGAAAACACAAGTACCCAGCACGTACTTTTCACTAACAAGAAGAAACACAGAGTAGGGGGCTAGCAGAGCACCATGCTCCCCACATATGCCTAAGCTGAGATACAGAGAACTTAACCATGTGGATAAAGCATGGCTCTCCTCTCTTGGGACATATTTCTATTGAAAATATCTGGCATGAGTACACTACCCTTGGCACTCATTCAATTTCTATATTTTTTTTCTTTTCTTTTCTTTCCTATACTTTCTTTCTTTCTATTTTTTCTTTTCTTTTCTTTTTTTTTTTTTTTTTTGAGACAGGGTTTCTCTGTGTAGCTTTGGTGCCCATTCTGGAACTAGCACTTGCTCTTGCATACCAGGCTGACCTCGAACTCAAAGAGATCCACCTGCCTCTGCCTCTCAAGTGCTGGGTTTAAAGACATGCACCACCACTGCCAAGCTTCTATGAAGGTTTTTAAAAATAGTTTTGTCAGTTGTTTAAAGATTTCATACAATGTATTTTTATAAATTTCACCACCTCTTAAGTTTCTCTCAGGTTTACCCCCTTTCATAACAACAAAACTTTGTATTCTCTCTCTCTTTTTTAATTTCATTGAGTCAAATACATGTTGATCACATAACATTGAGTGTTAGATCATGCACTGGATTTTACTGTCAATGTGCCAATATTTGTCCTTATTTCCACAGGTAAGTGTAGTTCTCACCCCTCCCCAAGGAAACTTCCCTTTGCAAAACACAGAAAACAATGCATAAAATCACATCCAGTCAAAATGCACAGCTGTAGATGCCAGGTTCAGTAGGCACATCTTCAATACTACTACTATGCTTAAGGATCAGGGATCATTTCCGAAGATGGGGTAGAAAAAAATTAAGAACCTAAGGATCAGGGAGTTTGAGTTTGTGGGTCCTATGATAGCCACAACATATACCCATGAAGTCTCACAAATATGACTTCCTGATTATGAGCTGAGTAAGGGTAACAACAATAGACATGCTAAAGTGGATGGGGAACCCACAAAGTCTAAATCCTAAACAAAGAGATAGAGGCAACTAAGAAATACTGAGAGCAAGAGAAATAGTCTTACCAGGGGAAGAACAAATGAATTGGTTATCCAATGCCAAATTGGCAATGCTGAAAACATACATACAAATAAGATTAAATATATTGAGCAGGTTATATTTATATTCAGAAATATATATGGGTGTATATGTGTGTATAACAACAATTAATAAAAAAGACATGAATTTGATGAGAGAATCAGGTATATGAGAGGAATTAGAAGGAAAAACGAAGGAGGAAGAGGTATAATTATAATGCCAAAATATAAAAGGAATAATATGAAAATTGTTTAAATTTCCATTTTCCTAAAGGATAAGGATGTTGAAAAATTAAAAACACATAATTCTCAGGCACTTGAATTTCATTGTTTAGAAAATCACTTAATAGCCCTGGAGCCTGCTCACTATCTCTTCTTTGCAGAGAGAGACTCCAGAGATCTGTTGCCATACCTGCTGCCTGAGGATATGTCTTGCATCCAACCCCTAAGTACCTAAATGCTAGAGGTTAGAATCATTTGACTCTACAGGAGGTTGACCTCTCCTAGGCTCAGATAACCCAAGACTGCTTCTGTCACCCTCTTTGGACATGAACAATGAGTTGTCAAGGGATTTAACCTACATACTGCTCAACTCATCAACATCCTGACAAGTTGAAGTAGCAATAAAACAATCAAAACAGCCAGTTAAAGGGAAATCAGACATCAATATCAAGAAATGTTACTGATGACTTAAATCCAGCTGCTTAGGTTTATCACAAAAACATAATGACGTGAATAATTTAGATGTCCTTCCTTCAAAACTTAGAAGTTTCACAATCCTATGTGGTTTTCGAGGAGTTACTACTATTATAAACTGATTTTCCGTAATTTTGCTTCTAGTATACTTTATTTATACACATCCAAACATTTGGTTGTTTTTAGTATTGACTTTATTATATCATGACTTTTGTGAACAGTGAAAACTGTCTAAGGTTTCTACTAAGGGTTCTTTGCTTCTCTCTTATTATTAGTAAAGTACATTTTTAAAATAGGAGTCCAGGCTCAGTGTGCACAGTTATAATACTCAGCTTGTGGCAATCATCCTGTTGACAGTCATTTTGTAATGATTAATGCCACAAAATTCTTTCTGATACAAATGTATTCACATTATTTATTTTCTGTTTAATTCCAATTGACTCTATCTTGTACTACATAGTCATTTTTTAATGTTGAATTTGGGAATAATTTCTGCATGTGTTCTGTTACAATAGACATTCAAATTCAGTGCTGTATTTTAATTTGCATAATTTAACTGCATGGTAAATTTCACAAATAATTTTCATGTATTTTGTTACTTATTAAATGTTTTTAAAGATCTAGCCACATATGTGGCTTTAACTGTAGCTCAGTAGTCAGTGGTTACACGCCTATCAAAGATCAATGTACATTTACTTAATGATACACAACCTACTACAATAATCTTACTTTGAAGGATACACAAACAAATGGTTTCTACATACCTGTGTGTTATTATCATTCTGTATAACCCATGTGAGATTTCTGGGACACAGTTTATCGAAGAAATACTGTGAGAAGCCTAGTATTATTTTTTTTTTTAATCTCTGTACTGGTTAGTTTTATATCAACTTGATGGAGACTGGAGTCATGAGATAGGGAGAAGACTCAGTTGAGAAGATACCTCCATAAGATCCAGGTGTAAAAGACAAAAGATTTATATGATAACAAGAGAAATCAGAGTATCGAATGGGAGGGGGAGAGGAGAAAGTGAGGAAGAGAAGAACATGAGAGATTACAATGGCCGAGATGGGGAAAGGTCAGAGGGGGAGAGCAAGAAAAAAAGATATCTTGACTGATATCTTTATATGGCTAGCAAGAAACCCAGTGCTAGTGAAACTCCCAAGTATTCACAAGGATGACCCCAAATAAGACCCTAGTCAATAGCGGAGAGGATTCTTGAACTGGTTTTCTCCTGTAATGAGATTGATGACTAACTTAATTGTCATCATAGAACCTTTATCTAGCAACTGATGGAAGCAGATGCAGAGATCCACAACTAAGCACTAGACCAAGTTCCCAGAGTATAACTGAAGAGAGGGAGGAGCAATAATATGAGCAAAGGAGTTAAGACCATGATGTAAATACCCACAGAAAGAGCTGACCTGAACTACTGGGAGCTCACTGACTCCAGAATGGCATCAGGGACACCTGCATAGGACCAACCTAGGCCCTCTTAATGTGAGTGACAGTTGCGTGACTTGGGCAGTCTGTGGGGCTACTGGCAGTAGGACCAAGATTTATCTTTAGTGCTGAATTCGCTTTTCTGAGCCCATTATCTTTGGAGAGATACCTTGCTCAGCCTAGATATAGGGAGGAAGACCTTGGCCTTGGCTCAAAGTGATGTGCCAGACTTTGTTGACTCCCATGGGAAGCCTTGCCTTCTTTCAGGAGTGGATGGAAGTGTGAAGTAAGGGGAAGGTTGCGTGAGCAGGAAGAGAAGGAGTGGGAACTGGGATTGGTATGTAAAATGAGAAATGTTTTTGCTTCTTTAAAAAAGAATAGTAATATGGCTGTGCGGTGGTCGTGTATGCCTTTAATCCCAGCCCTCAGGAAGCAGAGGCAGGAGGATCTCTATGAATTCAAGAGCTACTTCCAGGACAGACCCCAAATCTACAGAGAAACCCTGTCTCAAAAAACTAAAATAATAATAACAATAATGTTCTCTAAGAACACAGAAAAATAATAATGTTCTGTAAAAACATTCACAAAGATCCAACTGGAAGACATTTTCTTAATTAGTCATCAACGAGAGAGCTCAGCCCATTGTGTATGAATGCTGGTGTCTTTGTTTTGTATCTGATGGATGTTGGGCTACACAACTTTATTCTCAGATTCTAGGAGATGTGGGAAGGGATATCTGTGAATTTGGGGCCAACCTGAACTATGTAGTAAGTTCCAGACAATCCAGCGATAGTCTACTTTGTCTCAACAACAAAAACAAGAAAATGTTACCTCTTCACAGAAGTAAAAGGAATAAAAAAAAAAGATTTAAATAAAGTCCATTAAGAGGATTTGAATTAATTTAATTGTATTGTTAAAGTTACTTTATTCAATTGCAGTAACAGTCATGGGAACTGGAACTAAAGTTTCAGAAAGCACATTGGGAACAAAATTCAGCCCATATTGCAAATTTTGTTGTTCTTGCCTGTTTGTCTAATGAGGATCTGTTATGTCCCTGTATAAAATGTCACATATAATAGATAATTTCAAAAATACAAAATGAAGCCATTTTCTAACTTCCATAATTCATTTTTGTATATGTAATGTTCCTATGGAACAGACACAAACCTGCTGTCAATCTGTTAAACTTATGGCAAATTAAAAATAAAGGATGCAAGCACAGTCCTTGATCTCTCTGACTCTTCTGTGCTTCAGGTTTACCAAGATCCATGAAGTCATTAGAAAAGTTTCCTCTTGCATAAAGGTCTCAGGTACACTCAATCGTCCTAACTAAACGTCAGAAATTGGATATGTCTCTACTCTTGTTTTTATACCTGTATATCTGTCGTTCTTTTACTGTTGTTCCTATCACTGGAGTGATGACTTCAATGCTAACACTGCATTTTGTCAGGTATTGGAGATTGATTAGTCATTTTATTTGTCTCTCTTTTGAAACTATAAATATGTGTAATTTTTTTTGTGTTCAATCTGAATGCTGAATTTTATTATGCAGTCAGGTTACCATGTTTTGGTGACGGTTTTTGAACATGTAGAGAAAGACAAGATGAATCTGATGAGAATGACATAAACAAAGACTAGCTGCTGAAAGTTCGTTAATGACCAGATGAACAACTTACATCACTGGGAAGCAAACCTTTGAATACATATATGTTAGGCAACTCTTCTATTATTTGTGTTTATTCATTTAAGACTCACTGTATTAATGAAGCGACAGCCAAGAAATATTTCATGACACAACCATTGTTAATTATTTGTAATCCCCCAAGCATGTTTGCACAAACAGAAAGCAGAGAGTCTAAGGAGAGTGGCAGTCCCAATAAACTCTTTGCCCAAAGGTCTACAAGACAGAGTAAATAAGTGCTTTAAAAAACCCAACAATCGTTATATATTCTGCTCACCATTATCTCTGAAAACTGAATACATCAGAAATAGCCTTGATAAATTAAAGACAAGTCCTCTTGAGCAGTCTTAATTTTACAGCAAATCTGAGACTAGAGATGTTTTGTGTTCTTCCTGTTCTCACATAGCCTAGCCTCCTCTACCTTCTGGTTCTTGAACGTCATGGCGTTGTTAACTGATGAATTATATGAGTATACCTTTACCTTCCAAAGACTGTTGAATTCAATGAAATTGAAAAGATGTACATTGACAAGAATCTACGGTTAAATACCAGTCATGGAAAACTTTGTTCTGTTCATTTCTATTTCTCTTTCCTGGTCTCCTTGTATTCAGTGAATTTTCCTGTGCCTGCATGCTATTCCCTTTGCAAATAGTATAGTTGGAATCATAGAACAGTGTTTTTTTCAACCTGTGGGTTGTAATGCCTTTGGGGGTCAAATGACCTTTTCAAGGGGTTATGTAAGACCATTGGAAAATACAGATATTTACATGACAATTTATAATGGTAGCAAAATTATAGTTATGAAGTAGCAATTAAAAATTTTTTATGGTCGAGGGTCAACACAACATTAGCAGCTGTGCTAAAGGTTAACAGCATTGGGAAAGTTGACAAACACTCATATAAAACACCACATTTTTAGACTAAATTTAAGTTTCTTCCTTCATGTTATATTAATTTTTAGCACTAAATAATCCTCCATTTTTGGGATATATCAAGGTTAATCAGTTCAGCTATTCATTTTTGCTAATGATAATTATTAATAAATTTATTTTAATATCTATGTGAAGATTTTGTATAGGCATATGATTGATGAATACTATATTCCTTAATAGTTTTTCAGAAATATCAGTTTTGTATTACACTGTCAAACTGTTCTACAAAGTAGTCAAGATAATTTGTCCTCTCATGAGAAGTAATGGCAGTATTTCTTCTTACTCTCAGTAGTTTGGGAGTTTTTATCCTTTTGATGGACACATGGAAGTATCTAACTGTCATTCCAACTTGTTTTCTCCTGTAAAATATGACATGAAACACATGACTATATTTCATTTTTCCTTTTTATGTCTTCTTTGGTAAAGTGCAGTTCAAGGTTTTGGAATTGCTTGTTTTTACAGTAGATACTCAAGGGTTCTTTGTCTCTTTTGGATAAAAGTCCTTCATAAATTTATCTGTTGCAAACCTTTGGAATTTCTTTCATTTTCTTGGCAAAATATTTTTTGACTTTAAGAATATTTTGAAAATTGAATATATGATTACTATATTTACATTACTCTCATTCTTCCTTTCCCCTCTCCAACCTGCATTTACCCTTTTCTCTCAAAGTTATGACTTATTTTTGTTACATACACACATACACAAACACATTAACACATACACACATTCTTATTTAGTGTTTCTTATATGTATATACATCCTCTTAGGGCTGACAATATAGAATTAGATAACCTCTCAGAGGGGTCAATTCTGAATAAAACTGATTTGCAGTTTAATTCAATGACAGACATTTGTATTAAATTCTCTATGTTGTATAGTTACGTTAAATTAATATGAAAAATATTCTTTCATTAAAATGTCTGTAAATAGCTAATAAACCCAAATACTTTGTATTTTTTTAAAATCTAGTTATCTATTGACTTTTACTTTAATGTAATTATTGATAAGGTTTGAAATGTGTCATATGATATTATTTTTCATCACTTTTAAATTACTTCTGCCTTTTAAAAAATTTTATTATCTTTCTGTTATGCTAAAACACCAGAATCAAATGTGACTTATGAAGGTAAGAGTTTATTTTGGTCTTTAATTTTAGAGGGAGATTCTTTACTGTTAGGAAAAGCTTACTAACAGAGGCATATCAACAGACCAACAGGCATCTTGAGCAAGAAACTGATAATTCACATCTTCAACCACAAATACCAAGCCGAGAGAATGAACTGGTGATGAGATAATCCTATCAACACTCAAAGTCTGTCTCCAGTGTTATGCTATCCTTCAGCAAAATTGTATATCTTTGTTATTGTTTTTTATATTGCATTTAATTGCAATAATACCACCCCTTTCCTCTTTCTGAATATCCCATTTATCCCTCCCCATTATCTGTCACATCAGTGACCTTTTTTATCAATTGTTATTGCATATATATATATATATACATATATATATATAAACTTAAATATAATGTATTGAATCCATATACTGTTAATTGTAAATATATTTTCAGCTGTATCTTATAAAAGTTCATACTTCTATGAATAATGTCACCAACTATGGCTCAAGTGTTCAAATACTTGAAATTATAAAGATAGTTCTCTTTCTAACTACCACCTTACACTCAATGCTTCCCATAGGGCATAGCCATAGCATTATACAAGACATATGTTGTCCAACTTCTGTCTTAATTTGGTTTCAGCTGTCTTAGCTTACTTTCACTGACAAAAAGGTACTCTGGGAAGAAAGGGTTTATTTCATCTTACACTGATAATCCCTAACAGAAGTAAAACAAGGCAGGCGCTTAACTCAAGATTTTGAAGCAGTAACTATTTAATAGTGGTGCTTCTAGGATGGCTTCCCTTGGAACGCTCTGTTACCTTCTTATATAATCAAAGTTTACGTACCAAAAAGAAGGCATAGTCCACAATGGGCTGGGCCTTTCTACATCAATAAACAATCAAGAAATGCCTACAAATACACACACGTATCAATCTGTTGGAGGCAATTCCTCAGTTGAGAGTCCATCTTCCCAGGTACACATAGATTTCTTTCATGCATACAAAAACCCATCACAAATATTGAAAGATTTTGCTTGTTTGTTTTTCTGTGTGTTTTACCGAGTGCTGGGTATGAAACTCAGAACCTTTCATGCATGCAAGCACTCTACTACAGCCTAACATCCACAGGCCCGTTCTCGGGCTTTCATGACGGCTAGTTTAAATTTATTTTGTGCTATATCATAATATTCCATGCTACCATGGGTTAAAGTAAGCAACTTTTTCTCGTCATGATTCCAGTCTGCTCTGGGTGTTTGCTTGGCATAGAGGAGATGTATTCGAAGATCTTTTTCTTAGAGAAGGTATTCATTTGTTGTGAGGTTTGTTGCCTGTATCAAAGCAGCCAGCTTCTTCATTTCCCAGTGTGATTCACAGAACAACCTAGCAAAGCCAAACAAGTTCTTCATTGTGTTCCTCTTTCCTGAGAACCAGAGTTGTTGCTGTTCTCACCCTTGCCTGGCTTCTTGTATTCTTTTTACATTTGAGATAAATAAGTGTGGCCTCCCCTAGGGATAAATATTTGAACTGTCTCGAAGTGGACATTTCTCTTCTCAGTGTATTTGTTTCAGTCTCATTGTGTTGCTGTGAAAAAAAAAAAAAAAACCACTGTGAATTAAAGCAACATGAGCAGAGGTGAGTTTACCAGTACCAGAGTGATAATTGCACCTAAGAGCCAGCTCAGGATCTGATAGAGTTCATACTTTCTCTAAAACTATAACCTCTGACCACAGTACTCATGTAATTGTCAGTCAAAAGTTTCAGTCTTCTAAAAACTATTCCTAAGGAATGAAAGTCACATGATTAAGTTAATAACAACAACAGCTTTCTCGGGACCAGTTAACTAAGAGAATTAATTTTATTCTCTTGCCTTGGTGAAACACTATGTTCAAAAGCGAGTTGCGGGAAAATGGTTTATTTTTGTTTCTAGTTCTAGAGTAGATGTGATCTAGGTGGAGAACGCATGGCATTCAGGTAGCAGAGCAATCTCATCTGCCCTAGTATGCAAAGAAAGAAGAGCAAGCAAGAAAATACTATAAATCTTCAAAGCCAACCTCCGGTGATACACTTCCTCTGGCCAGACTCCATCTATAAAAGGATTCATAATTTTTCCAAAGAGTACCACCTTATTTGTACTGTCTTTGACCATTTTTTTTGACTTTTTATGTCTTTTGAAAGATTAGGCATTTAGATTAGTTTCATTTTCCGTATAGCTCATTAGCTACTCCTTTTGAGTTTTATGACTCAGAAAGTAAGTCCTGGATAAAAAGTAGCTGACTTACGCTGTCATTTTTGCCATTAATTTATGCCTAATTAAGCAATCAATTTGTCATTTTTGACCCACTTATACAGTTGCAAGAATAGATGGCTTTAGTTTTCAATTTTCCAATTCTGTAATTGTTTACTGCCGATATGCAAAATATTGTAACATATTTGAATAACAAATACTTTTATATAGTTTCCAAATATTAACTGGATGATAGATTATTTAGTTTTAACAAAATCTTATGAAATCAAATACAGTTTGGACAACTGATTACTACTGTCTGTTTCAAAAATTATTAATATGCTTGCATAAAAGTAGCACTGGGAATTTTCAATTTAAAGATTTTAATGCCAGTAATTTCATATTAATTAATATTGCACCTAAGAGCCAAAGACAAACATATAGGCATCCTCCTGAATATTAACCTTCATCAGGCGATGAAAGGAGACAGAGAC
>NC_022009.1:70002650-70017752 GCF_000317375.1 Microtus ochrogaster
AAAAAAATGACCTTAACTGTAGACCGTTTAAATTTTTCCACATTGCTTATATGTTCTGTTGCAACCGTAAAAGTCATGACAAATGTCATTATACTAGTCCACACATATTGTATAAAGGACACTGTATAATCTTATTATTTGTCCCTATTTATAGGAGAGGAAATTGAATTATTCTTCATTATGTGATATTACACCGGGCTACAACAAACTATATGTTTTCTCTTTTAAGGAACTTTCATGTTTTTCAAAGATCTTAGAGAAACCTTTTAGATTATTCCTTTAACCTTAGCTTTCTCTTTTGCAATCACTTAGATTTCAAAAGCAGTACTGTTTTAGTTTGAATGTGTTTCATTTCTACTCAAAATAGTAGTGGAACTTTGAAAATTCATGATATATTCAGAATCTGCCTTCAATGACTGCTTTCATTGTTGCCTAACTTGTGAAGTAATGAATCACAAAGTAATATGAATAGAGAAGGAATATAAAGAAATGCCCACTGTAACCAGTACAGTGAAATGAAAGGTAGTCTAAGATAACAATGAATAGCACAGATAGAATGGATACAAGAGACAGTGGGTAAAATACTCAACAGAAAACAGCTCAAGAAAACAGAGTGAGGTCATTTTCCTTCCTCACAGTTAAAATACAATTTAGATGCAATTTTGTTTGTCATGGTTTAATATATGTGCTATTAAAAAATAAAGTAGTTGTGAGCCTCCTGTCTTGAGTACTGAAAACTGTTCATCCTTTTTCACAATCTTATATACACACAGTTCTAGGTAAGACTGAACAAATGAAATGAAATAATATGTAGTATATTATGCATTAGAACCATAAAGTATACTTGGGGTCTGTAAGAGAATTATCATGAAGGAAAAAGCAAATTATATAACTTCAGCTAAAACTGAAAGCAAATTCCCTGGGTTTGTTTAGAATTGTAATTATTTCTGGTTTACATGTTCTTTTAGAACTGCTGAATATGATGCCTCTGGCTAGAAATAAGAATTAGTATTTTCCTAAGCATCATTTAAGATGTTTGCTTTTTGGCAGCCCCAAATCACTACTAGAATAATTCTTATTTGTAATAATTAAATTGATTTCTTGATCAAATTCTTGTAGACATCAAAGCCTAAAACATTTGTATATGGATTTTTGAAATTAATAATAATGCTTCTTGCTATCAGATTCTATAACACATACTCGGCAAAAGTCTTTGCTCTGTAATGTACAACTCTATAAGATTTGATCACAATATAGATTTATGTTATCTTAGCAATTAGTAACTAGAAGGTTTTGTTAATCAGTTATCCTGCATAGTTTCAAATTTCCTAAAACTTCATTGTAAACACAACGTTGTTTTGTTTTTATATATTTACTAGCATGCTGATTGAGATTTATCTACAGTATACCATGTACATCTATAGTAATTGTATATGTGGTGTGTGTGTGTGTGTGTGTGTGTTTAGGGAATGGATATTTGAATTGGTACTCATGCACTTGTATGCACGGCACCAAGGGTTTCTTTGACACCATCCACTTTATGTTTTGAGAAACTGTTTCTAATTTGAACCTTGGTTTTCCCAATTGTGTTAGGTTAATGGCCAGTGAGCTCCAAAAATTCTCCTGTTTTTGCTTCCCCACCACAGCCAATACTTTACAACTCTGGCCTTTTAAGTGGGTTCTGGGATTTTACACAAGTCTTCATGATTGCTGGATAATTATATTACCTACTAAGCCATTCTCTAGATCCAATAGCATTATTTTATCAAAAGTTAATTCTTTGCTGATTATATTAATGCTGATAAATTAAATGTCATTACCTTATGCAGGATTAGTATAATTTGGTCATATTTTATAAGTTTATGAACACCATTGTGGTTTCTAGTATTCAGCTTAATTTTGTGAATTACATTTAAAGAAACATGTATTTTTATTTTCAACAAATCCCTAGATTCTGGTAGACATTTTATTTCATAAAATGTTGTCATTCTGTTATATCACATGATAATATAACCCCCTGGACTCAGTACATATATTTTTCTTTCATTAATCCACTTATTTCTTTAAATCACAAGAGAAGAAAATATAATAAAACAAAAACTGTCACTTTGAATATGGAAGGAAATTAACTACCAGAAGGAAAGACCCTAAAAGAAAGTACAAGAATCAGAGACTCATTTGTTTGTATACTCTGGAACCCCACAAAAACATTAAACTGTAAGCTATTACATTACATTACACAGAGGACTGACTGCAAACCTTTGCAGGCCCTGTGAATGATGGTTTGATGTGGGATTTCCCTCTGTATGTTGTGAGTACCATTGGTTAATAAAGAAATTGTCCTAGGCCTGCACAGGAAATAGAGGTTGGTGGGGAAAACTAAACTGAATGCTGGGAGAAGGAAGGAAGAGTTAGGAGAATACATGGAGCACCCACCAGAGACAGATGTGGTGAAACTTTGTTGGTAGGCAATGATCTCATAGCGATACACAGATTAATAGAGAATAATAGAGATGGGTTAAACTAAGACATAATACTTAAACCATAGAGCTCATGGGCCAAGTACTGATTTAAATAATATAGTTTCTGTGTGATTATTTTGGGGCTGAGCAGCTGGGAACCAACAAGCCACCTCCTCCAACAGATTTGTGTGCCAACAAGGCCAACTAAATCCACTTAAAAACCTGAAAGAGCTTGAAAAAGAATTCTAGATACAAAAATATTTGCTGTTTGCTGGTGGCATACCACAGCTCCCTTGAGAAAGGTTTTCCTGATTCAGTGGTAGCAAAAAAAATGTCTAGGGTTTTTTTTTGTTTGTTTGTTTGCTTCTTTGTTTTTTTTGTTTTTGTTTTTGTTTTTTGGATTTTTCAAGACAGGATTTCTCCGCAGCTTTTGGTTCTTGTCCTGGAACTAGCTCTCGTAGACCAGGCTGGCCTCGAACTCACAGACATCCACCTGCCTCTGCCTCCCAAATGTTGGGATTAAAGGCGTGCACCATCACCGCCCGGCAAAGTTGAGGTTTTATATCGCCAGCTCTCTGGTCCATTCTGCCAGCATGACCTCTGGCTATTTCAGGAGGCTGAGCATTTAAATCGGGTTTGTGAGCAGACTGCTATAACTTGCTGAATGGCAACATACTTCTGGCTGTGTGCCTAAAAATGGGGCTGTGAACATGGCTCTCAGAGGCAGCAAGTAGCTCCATCATACATGTCTAGGTGGAGCAAGGAGGCAGTGCCATATTTCCCCTAGCAATGGTGCTGCTTAAGTTCATAAGAAGAGCTTAACATTTTAAGAAGCACTTCTGCTCAGAAAATAATTACAAATATGTAATAAAGACAAATTCAGATGAAAGAGACTTCTAAATAGTTCACAGTATTTAATAAATGTATGGAGGCTTGGGAGAGAAAAGAAAAAATACAGACATTTATAAAAAGAAGTAAATATTTATTTAAAGGTAAAGATTTTAAAGAAACAGAGTATAAACAGTCAAACATTAAAAGAAATAAAGATAAGCCACATAAAGATGAAATAAGCAAATAAAGTCTGGATTATGTAAAATATTGTGTATTCTTTGATTTTTTTTTCTGGAGAGAGACCTTTGTTTCTGTGGATGCTAAACTAAACCAACATATATATTTTAAAGGTATCTTGATTTCAAAATATGTATCTAAGAATATGTTACATTGGAAAAGAGGTTCTTTTTTTTATTTCCACAGAGGATCAGAACCTACAGATTTTTCCAGGCTAATATGGTTTGGTGCACCAAGATTTCATGAAAGGTTTCCATGAAAACCCCCCCAAAATTATTTTGCCCAACAAAAACTAGGAAGTAGTATGGAGAAAATTATGCCCATATTTCCAAATATTGTTTATAAATGTTTCTTTACATTTAAAAAAGAATATGTTATTGAGATTTTCATTGGTATGGATCTCAGTTTATTGATACAAATTTAATATATGTTCATTTTGTTATATGTTCACTTCAGATCTTGATTAATATATTGTGTTTGTGAATCTCATTTAAAACTAAGTTACAATCCATAGAGTCACAGAGGTTAGGCACAGAGTAAGGGGCTAGGGGGAACAAATAGATCACAATAGGAAAGGCAAATAGACTAGATAGCTTTGGAGAGATTAGAAGGTTGGGAGAGAAAATTCAAGTTGGAAAAGGAGAAAGGAGATAGGCTTGTAGGAGAGAATATGAAGAGACAGAACTAAAATTAAACGGCATTTGAAGAGTATGCTCTCAATATGGGGATTGAGCTACATCTAAAGAGTTGTTGCTCAGATGACCCCTGAAGAAATCTCCCAAACCATCCAGGTTGTTGCCAAGAAGGTTGCTTTCCACAGAATGACAGCAAGGGTCATTTCTAAAGATATTACCTACAACTCACTGAGGAAGAAGATGTTGAGCTGACATTTTCATAGAAATTTCACCCCTAAGTTTCAGTATCTTAGGTACAGAAACATACTCTGCACCTTCTTAGTCAGTAAACACAAATGCTCCAAACACAATCCCTTTATCTACATTGGTGTACTGCCTGCAAGATATTCTAGGGCAATGGTGGCACAAATCTTGTGGAAGTATCCAACAAATAAATACTTTGGCTTAAGGCCCACTCACATTGAACACATACCAAACAATGTTTTGGTAACAAAGAACCTGAGACTATATAGTCCATGACCTAGTAAAAAACAAATAATATCGGTGCAAAAAAAAAAGAAGAAATATTGTAGTGATAAAATGACTCCTAGTGATATTCTGCTACAATCATAGATCAGTGTCTTGTTCAGCTATCATCAAAGAAGCATTCTTTTGCAGCAAATGGGAACAAGTACAGAAATCCAAACTCAGGCATTATCACTATGGAGAGAGAGAGAAAAAGAGAGAGAGAGAGACAACCCTAGATGAGGTGTCTCCATCAAATAGGAACTCACAGAGACTGAAGCATTGTTGGACGAGGCCGCTTGTTGGTTCCCAGCTGCTCAGCCCTGAAATAATTACACAGAAACTATATTATTTAAATCACTTCTTGGACAATCAGCTCTAGCTTCTTATTGGCTAACCCTTACATCTCAATTTAATCTATCTCCACTAATCTGTGCATTACCATGAGGTCATGGCCTACCAGCAAAGTTTCAGTGCAGCTATCTTTGGTGGCAGCTCCATGGTTTCTCCTAACTCCTTCTTTCTCCCAGTTGGTTTCCCCCACCTACCTCTATTTCCTGCACAACCTGTCTTGGCAACAATCTGGATGATTTGGGAGATTTCTTCAGGGGTCATTTTAGCAACAACTCTTTAGATGTAGCTCAATCCCCATATTGAGAACATACTCTTCAAATGCCACTTAATTTTAGTTCTGTCTCTTCATATTCTCTCCTACAAGCCTATCTCCTTTCTTCCTTTCCAACTTGAATTATCTCTCCCAACCTCCTAATCTCTCCAAAGCTATCTAGTCTATTTGCCTTTCTTAACATGATCTATTTGTTCCCCTTAGTCCCTTACTCTGTGCCTAACCTCTGTGACTCTATGGATTGTAACTTGGTTATCATTGACTTCACGGATAATATCCACATAGAAGTGGATACATACAATATTCATCTTTCTGAGTCTTGGATATCTCAATCAGAATAATTTTTTTCTGCTTCCATTCTTTTGTCCATAATTTCATTCTGTCGTGTTTACAATGTCTAAGTAATTTCCTTCATTTTCTTCATCCACTCTTTTTTTGAGGGCCATCTAGGTTATTTTCATTTTCTTGCTATTATATAGAACAGCAGTGAATTTGCTTGAGCAAGTATCCTTGTGGTTGGACAAGGCATCTTTTGAATATATGTCAAAGAGTGCTACAGCTGTTTCATGAGGCAGATTAATTTTTATATTTTTGAGGAGCTGCCACACTGATTTCCATTTTGCTTGTATGAGTTTGCACTTCCAGCAGCAATGGAAGAGTGTTCTTCATACTCCACATCCTTGCCATCATGAGTTGTCACTTGCTTTGTTCAGCATAGCCATTCTGATAGGTAGAAGATGAGATCTCAAATTGGATTTGGTATGCATTTCCCAGAAAGCTAAAGATAGTGAACATTTACTTACGTGCTTCTCAGCAATTTGAGTTTCCTTTATTGAGCACTCTCCATTATGATCTGTCACTATTTTTTTTATTTGGGTTGTTTTGATATCTATTTTTTTGAGTGAATTTATTTTATACTTTAGATATTAGCACCCTATTGGATGTGTAGTTGGTGAAAATATTTTCACATTTTGTAGGCTGCCACTGAGTTCAAATGTATGATGAAGCTTTTCTGTTTCCTAGGGACTAACAATTAAACATTTTATTTCCATCTTTATATTGACTAACAAATGGCCTGTTAATTCTGGAATTTTTTTTCTTTTTTATTGAACTTGGTTATCACATGATTAAACAATTTATTTTAAATAAAAATTATGTTATTTATTATATAGTAGTTGTACTGCAACAAAATGTTTTTTATAGTAACTATATGCATGTATGTACATATCTATTTATATAGAGAATTATAGATATATATGCCTACCAGTTTTCCATTACATAACTATTCGATGCTTCATGTAGCTATTTAAATTGAATTTTAAGGCAAAATTTTGTTTCCTCCCCTAGGAATAAAATAGTGAGATGACTAAGTTAGCTTTTGAAGTACAAAACATATCAAACTTTAAATTCCCATTAAAAATATGAAACATTTCTGAAAAACCCAAAGAAGTTCCAGAGTAAAAAAGCAAGCTATATGGCATTGCTGTCTGCATGTACTAACATTGAAATATATATATATATATATATATATATATATATATATATATATGCCTATCTCTGCTCATACACTTGTAAAGAACACACTTATTTTATTTTGTTTTATTTGCTTTCCCAGATTCTAATTCTTATTCCATAATAGCTTTAGCCTTTTTGATGTTTATGTAAAGACATTTTCTTAAAATGTGTAGAAAATGGCTATGCTTCAGTTCTTCAGAACGAATAAAAGCAACTTCACAGCAAAACCGTTTTAAAGAAAAAAATATCAAACTTCAAAAACAATTAAATAGATTAAAGCATATTCTTAAGAGATGTGTTTATTGAGAGCGTAGGGAGTTAAAGGCAGAATTTCCATTAAAATGACTGAGAAATTGTGCATGAAATTTCCTGCGTGCTTTGATGAACATTCTGTTCTTCCCATTGAATTTGAAGAAAGGGAGCAATTCCATAGTTTAAAGACTACTGCAATCTTATCAACACAGACAGTCTCTAATTTTAAGTGTAAAGTGTTTATGTGCATTCCTGAAGTTCAATCTGAGTAACAGGTGCATCTGTTTTTCATTCCACTCCTATATGTTTCCTTGCTCTAATGGAAATGTCACATCTATTTCCACTAAATTCAATTCTGAATGGTATTTTACGGCTAAACTTAATCCAAAAATGTCTTTTGTTGAGAAAACTCGGTACTTTGAGTTATTTAATTTCCTTGATGAAAAGTGTCTGAGCTTCTAGAATGACATTGACTCCTTCCAAAAGACCAGTGAGACACTTATGAAAGGAAAATCGTTGAGGAACAAAATTGTTTTGATTTTTTGTTACCTTCTTTTTTGAGAGTTAATAGTTCTTAACACTCTTTTCTTATATACATACATTTCCTATGTAAATGGATTTCCTTTAACATTTGTCCAAGTCTCTGTAAAATTATGAACTTACTCAGTGTGTCAAAGTCCTTGTAAATAAGAGAACTACACAAGTAAGGATACATGAAGAAAAAAGAGGACACATTTTCAATACTTGGTAACTTTCTCCCACACTTTAGTGATGGAATTATAATCAATTCCTGCTTGTGTTGTTTATGCCTATCTTTTGTCTACTTAAATCATGGGCATCACCTGAGATCCTGGAAGGCTGCAGTAGTTTTCTATTTAGATCCTTGAGCTGCTTAACTATTTCTGCAGGAATCAGATAGAAGACTTTCTCAGATACAAAGGCACCTGTTAGAACCCGAAAAAGTGAGAAGAAACAGTGTCAATAGTACAAACCCTCATTAGCATATTCGTTATTATTCTCTTGACAACTCAGAGCTGGGTTTTACATTTCCTGAGAAAGCCTTTGACTTTTCACATTTGCTCACGACTGCACGTGCTTACTTTGGCCCCAAGCCTGTCTCATTTACACTAGCCTCAATATCTGTCTTATAGAATATTTGATTTTAAACATCAAAGAACTACCTCAAAATATTTTCTCAAAATAATTAAAAGAGAAAAAAGCACTCTCAATGAAATAGTGGTTTTCTTTCCTAGTGAAAGAAAATTTAATTATCTGTGTACCCACCTCAATTTTCAACTTGTTTATGCATAATTCTATTAGAGATTTTATACATAATTGAATTATACATAAATTTTATGCTTTGTATAAAATAATGCTGATTTTATTGTGTTGATCATTGTAGTTAATGCCATGCTTAGGTAATTTTTTTTCTAGACCAACATTTTATCCTTCATTATTCTGTTTAGCTTGCATTTATAAGTCTGTTTTATGCATTAGCTCATTTATCATGTTCAGTGAATCTGTACTGAATTAATTTTCTCATCTGCCTTTAATTTTATTATAATACCACAACTTAGGTTGCCATATATAAAACTCCTTAAGCATGGATAACTATGCAGATTTAAGTGTGCAATTAAAATACAACCATCACCAATGTGTAGGACTTAGGTAACACATATTCACATATATTCTAAAAAATGTTTTTAAGTTCATATCATAAAGGATTTTGAATGCATTTTTCTGATTACTACTCAGGCTGCTTTGTTGTTATTGTTTCTGCTGCTGTCTTTTCAGTCCTGGCAATGATACCTTGGTCTTTGCCATGTTAGATTCATCCCATTCTCCTAAGCTACATCTTCAGCACTTAAGCTCTCTCATTGTAGATCATATTGGTTTCAAACATGGATATGGACAATGTGGGACTCATGTTCTTCATCTTTCTTCCTCTTTCTTTTAAGATCAAGGAACACAGGCATAACTCTCATGTTCAGTTTGACTTTTAGATTTGTCTGTAAGATTGGTTCATAATACTATTATTTTCTCTCATAAACATTCATCTTAAATGAAAAACTTTGTTTTATTTTATTTTTTTACTTTTATCTCACATAACTACGAGTAAGATATTAAATAAAATGAAAGACTGATCAGAGTAGTCCATATTCCTAATTGCAGCACTCAGGAAGTTGAGAAAGGTATACCTGTGTAATACAAGACAATTTATCTCAGATGGTATGAGCTAGCATCTGCTCACCATGGTCAGGAAATGTACAAGAGACCAATATGTCACCAAAGGCCAATAGGTCAACAATGAATTTATTGGGATAGTATACAGTAATATGTAAACAGACTTTTCTTTGGACAATCATCTTACAAAAAATGACACGGAGCCTAATTATGAATTATGAAAGGTTGACCTAAGCTTACAATTGTCCTACTAGCTCTTATAACTTAAAATAGCCCATTTATTTTCATGTATTTTCTGTTACCTGACTCACTACCTCATCTCTCTGTACAGTTCATTTTGCTTCTTTTTTGTCTGGCTAGTGAATCTGCCCTTTTCTTCTTGAAGTTCTTTCTCTGCCCTGAAGTCCTGCCTATATTTTCTGCCTAGATATTTTCTATTTAGTTTTTTATTATTATACCAATCACAGCAATGTATTTTCGCACAGAGTACAAATATTAAATGGCATGTCTTCCTTTTGTCTAAATAAAAAGGAAGAGTTTTTACTCTATCGTTAAACTATATACAATAAGAACAATTATCAGCTAAGGACTCCTTTCACAATGTCTAATCCATTTGTATTGAGCATATTTCAATAAAATACTCTATTAGCTATTATATCTTAATGAATTTAAATTTTATACCTAAACCATTTTCCATCATAATTTGTATTATCATCCTAAAACTATCTTTTTGGATCTTAAAATATTTCTTAGACAAATAACTTAAACTTTTATACTTCCCAATGTTATTGCCTTTGCATCATTAGGTAAAGTTATTTATTGAATTTAGTAACAAGGAAAACTGTAACTATAACTATCCAGTTTTTAACCACATCAAAAACTCAAGAAGGATATAACATTACCTAAATAAACAGAACCTACAATTCCAAAGCTAAGAAATGACAGAGACATCTGATTGTCTAAACAGTCATTCAAGTTTCCTCTGGAGTAGTGGGGCATCCATCTTTGAGCTATAGGCCTGGAATATTTGAAAGACTTTTCTGTGAAACAGGAATTTTCTATCAAGTCTCACCCGGTCTCAGAGCTGTGCCCATATTGAACAATCAGCTTATATATAACTTGTCTTGTAGTCTTGTAGTTTTTCTTTTGCTCCTTTCATGCCTTTTTTTCAAGATTATAGCCAAGATTTTTAGCAGGTGTACTCCAGACAAATCTAATTTTGATTAACTGTGAAAAAAAAATCCTTATCTTTGCATTGGAAACATATACATCTTTCAATTGAAACATTTTTCAACTTCCATTCTAAAGACAAGATATCTCTAAAGTATATAGGCTGGTTTAATTCAGCCGTTCCTATAGTAATCCATTGTCTTTCAGAAGCTGCAATTTTCTCATCAGTATTTAAAAATTTCTAAGTCAGCAAAGTACCATACAGGATACAGACACCCTGTGTAACTCCCATATTTACATGGCTTATTTTTTTTTATATGTCTTTACTCTCTTATTAAATAATTTATTACTTTTAAATAATTTATCTTTTTATTACTGTTTATATCAGTTTTCTATTTATTTTCTTTAGCCTACACACCTTGCTAAACACATGCTTTTTAGAGTTTCTTTTCTCCCATTTGAAACAGCTTTGTTGAATATCTGAAACCTTTTCTGTCTACATGAACAAAACCTTAAACCACTGAGCATCTGGGCTTATGGCATGCTGGCAGTGACTAGGAGACATGTCTCTATACTACAGTCCACATGAGAAACTGTGAAACTAGGAATCTAACTTTGGCTCCATTTTTGTGTGTGTGTGTGTGTTTGGAACCTTTCTATAAGCTTTCTCAGGTCTTATGTGAAAATACATGCCAACACATGGGATGCCATTTGAAACGAGTTTTTACTCTAATATCAGCCAGCTCTCCAAGAATGACAAGGAGGTTTAACTATAAATTATGAAAGCTAGTCTTAGCTTAGGCTCATCCCACTAAGTCTTGTGGCTTAAATTAATCCATTTATTTTAATCTATATTCTGTTTTATGATTTAGCACCTCATCTTGCTCTACTATTCTTGCTGCTTCCTCTGCATCTTGTTGATGACTTTGCCTTCTTCTTCACAGAGTTTTCTCTCTGCCCTGAAGTCCCGCCTATATTTCTTGTCTTGCTAGTAGTCATTCAATATTTGATTGCACCAATCAAAGCAGTACATTTTCACATAGTGTTTGTGAATATTTGACAACAGTTAATATGTTTTGGGGTTACTTACAAGAGCAGGAACTAAAGAAAGTTTTATAACCAAAAACTCACATTGACATGGGTGACAGCTTATAAAAGCTAGAAAGCTTGGGTGGCTACATAGCTTAAAGGTAGGGAAGAGTGTCATATCTATATGACAATAGAAAGGCTCTATGGAAGAAACAAAAAAGTTCAGTAAGATGCTAGCAGAAAAGAGCAGGAACAGTGAGAATAAAATATGAATTAAATGCTTAATGAAGTGAATTACAGTTCTTGCTTCTTTAAAATACTAATTAAAAAGAAAAGATAAAAGTGTACCTATAAAATACATGATTATTAACTAGTATTCATGATTTGTTACTGAAAGAAAAGAACTAAGGGGGATATTGGAGTTTGCTTAGAAGCATGACAAGTAGAATGACCAGCTATAATAAAATATTACAATGGCAAATCTTTTTTCTTCCATACTGATGTATTTACCACTTTTAAACTATTATCAAATGTCTCATGCAGACACAAAGGGGAAAGTTCAGAAGCAGATATGATGAATATGTGTATGAAATAGTCATTCTACTGCATAGAATTTTTGTCTATTAAAATGCCCACTAAATGTATAATTCACTGAACTCTCCTGATTCTGAACTAGATGCTAAATGAATTACTGTCAGTTATATTGACATTTAACAGGCTACAGTATATTGATATAAATTGAGAGTGTGCATTTGTCTTAAATTTAATCTAACAAGAATGATAGTTTTACTTGTAAAACAAGTTTTTTGCAATAAATGATGCTTTCAGCTAGGTTCGAAACTTTTAAAACACATTTTTTTATACTTTTTGAATTAACTAAATTTAGATGACCAATAATTGACATTTTTTTACTAGCACAGGACTGAAGGAAAAAGAGTGAAGTTCTTTTACTCATAAGTTACACTTCTAAAGAGACTTTAAAATCCATGTAATTTTTGTAACATACAAATAATTAAGAATTAATAAAAATATTTTAATAATTGAGATAAAAGTCTAAATTTTTTGTTTAAATTAATATTTGAACTTTCAAAGTACAGCTGTGCCACAAATTGCCCTTGTTTTTAATTACATTTGTATTTAATGGAAGCTGACATTTGTCTTCATTGTCTTTGGTGCAAGTTATGGGTCCTACCTGAGTGTCAGTAAGTATCTGGAGATCAGTTTTTCTCTATCTCTGCACCATCTCTTCTCATAGTCTCTGGGAAAATTCTCTGTACTTCCTCAAAGTTCTTTTTCTCGTTTAGATTTCACATGTGAATTAGATTATAGAGGACTTATCCTTCCTGTATCTAATTTCTCTCATCATCATGACACTCTCAATGCTGTCAAAATGGCAAGAGTTCATGACTCTAATAGCTGAGTAGTCCTCCAAAGTATATAAGTGGAATATTTTCTTTGTCCATTCGTCAGTTAATAGGCACTTAATTTGTTTCCTTCTCTTAAGATTTTGAGTTGCACTACAAATGTTGTTTTGACATAAGATTTCATAGGAATAAGCAGTCTTTTGTGAGTCTGTTGAATCACATGGTAATTCCATGTACATGTATTCATCCTCTCATGCACATATTTCATTTGGAGATTATTTACATTCTAAGTAACCATATTCAGTTAAATAAAACCTGTTCAGCTGATATCCATGATTTCACAAGTCCTAAGAAGTTGGTTAGGTTTCCAATACCAGGGGTGTTTTTGACTTGTTGAGTAGATCTAAACTCCAAGTGAAGAAGGTGAATCCAGTTGGGTTCCGGTAGTACCAATGTATATATGACGATACTGCACCATTACAGCTTTGGTGCCTGTTATTCTGTTATTTCTTAGCAATTTCAGAAGCTACATCCATAAAATCTCATGAATATTACTTCTTAAATATGAGCTGAACAAGGACAATATCAATACACATTTTAAAATGCTTAGGAAAAAGTTTAAAGGGCCTCAACCCTACAAAAATAACTCTTGGTAACTAAAGAATGGTGAGAGCATGAGAATCTTCTTCAGGGAAGAATACACCAGCTGATTAGTCAATACCAAATGGTTAGCCCTAAACCAAACATATTAGCAATGTTTTACAGGCAGAGTAGGTAGTATTTATGTATCTTGGAATATATATGTATATAAATAAACATTTGTGTATGTATTAACTATCAATGGAAGATGAAGCCATTGATTTGAAAGAGAATGTAGAGAAATTTGGGGAGAGGAAAGGATGGGGAATTTGATATAATTGCATTTTGATGGATAATTTAACTTCTCTATTGATTCTTTGGGAGTTTCACGTCATCCACCCCAATTCTCACATTCTAGTCCACCCGTCTCCTCCCCTCATACCTGCAGTGCACGTCCTATAATATTTTAAAAATCATAACAAAACAAAGCAAACCACCAAGCAAACAAAAAACAAGAACAAAAGAAACCAAAAACACCCCCCAAAACCACTTCAATTCTCCATCTTTCCCACTTTTCCAATCTCTTCATCCCAACCTTTCCCACCTCTTCATTGGTGACATTGGGAGCCTTAATGTTTCATATGTTATAACCTGTTGTTCAATCATCCTTCCTAGGAAATGCTCATTGCAGCATGTCACTGGTCTGGTTCAACGCCTCTGGTTAAGGGCTATTTCTAGGTCCATTGTCCAACTGCATCTGTGGCCCATGTCATCTAAGGAACAAATAGAAGCCATATGAGATGAAATCAGAGGACCATGTTGAACAGGCCACTTTTTGCTAGTCCAGGAAAAGCTGTCTTTGCTTTTTGATAGACATTGCTGCAAGAGACCTGGCCCTGACACTCACAGAAGGAACTGGCCCTTGGACTCTGCAGAGATCCTCACCCCCCTTACCACAACCTAGAACTAACAGACCCTGAACCTGGGCATAGAGGAGCTGACTCTGTGCCATTCCCTGAGGCAGGTGGTCTCATGCCCTGGACAGACCAGCTGAGCTACCAACAATGCTGAGCCTTGGATTGACACACCATCTACCCTATCTATGGCCTGCTAGAGCTTGTGAAAGGACTGGTCCTGTGGAAAGACATCTGAAGAACCAGACCAGTGACATGCTTGGGTCCCAACAGCATGCTGGCTCCGGATGGAAGCAATGACCTCTCAGGTGAGGATGGTTCTTGTGATTGTATGGCCCTGGATACCACTAAGGCCTCAGATTATGGCCAAAATCTTGGGCTTCTGTGCAACTTTGGTAGCAACACAATACTCAGACTTCCCCACAGGCCCTAGCCACATTAGGACTATGGAGGCCGACATGGTTCTGGACAGCAGCAGGGTCTGGATGTCACATATGCCCCAGGTGGCAGTACAGGCCTCTCAGATCAGCACTTGTCCAAGCAATAGTGGGGCCTTCAGACACAACATGGTCCCAGACCTTGGGCATTTCCATGGAATTCTATGGAAACAGAGGTCTCAGACATCAACACAGACCTTGGCTGCAGACAGTAGCACCATGGCTGTTGCTGAAAATCATGTCTAGGTTCATGGTCCTACCACAGCTGAGGTCTGTCTTGAAGACTGTGACCCATGCAGCTACCAAAGGCCACATGGAGTCTGGGGTCTGGTCCAACTAGAGCCAGGATGTTGACTGGACATAG
>NC_022009.1:70018057-70024081 GCF_000317375.1 Microtus ochrogaster
ACCAAGGATCCTGAGGATGCCTAGGGTCAGGAGAACCACCTGAGTACAGGCTGAGGTCCGAGGACCATGAAGCATCTGGGGCCACACAATGTACTTACATTTTAATCTCAAAAAGAAAAAGAAGTAATTTTTAAAAATAAATGTTCAACCTATATAATCTTGTCATATTTCACCATATTAGCCTTTCTCCAGTTTACCTTGCCGTGCCCTTTCCCAACTTTGTCTCATGACTAGTTTGAAGCTTATTCGGAAATTTTGGGACAGGATTCCAGATGGGCCGTGCAAATGTGGCTGCCTAACTTCCCTTTCTTCACTTCCTTCCTCTCTGGAGTTCAGATGACGACGTAAGCGCCAGTTTCACCGGTTTCACGGCCTTTAAATGGCTAGCCGTTTATCGATTCACTTGGGAGTTAATTGCTTGCTCTTGGTAAGTGTTCTAATGAGAACAGCAAAGATCACTTCTCCCCTCTCAATGTCAGTCGAATTAGACATTAGAGTTGCAAATACCGTGCTAAGTCACCCCTTTAATCTTCTCTCCAGGCAGGACATTTCCCTGGTGTGTATTTTTTCTTTCTTTTTGTCAATCTCAACTTTAAAGAGGTACACTAAGTGTGCCCTCTAATGTGTCTGCTTTAGGGTAGGACCTGACAAAACGCTATTGACAGGAAGCAAGCTGTCCAGCTTCCTGAATAGCCCATGCGAAGTTCTCCTAAGTATGGGCTGTGATGATTTCTTCTCCACTGTTCCATGGGATAGTCTTAATTTCTAGGTGAGAGTTCAATAATAAGAGAGGAAGTTACTTCTCTACCAAGAGTGTCAGTTCTTATTACTGTGACCAGTTTAATTTGGACCATGATTTCCAGGACAGCTTCAGTACTTACAGCAGTGATGAAATCACATCCTGGAGGAAAGAAGGCTCAAATGTCTTCTGTGAGTTGTCGTCAACTTTTCCTTTCCTGGGTGGCCTTTCTTAAAAACATGGTTCAGAAGCTGGGCAGTGACGGTGCACGCGTTTAATCTCAGCATTCAGGAGGCAGAGGCAGGCAAATCTCTGTGAGTTCGAGGCCAGCCTGGTCTACAAGAGCTACTTCCAGGACAGGCTCCAAAGCTACAGAGAAACTTTATCTAAGAAAACCAGAAATAAAAAATAAAAAATGATTAATTCTTCCTTTCAAGTTGGACAGAGGGGTGGTCAGTCAGGCCTGAGAAACATTGTTTGGGAAGGTTTACTCAATGTCTTATTTTTGCCATGCACAAAATGAGCAGATTGTTATCTATATTTTATAGATGATTGTATCTTAACGTAATCTATTGAATTACTCTGAGTTAATGAAATAAACACATTCTCAAACACAGTGACTTGAGAACATCCAATTCAGAATGGGAACACAGACTTGTTAGGGCAATAACAAACCCCAGCTCCTCACTGACTTTGCTATCTATCTCCTTACCGTGTTTCCCACCCGTTTTCAGTTTCCATTGTCCAGTTAAACTGTCGTCAAGCTTGGCCACACACAGGACTTACTGTGGAAGTTTGTGACAGCATCATGTCCTTGTCAGCCTATTGAAGGGAAAGACTAAGGATCACACAAACTTTCTTAAGCTCCTCTCTTGAATCTCACTAGTTCAGATTTCTACCCTCGACATTCTTATGAATCTGTTTTCACTCAGAATGATTTTCACATTCTCTCTTTGTGGGAATTTTACTTTGTGTTGCTATTGTTGTGTATTGATTTCTGATCATCCATATACCTACCTTGGTGTGTGTGTGTGTGTGTGTGTGTGTGTGTGTGCTTGGACTCACTTTCTGGAGGCCATTCTCTTTTGATGGATACCTTACTCAGGCTAGATATGGTGTAGAGAAGAGGGCTTGGTCCTGTTTCAAAGCGATGTGCCAGATTTTGTTAACTCCATGTGGGAAACTGAGGAGTGCGTGGTGGTGGGGAGAAGCATGGTAGGGGAGCAGGAGAAAAGAAGGGAATGGGAACTGGGACTGGTATATAAATTGAGAAAGATTGTTTTTTAAAAAAGTAGAACAAATTATGGAACTAATAATGTTCCAAAGTTTATTAAAAATTACAGAATCATAGCATAAGGAAACATGATAAATCACACTAAAAGAGAAGTTGGGGATATTACTACTATATAAAACACAGTTTTTGAAGCAGAAAACTAGAGAAGTTTCAAAGAGGGCGTGATAGATGGACCAGTGTGAAAAATGCTTGCCTGGTAGCCTAGATGCCCTGAGTTCCGGTTCGTGCTCTCTATCAATAGTTGCATGCAGTAGCACATGTCTGTAGCTCTAGTGTTCCTGTGGGCGAGACTGGCAGGGTTCACAGGAAAAAAAATACAGAATCCAATAGGCCCCCTAGTCTGGCAGCTGCAGCTATGAAAAAGTCTTTTTTTTTTTTCAAAGAAGAACTAACATTCATCACCGTCCTCTGCCTTACACATGTGTAATCTGACTACTGCATGCAACTACCATCTTTAAAATACTGAAACTAAAGATGCCAGTGTAAAATTGTATACCTGACAAAAATAGCCTCAAAACCAAACACAAAGTGATATTTTTTGAAACATCAGAAGACCTCAGTAACTACATACATACACACACACACACACACACACACACACACACACACACACGTATGTATGTTTGTATAGAAAATGTCTGCTAAGAAAATGAAATATTTACCATTTATGTACTTCTTGCTTAGAGCTTTGGAGTAATTATAAGGATTATCTGAAAGGTCACCAGAATTTCCTACAAAATTCTTTGTGATTCCAACCTCTCTCATTTTTAAATGTATTGCCAGTGGAGCTTCTTTATGCCAACAAACTCTAGCTTAGTTCCACTAAGATGCTGTTGTTTACTCTGCTACCTTTAACAAGGCTAAATTTTCTTTTTTCTTAAAGAGACTCCATTCACAATGTTTTGTCACAATTAAACTTTCCGGTCTCATTGTTATGATAGTCTCTTTGTTTAGGACTGGTGAGATATTCTAATTATCTGCAAGTTTTCTCCAAATTGGTTGAGCCACACAGCTCCTTTTGCCTCCACTTCTTTATTGTGGGTATGTTTTTGTAGTGCAGCAATATTTTCTCCTTCATAGCTGAAAAGAGGAAGGAGATTCAAATATCTGAAATTTCCTGAAAGTAGTACAGAAGACTCAAGTAGTAAATAATACTTGCAAGGCCCATCCATCAAAATACTCAGGAATCTCAGGAAGTTCATGAAAGTTACAAGACCAGAAGGCTTACATTGAATTTAAGGATACATAAAACATTGCACAGCTACTAGAAAGAAGATGGTCTGACCTGTTTGTCTAGTTGAGTCATGGAAGATACACAGTATTCATGAGTCACCATCCACGTTTTGTTAACTTTTTAGTCATGTAGTAGTCTTTGAGTTAACCATACTTCCTTAGGCAACCCCAGTAAAGTTACCATTTTACTAAGCTTGTCTTGAGTAGAATCATTACTTTTGTTGTTTGTACCATATATAGGGTATTTGTTTACTTCTTGCTAGTAAAGGTTAGACAATACAGGAGTGCTGGTTTGCCCAATTTTTTTCTTTGTTTTCTTTTGTTTGTTTGCTTACTTTTTAATATGACTTCTTCTAGTCAAACCCATGTCTTGATGATTACATGGTAAACACTTTACAAAATGAGTCATCTTTCCAACTCAACGGAAGTCTTCATTAGTTTTGATTTAGGTATTTGGCAGTTTATCATTAATACATTTTTTCTATTTCTTTCTTTTTATATTGATTTTTATTGAGCTCTACATTTTTTCTCTGCTCTCCTCCCTGACTCCTCCCTCCTTTCAACCCTCTTCCAAGGTACCCATGCTCCCAATTTACTCAAGAGAACTTGTCTTTGTTCTACTATCCATGTGGATTAGATCTATGTAATTCTGCAAACACCAAAGAATCCGTAATGGAGGCATTCTGCTATTCCAACAATTTGTATTTTGCTCAATGTAGAAAAGGCATCAAGCTATTTTAGCTGTAAAATTGAATCTTCATAGTAGTTCTACCATTTTAAATTTGAAATTCTCTCTTATAGGACAAGGTATTTATTTTTAGAAAATTTTATTGAGTAGAAACTTGCATATGTAGAAACTAAGAAGTTTTTCATGACTCTAAATTTAAATGTTAGTGCCATCAAGAAGAAACTATATAAACTTAAATTACTTTCCTTTGCTAATCTAATTTTCTCATATATATTATGGTAATAATATTATAAATGGCCAAAAGGGAGGATTATGGGAGCTAAAATTTAAATATCACCAATGCACTCTGATCAGCAGGAGCACTCAGTAACTTTTACCTGCCGTTTTAATTATTACCAATTGTACATTAGCAACAACAGTCATTATTAAAATCCTATCACCAGCGGACACTTAGCTAATTAGAAGCTGACCTTGAACACAGACGTTTGAACATAGAGTTTTCTGGGCCTTTCAGTGAAAATGAATCTACAATGGCACACTGACAAGTATTACCCAGGCTCTCAATCTCATCCTATTCTCTTTCTCTCTGCATTTACAGTTTTTGCCTTCTGCAATGACTTTAATTTCTATATATTGGTGACTTCAACAACTTAGAATTTAGTCATTATTATATAAAATCATGGAATTTTACTCTCTAGGTTTGTATTAAAGATATTGAGCCATTTTCAGCCTTTGATAGTTATTTGAGGCAATGTCTCAATATTAGTAAATGACATCTGCATAATCTTATAATTTGGACCATTAACTTATTTTTAATGTATGTATGGTTTTCTAACCTCAAAATCAATTTCAATTGATTTAATAAGAACCTTTTATACATTTTGAAAAGATTATGTGTACTATTACATTATATGCATATACATATTACAGATAACTGTTTTCAAAGAATGCAATAAATATAGGTCTTTTGCAACATAAAATTAAATGCATTAATAAAATGCAATGCTTCACTTAAGTATATATATTATTTTGTGTTTCTATGAAGATACTTATCTTTATTCAACATTTTATTCAACGTAAATTCAGTAATCTGCAACAACATTTTATTGACAATATAGTAATACTCAGTAATTTACTTCCTTAGTGCACAAACTAGTATATCAGTGGTCTAGAAAGACCATGCTTAGAGTTGGGGACTCTTTCAGCTCTGGCTGAAAGGTAAGATGGAGCCTAGAAACAGATGATTATCTAGATCAGTGGTAGCAATGAGGTACTTTGACAAATGTAGAACAGCTAATACTTTGCTTATATGGCAAAAGTACCAATTTTAGCCGAGATTTTACATTTTAAGAATTATAAACACATTAATGTTAGCAACCAGCAAACACTCTCCAGAAAATGAAATGGAGACGCTAGTTACAAATATCACATCAGGGAAAGAAAATACTGTTCTCAAAATGTTCATCAGCTATGTCAGCAAGAACTCAGGTGGGAACAGATCCCTGAACTCTTCTGGAAAATCAATGTGGTAAGCCAGGTGTTGTCAAAGCTTTTCTCAGAGAGACGGTCTTGTTACTGTAATTGGAAAGAAGTACAGTTGAAGAAAGACTTAACCAAAAGGGAAAAAGGCAATGAGAGAGCTAATGAGAAAAAATGACAGTTACATTTCTCAACACACTTAGAAAAGAAGCTTATTTTTCAAGAAGCTATTCTATCTTTGAGATATTAATCCATGTTTTCATGTTATTTCAAAAAGATTTTGTTATTTTTTAGATAAAATTATCGTAATTGGAAATCTTTTGATATTACTTATGTAAGTCAATTCTTACCAGTGTATTTTTAAGCAGAAACCATTTTTATTTGGAATGATAATACAGAACTCAATTTTGTGAGACTCTGACATCTACATACATGTGAAACTGTGTTCAAGGTAGTTCATTTCAGTTATAGCAACTTTTCTTGTATGCTTTTAAATGTGTTCTAAATCATGTATAAAATCTGTTATTTTTCCAAATTGAGAGGGAGAGAGAGAGAGAGAGAGAGAGAGAGAGAGAGAGAGAGAGAGAGAGA
>NC_022009.1:70024181-70038706 GCF_000317375.1 Microtus ochrogaster
AGAATTTAACCAGAAGATGGTCTACAGGGAAAAGGAAAGTATGAAATATATATAATGTTCTCATGGTACACATGACCATGTAAGAAGTAAGAATCTGAATGTAATGGATTGTTTTAGGGTAAAGGAGCCTGAACATGGCTTGGAAGGTCATGCTGGCCTTTCACAACTACAGCCTTAAACACATCCCTTGAGATGTATTGGTGATTTATTGCATTACTCCACTCCATTAGTGAATTGATCATCTTCCTTTAGCAAAATCACAAACATATTTCTCTGTGAAACAGACTTTAGAGGAATGGGCCTTAAGCATACTCCATGGTTGACTACAAAGACACGTTTTCCACAAACATTCTGCAGAGTCTGTTGTCTTTATAATTTCTTATGAAATAAAATGAAATTATTTCTCTATGATCATTCTTTCTCTGAGGTATTTGTTCATCTCTGAATAAAACACTTTTTTTTTAACAACTTCACAAAATTTAGGAATATAGCATGTAACCTGGAAACCTGGACTGGAGGTCTCAAAACTTGAATTTTGTGCAATATTCATTTTGTTTTTCCCTTCAATATGGGGAAGGTTAGTACCCAAAGTAATCACTTTTCTTATTCAGGTTCTTGCTATTGTTAAACATCATTAGGATGTGACAGAAGCATCCAGAAGTGTTAAGTTCTTAATAGAAACCCCTCCAAGACTACACTGAACAAACTTGTTCTACAACCTTCTCATGACCTTGCCCTAGCCGGTCCTCCAGTCAATCAATTTCTCTGACATTGCTTCTTTGTTTTTAGTAGTAATCTTCTCTTCCTCCTAGTCTCACTTTTCATTCTTAGGTTCATTTTTCCAGCAGTGCCTCACTAGTACCTACATCAGATCTCTCTTTTATGAATTATTTTGATACTTTTTAAATAATAGTTTATAAGAATTCCTAAATAACTCAGATGTTATTAGATTATATTGAAAGACCCTACAGACCCCCTCCTCAAAACCCACAGCTAGCATGCTCCCGGGGGAACGTCCTGTTTGCTTTAAAATAAAAAAAATTCTCAGGATCAGCAGCCAGCCTGCTCTCGTAAGAACATCAGATAGGAAGACTGCAAGGCTGGATGTCAATAAGCTGGACATCAACAAAGCAGGTTGACTGCAAAACAGGATATCTATAAAGATAGGAACAGGATGACTATTGCCAAACATCCATGCTGAGAGAGGAAACCATTCATGCCCCCCTGCCTCATTCCGCTAACCACGCTTTTGCTTCTGTAAACTTGCTTTTTGCTCTTCCTTATAAAAAGCCGGCCCTCCAGTTGGCAGGCACGCAAGTCCTCCGAAAGACTTTGCTGCCCACAGGTACTTGTGTTTACTCAATAAACCTCTTGCTAATTGCATCCTGTGGTCTGGACTCGGAGTGTCCTGGTTCTGGGGGCTTCATTGGAGGAAAAGGTCCTCTCTGAGGGTCTTTCAATATGAAACTAAACACATTGCAATGACTGTTTGTGTGTGTGTGTGTGTGTGTGTGTGTGTGTGTGTGTGTTTGTGTGTGTGTGTGTATGTGCATGGTATAATTAGCTAAAGCTGCTTTTTGTGTGGTTAAATGCACAATATTTGATATTCTATTAAGTACGTGTTAGAGGACTCAATGTAGAGTCCAAATTTAGCTTAAATGTGGGACCCTCAAATGATATTTTAAATAATAATATAAAATAGTAGAAAAATAACTTCAACGTGTGTCTTTTTAAGTAATACTTTCAAAATAAACATTAAATAAAATATGTACATTATCTAAACAAAAAACTGTAAAATATCTACATTTCATGGGTTGAAAATTGTATTTCATAACTTAATAAATAAAAAAGAAATTAAAAATTTAGACTAGAAAAATCTATATTGAAAGAGAATTAAATGAAAAGAAAAACATCCGTGAGTTAAAAAACAGAATTCACAAACATGTCTTGCTATTAATTAATTTTAACTATCTCACTATCTCAACTTTTACTAAAATAATTTTAAAACTTTTCCTCCAAGCACCTTATGTGAAAATAAGTTTTGTGTAATAAACAAACCCACATGAGTGTCCTAGGAAAAAAGTCCATATCTCTAAATGGTCAGCAGAGAAAGTTGTGGCAGTGATAGTTGAATGCTTTATCTAACATGTTTTCCTGGAAAAATAATCTAGATTTCTACATTTTTATCTCACATAAAAGCTGAGAAAAAAAATAGTTTTTTTTCTCCCAGATTGTATTCTTCACTCAGGCTACATCTCTGTTGCTCAGCTATTATATTTTATTTATTTTATATTTATTTATTCAGTGCTTTTTAGCATTATTAATGCATGTAAAACTTTGTATCTGCATTAAAATATATGTCAATTTTATAATCAGAGAAACATGTTTTCCATATGCACGTATTTTCCTCCAAATCAACTGCCACTAGTAAAATTTTAAAGCCTCATAAATATGGAATGATTTCTTAACATTTTGAGAAAATGCAATTCATTTATGATATCTACTACCAACCATCAGCAAAATATATATATATTTTTTTTTTGATTTTCGAGACAGGGTTTCTCTGTAGCTTTTTTGGTTCCTGTCCTGGAACTAGCTCTTCTAGACTCTCAGAGATCCTAATATCAGTAGGAGTTTACTTCTTATTTTGCTCTTCTCTCAAGATTTTCATTTAAAAATATCCATATAGTTTAGTTTTCTTATATGTGCCAAAGTAGCACCTTTAATAATCCCCATTTATTTCACACATTCTTAAAGAATTCTGTCTCCCAAATTAAAGCAAGATTTCTCAGACTCAACATGAAAACCTCACCCTAATTTTTATACTAATTTTTCCTGAGATTCTCTTCTAGAATACATATTTTAAAACTTATTATATATATTAATAAAGGAAATAATTTTATTTGCTTTTATTTTCATATTTTCTCAACTTCAATACATAATATCCTTATGAATATATTTTGGAATATTCTGGAGTACTTTACGTATTTTTTTCCATTGATTTTAATTTCTGTTGTTCAAAATAATAGACATCAACTGGTAGACCAAAAAGTGTTTGAAATGCAGTTAATCAATAATTGTCAAGCAACACCTCAATGTCATGGGATTCAATAGTGCTAAGCAACCTCTAGGTATTCCCTGCCTGAAGGACTATAAAAATTAATAAATGTTCTGATGAAATGAAAATAAAGTAAAACTGCTATTCTGAACCAAAAACATTGAGTAAGCAAAACAACAGATATTATTTTGAAATTAATAGAAAAAGTGATGAAGATAAATTGCTTCTTAGATGGAAAGAGATGCCTAATTTAGCTAGAAAATGCTATTTCTAGCACTCTGGAGAACAGTGTTTTGAAGAATAACTCTGCAGATATTCTTCTGTTGCTACTGAAAGTTTAGAGCCATTCAGGATTCATTCTACACAACCAGTATTGGTTAACAGTATTGTATATTGGTAACATGGTCCAAGAATGGATCTATGTGAGGAGATTTCTGAGAGATTTTGGTATTTTCTAAGGAAACAAGACAAGAGTCTTCTGACCTCTGTCCATTTTAAGCCTAGATTCGGTCTTGGAATGTGTTTTTCTGACCCTCCAAGGTTTAGTAAATAGGAATGGGTTTATTTCAGTTTACCCATTATCTTTCTTTTGTCATTCAAAAATTTTTCCAAGCACCCCCTATCCTTGATTTGAATACAGTTTAAAGTCACGAAATTTGCTCACTTGGCCTTGCTTATATATACCTAGGCAAGTCTTGTGGTTGAATTTCACAGCTTGAACTTACATGAACTGTGCTCATATGACGTTGCTTGAGCCTCTAAATGTCAATTATATGATGCTTTAAATAAAGTTGGCTGTTGCGTGAGACTTTAGTCCATCCCATTTTAGGTGCCATTCTCCCAGGTTCAAACTGCCAACTAGAACAGCAATAGATGATAGTTGAATATGTTGAAGTTTTATATGTCCTGTATTAAATATACTGACTACAGAAAACTACAGATAGACAAAAAACAAAAGAGGAGAAAGAAAAATAAAAACTCGAAGGAAGGAAAGAAGGTAAAGAGGGAATTAATACCACTGGGGGAGAATAAGACCGCTACCACCTGTGGAATCCTTCCAGACTAATATGGTTTGATGGACCAAGAAGCCCTGAAAAGTTACCTTGAACACCTCTGAAAAATTACTTCCCCCAATAAAGAGCAGGAAGCAGTTTGGAAAGAATTATGCCCATATTCATAAATATTGTTTATAAATGTTTCTTTACTTTTAAAGAGGGATATGCTATAGAGATTTGCACTGGTATGGATCTTGGCTCATTGATACAAATTTAAGATCAATTTGTTTTACTGTGTATATGTATATTTCTGCTCTTGATTAAGATACTGTATTTGTGCAGCTCATTTAAAAATAAAATGTATAATTAAGAAACATAAGTTAATAGAGAATCATTTATAATACTCAAGCTTGCAGTCATGTTAGTTAGATTTTCTAGATGTAAGAAATATAGGTTAATATATAGTCATCTATAATAGTAAAACTTGTAGTCATGTTAGGTTTTCTAGACATATAGATATTTTTTTTTGGAACACAACTGAGAATTAGCCAGCTTCTGCCTCTTAAGTCTGGTTAAAGAGAGAAGTTTTGAGTCCATGTTTTAGAGCTCTTCAAGGAAGTAAAATCATTAGTAGTTGCAAAGACCATTTATAGAAGACAGTGGAGCAATAAGGAAGTACAGAAAAATCTGCAAAAATCAACAGCCATCAATATGCGATCACCATATGACTAGGGAGGGTTAGGTGGTCCTTCAAACAAGTCAACATCATGGGTCAGGGCATATGAAGTTCCAGGAAACAGAAACAAACTTATTTTTAACAATACAGCATAAGGGATCTTGCCTTCACAATAGAGTCAGGCTCCTCAAGTGGTAGCGAGAGAATTGAGTTGATAGAGAAAGGAAGCAAAGTGGAGAACAGAAATTTTGCAGAATATTCATTTTAAATAATACAGTTTTCCAGAACAGTTACTTTTCTAAGACTAAAAAGTGGCAAACCCTCGGGAACATTTGGCACCAAGACAAATGCCAAGGAATATTTCTTTATGGGGTAATTGATTATAAAGAAATAAATAGAGCTCTATTCTATGCTGTGTGGTAAAGACACTCATCAAGCATTATTTGAATAATGAAATATAGGAGCAATCTAAATACCTAATATCATTTGAATGACATCATCTGACATTTTAAGATAAAATGGAGTTATTTAATATCTTAACACAGAGATATTTAATCATATAAAAAATATTTACATTTAAATTTTCAATATATATTTTAAAATGTTTACTCATAAATGGAATTTGTTGAAAATGGAGGCTACACTTTCGTTTTCTGGCCACCCAGACCCAAATAATCACACAAAACTCTATTAATTGCAGCAATGTTTGTCTCATGGCTCGGGCATATTCCTAGCTAGCTATTACACATTACATCATAAATTAACCTACTTCCACTATCTTCTATTTTACCACAAGGCTTGTAGTTTGCTATCTCACACCTTGTCTCTTTGGCAGCTACATGGCATCTCCTTGACTCTCCCTTCTTTGTCCCTGCATTCAGTTTCATTTTCTTGCCTAGCTCTATTCTGCCCTGCTGTAGGCCAAAGCAGCTTCTTTATTACCCTATGGAAAAAAATATTCACAGCATACAGAGGGGAATCCTATATAAATTTGTATTTTGCAAACATGTCACCAAATATATTAAAAATTGGCCATGATAAACTTATTTTTGAGTACATGCCCTAGCACTTTACTCCCTGGTTATTTTTGCTTAAATTTTCTTTTGTAAGAAATGGATATGGATTGTGTAGCCCTGTAATACCAGCATTTTGAGGCAGAGGCAGGTGGATAAGGAATCTCAAAGTCTGGACACTCAATAACATAGCTATATTACTCATCTGAACTATGAAACATACCTCAAGAAACAAACTGTTAAGTCTTTCTTTTTTTTTTTTTTTTTTTTTGATTTTCGAGACAGGGTTTCTCCATAGCTTTTTGGTTCCTGTCTTGGAACTAGCTCTTGTAGACCAGGCTGGCCTCGAACTCACAGAGATCCACCTGCCTCTGCCTCCCGAGTGCTGGGATTAAAGGCACGAGCCACCACCGCCTGGCAAACTGTTAAGTCTTAAAATGATGGAACAAACTCAAACATTTGGATACATGCTGAGGTGAATATTTAATACACAGAAGCAAGCAAATAATTTTCTTGAATAAGTACTGTATTAATAATATAAGCAAAAATCAGTAATAAACATCTCATTTTATAACACATGAACACAAGAGGTCATTATTGAGTAAATATGTTTCTTCTCCCTCTCTCTTCACATAGACCCACATTCAAATTAATTTCCTTTGGCTCTGAAGAGAAAGGATATTATATAAATAGCAATTTAACTTGGTTATTTATAACTGAAATTTAATTGCAGCATTGCTTATGAGGACACCAATGCTAAAAGAGAATAATATAAGGTAGATATGCATTTAAACACCTTGTAGATTGTCACAGGTAGTATGCTTGATTGCTACAAATAAATAAGTAAATTGATAAGACAAAGAATGCCTGCTTTGTAAGGCATGAAATTATGTTTTCCTGAGTGATTTCTCTTAACTATAGAAAACAGCATGTTTATTATAAGATTTAGAAACAATTTCAACTAAACCCTTCTTCAACAAGAGGTTTGCCTGAACTTTTTAGTTTTAAACATGATGGTAGAATGGACATTTATAGATAAAGATTCAGGGTAATAATGGATCATTGCCTTAGCAGAATAATTTGTGTTTCAGGGAGGCAATGTCAATGACAAAAGACAATGTCACAGGCCTAATGTCGTAAGTGGAATTCTAACATTGTCATGGTTTTAGAGGGTGCTAGGCTTGAAAAGAATTCTGAGACAAGCTGTATTTATCATTTGAATAGTCCCAGTAGAGTCAAAAGGATGCATGGAAAAATAATAGTCATGCAGCCCTCCTTTTGGAATTTTATGATGATGACTTTACTCTTTGTGGTATATACAGAAATTCTTTTTGGAAAGACACACATATGAACCTTAGTAAAATTGTCTATGAGAAGGAGAAGAAGAAAACTTGGGATATGGACAAGGAAAACATGGGCAAAAAAAAAATTAAAGAACACAAGAATCTTGCTGTTGGAAACAGCAGTTAAAATATTTTTGTTTGTGCCCTGAAAAATTATTAATGTTCTTTATGTCCTTACCAAGAATGCTGTATTAACCAATTTGCTTTTATCTTTTGATAAGTAATAATGACCAAAGCAACTTAACAGAAGAAAAACCTTTAAACAGTCTTACTTATAGTTTCAGAAAATGAGGCCATAACCATCTGATATGGTACAAGGCAGCAGGCAGACAGGTAGGCAGGCATTGCACTGGAGAAGGGGTCAAAACTTACATCTGATCCATAGGTATGTGACAGACAGGGAGAGAATGGACCTGAACTCCTGGGGTTTTGAAACCTATTGATGTGCCTCCTTTAACAAGACCACACCTCCTAATCCCTTCTAAATTCGTCCACCAACTGTAGACCAAGCAGTCCAATATATGAGTCTTAGGTGCCATTTTCAATCTCACCCTGACAGCATATGACACTAAGAGTGTAACAGAGACAATAGTCTTCACTAACTCTCACGCAGTCTATTGTAGTACACAGCTCTTCACAGATATCAAGACACAATAGAGATAAGCTGTTTTCAAATCCTTTTCTATATTTACAAAAACATAAATATTTTGAACACCTTTAAAATACTGAAGAAGAAGAGGAGGAGGTAAAGAATAGTGACACATGTCTGCATACTAGGATTAAAGAACCTGAGATAGGAGGATTGGGAGCTGCAGAGCAGCCTAGACAACAAAGTGAAATATTCTTTTAAAGAACGTGCTAAAATTATTAATTTTGTCAATAGAGATAATGTTTTTGTCTATACATTATTATTAATGGAATGAAAAAAAAAAGGTTTAAGAACTCAGACCTCACAATGATCATTCATCAATGAAATGCAGTCTTTACCTTGGAGAGTTAAATTCTTCTTTAAAATGTGTACTTAGAAACTGTCTTAAAGAATTGTGTTTAGCATTTTTATGTAGGAAATATATTTCTCATGTTCAGTGTATTGTTTTCCTTATTGCCTAAAGTTGTATACTACTAATGTTGATAATTTTCATTTTTTCTAATTCTTATTTTCCAATATTTTGTTTATGATAGGTATTGAAAAATATTTTACAAGGGAACTATTTCATTTTTGATATATGTAGTATTCATTATAGTCTAATTTATTTCCTATAAGAGATAAACTAAGTGCATTAAAATGATAAATGCATTCACTTCTGAAAAATACAGTTTGCCAATACCTACTTAGTAAAAAGATCTTATAATAACTCTACAGAACACTTTATGTAACCAAAATTTTAAGTGAACAATGGAGTATATCTATTATATAACATGCTTATTTCAATAAGCCTATGCCAAATGAACTATTTTTCATGCTGCTTTGTCAAATGGTAGAGATATCACAAAACAGTCAATTTTTTTTAAAATAGTTATGTGAATGTATTTGTATTTAAAGTTTTAATAACTTACTTTTCAAACTTTATGGAACAGAAACATTTGCAAAAAGTGACTGCTATTTTCCACAGTGTCAGGCTGCTCTTCGTGGAGCTTTGAGGTTTGAAAGTTTTTTTTTTCTTTCTTTCTCCTGTGCCATAGCTGAAGTGAGTTGTCAAAGTGCAAGATGAAAAACAAAAATAATGGAAAGTGAAATAAGATATTATTCCGTGAAAACCCGTTTTGGCTTGATCATCTCAATGAACGATGACTGCGATCATGATTGCATACTTGCTAAATTAAATTGTACTAGAGCGAGCTTCAGGAGTCAAAATGGAATTTCCATTTCCTTGAAGATTGTGAGAATATCTTAATCATACCCAGTGGCTTTAAGGACAGCAGTAGAAAAGTGGATGAAGCTGGTCTGTATATGTCATAGTCTGGGAAACCTTGTTCAGAGAGAAGGCAGGCATTTCCCAACCCAAGGGACTACCATGCATCTCTTAACTGATTTTGTGGACAGCTGGCAAAAGAAATAAGTTATTCAGTAGATTCTTGAAAATGCTTTGAAAACTACTGACCATGCCTCCTGAACCAGCTTATTCACAACTACTCCACAGACAGTGTTGATAATCAGATTACATAACTACTTTTACTACCATATTTATCTCTTAAAGACTGTTCCTATCTTATAAGCAATTAAATTTTGTAAGCTTTTGATTGCAAGTATTTTAAAATTTTTATTCTTTTAATGAACAAAAGGAAGCTAGATACAGTGGTACTCAGAAAGCAGAGGCAGGTTGATCTCTGAATTTGAGGCCAGCCTGGTCTACCAAGCTAGTTCCAGACCAGCCAAGGATACACAAAGAAACCCTGTCTCAAAAGAATGAAAACAAAATAAACAGAAAATTTGATAAAAATGAAGAAAAGAAAAGGAAGAGTCCCTTGCAAATGGACTTGATGCCTGTCTTTTAAATAATGATGGTGTAGAAGATCATAGTTTATGATCACCAAATGCATCCTCATCTTTCAGTCTCTGTCTTTTATTTCCTGTCTTTCCCCATGCCCACTCTTCTTTCACCAAACTATGCAGTCACATGGTTTTCAAAAGTCTGAGTAGCTTTTAAAACTTGCTTTTCTTTGTTTCTTTTGTTGTTTATGTGATACCACTAAACTTGTCTTTGTTCCTGTTGCATAATATGATATGCACATATTTTTAGGCAGGATCTTTCTTAACCTTAAGTATCCACATTCTCATATAGACAAATTTCCTCTAAGGCATTATTTAAAGATAACTGGATTAGTGGTATGTTAAAGCTTTTTGTGCATACAAGTAATTATGAAATCTTCCCCAAATCATCTTGAAAACTTTTGTGCTTGTTTCATGCAATAGCATTCTTTGACTTGCAGGTCTAATGGATATTTTTACTCTCCATTTTCAATTTATTGGATTGACAATGTGTACTAATGATGCTTCTCTGTCTCATTGGCCTCAAAGGAAATCCCAATAAAGTTTCCCAGCCTTTAATGTTGATTCATGATAGGTGCATATATTGAGCAAGATCTTTTCCCTCAGCTCATCTTTGCTCTAAAGTTTAATATTGTAATTTAATAAAAATGGCCTTGCTGCTCTGAAAGTTAGCCTGGTAAAGAGATATATGTATTTCAAAGCTGATTCAGGTTCAAAGTTAAAACAAGATCTTTTTTCTATTGCCATGTCCGTCTTTTCCTACCAAGGGAAATCACCTCTTCAAAGGAAGAGACAGTAAATCTCTAAATCTCCATATTTACTCAAGTCCCGAGACTCTGCAGGGCAAAAGCTGCCAAGTCTATAGATTTACAATGTTTTATGATAATGATTTCCTCCAAGGGCTCACCCGAGATGAAAAGATAAATTAATTTATCCACTTCCAACCACTAGTGAAAGTTTAGTCTCCATTCCAAAAGCTGCCTTCAGAGCAGTGCTTGCACTATATAATTCATCAGTGGTGATTAAAATTTAAGAGCCTCTGGATATGACCATCTTGCACTGGGCTTATCAAGTGGAAAGCATAGTAAAAAAAGATGAGTTCAGAGCTGAAAGGGCATTACAACTTTTTTTTTCTGACCTTGTGATTCAACGATGCCTGCTAATGATAAGTACTACCAATTAATTTCAACTGACTCTTATCCACAAGCTTCATATACAGGAATCTCATCTTATTCCTCACAACGCGACCATGAAGGATATTTAAGGAGCCATTAGGATCAGAGGAGTTCAGCATTTCTAGAGGTTATCTCATAACTAGCAGTACCAGATATGAGCACAAACTATTCAAAATCACAGCCTAAGCAATGTGATAGCCAATCTGCATCTTACTAGAGACCTTTGCCTCCGAGAGTATTTCTCCAGCTTTATTAAGTCATGAGTCACAAATGAAAACTCTATACATTCAAGATGTATGACATAATTTGAACCACAGACAAATATTTTGCTTCTTAACATCTCCATTGTAACAGAACTTGCTTGTGTGTGGGTGAGCATATTTGTGTGTGTTGTATGTGGATGTATGTGTGATTGTGTGTGAATTTACTGAGAATATTTAATATTTCCTCTTAGGAAATTTCAAATATATAATCAATTATTATTTATTCTAGCAATGTTTTATGGATGTTTTTGCAATGAAAAATACTGAATTTTTAAATATCCTTAACCTGCATATGTTGACCTTATAGCCCCTGATTCTTGTAGATGGCCTTTTCCCTATGCTTTCAAATGTGATTTTCTAGTATTTGTTACATACTTTTTTCCCTTGGCCAGGGTCCATCATGATATTGATCTTTCAATTTTTATAGTCTAGGTTCTGAGCTTTCATCATGTAACTGCAAGGTAGTCATCCATTATCTCTGTTTAAATTTATTTTTATTATTTTTAATAGTGTGTGCTTGTGCATACCTGTGTGTAGCTGCCACACGCAGTTCAAAATCTTACGTTTCTGAGGGCCAGAGGCACAAGATTCTTGTGGAGATATAGTAACATGCAATTAAAAACTGGCAGACACGGGTGTTAGAAACTTAACCACTGATCTATCTCTCTAGTCTGTCAAACATAATCTTCATTTTACTGTTGCTGTGGGACAATGAGCTGTACCCTGTCTCTTGTATTTTAAGTAAACACTGATTGGCCATTAGTCAGGCAGAAGAATAGGTGAAGGGACCAGACAGGAAGTAAACGTGGGGCAACGAGAAATCTGGGAAGAGGGAAGTTTCAGTATGCAGTCCTCACCTGCACACAGAGGAAGCCAGACACAGAGGAAGCAATATGTGACTGCCTCATTGAAGACGGTACCAAGCCATGTGGCTAACACAGACAAGAATTATGGGCTAATATAAGTTATAGGAGTTAATAAAAAGCCTGAGCTAATAGGCCAATCAGTTTATAATTACTGTAGACCTCTGTGTGATTTCTTTTGGATTTAACAACTGGGGGACCTGGTGGGACAGAAGCCTCAGTCAACATACTATCATATAAGCTGCTGTATTACCATTTTATTACTTATTTTAGATACTTCTTATTTTTTATTCTAGTTAGAAGTCTATATATTTTATATTTTCAATAAAGTAGTTGATTTTATTAATTTTCTATAGGTTTTAATCTACATTGCATTTATTTCTGTTCTAATGTAGCTATTTTCTTCCTTTTCCCATTTTTTACTAATATGTATTTGTTTTTAATATTCTTGTAAGTAATCGAGATTGATTCTATTTTAGGGCTTTCTAACAACAATAAGAAGGAACCAAAATGAGTCAAGATAAGAAGGCAGATAGCACAATTAAGAATACATGGAAGGCCCCACTGGAAGTTTCTGCGAAAACTACAGTGTATATCCAATACACTGTGTATTACCAATAACCATGATAGGAGTTCAAATACTCACATAGTAACCCAGAAATCCTTTAATAGGTTGAGAAATTAGTTCTCTTCACAGGTCCATGCTAGAAGTTATTATCTGTAATGGAAAAAGAGCTGTTTGCTTCCTTAAGCTCTGAGAGTATACCAACGTAAGACTTACATCACTAAAATCATAACCACCAAATCCGTTGGAATATGAGATAACTCATCTGAATTCCACCTCCGAATTTATATTTGCCAGGACTCCTACCATTATCAACCAAAGACATAACTCTTTTGACTAAAATAATTTTACTAAAGACTCAAATCTCTTGTATATGCATTAGTTTTTACATCTAAAATATAGCATGTATGTCTTTGCTAATATTAAAGTTGATCTCATGGTTTCCAGGAAATACTATTATAAATTCATCTCACTAGTAAAAATATGAAAGAGAATAATACCACTGACCTTTATATTTCCTCCAGAAACCTACATGAGAGAGTGAAACCACCTCCCCCTCAAAAAGAACTACATACAGCATTGAAAGTCTTTTTTCTAAATCACAGGAAGTGTCTACGGGGGCTGCTATATTTGTATTTCTACTTGAAATGACTGAAGAAGAATGGTTCCTGGAAAATGTTACTTTTGCTATTGTGGGTGGTGTTTTCACCACCAGGAATGAACAACATTTGGACTTTTCAGATCACTTTGCTAGACTATAGGAGAAAAATTGAATGAGAAACTCTAACTACTTAGAAGAAGGTAGAAATTTCAGGAGGAAATGAAGATGTATCACAGTATTTAATTACAACTTATCTTCAACCCACAATTCCTATTTAAAAACTGTCCTAACAGTGATTGAGTTATTACTCATAGAGACCACAGAAGTCTTCAAAACATTACAAACTATTCCCATTACTGCTGTTTATCCAAAATTTACACAGAAAAACCCTATTGCTGAAGACACCACTCACTTTGGTTTCTTGACCATCTCAACGTCACTTAAAAATATCTTTCATAATATCTAGATTTCATAGTCCTGGGAAGTTCCATGTAGGTTTCTGGAGGAAACATAAATGTCAGTGGTGTTATTCAGAATTGGAGATTGGATGATATAATGCCAATTTGTATGGGAAGATGTGTCCACTTATGTAATAATTGCCAGATTATTATGGCGTGTCCACCAGCTTCTGATTTGAGACCTGGTCCTCATGAGGCTTTTGGTTTTAGAAAATAGGTCAAAAGTCTGTGACTGGGGAATTCCTAGGGTAGAACCTGTATTTTATTTTGGTCAAGGGCCATGTTGTGAAGCTGCATTTCAAATACTTGGCACTCATTGATCTGGGCAGCTCTTGACTTTGCTCAGAAAATATTTTTTTCAATGTACCATCATCAATCAAGAAAATCATAACTGTAAAAATTTTTGAGAAAAGGTGATCTTGAGTGTCCAACCCAAAATGGGAAATCTTTACCAATATCCCACCTCATATCAATACTCAAAGAAAATGGCAGAAGAGAAATTAGAGAGAGTGTAACAGCCTGAGTTTGGAGAAGAGTGTTGTGAAATGTGGTCTCCTGAACGTGACATACCTACTCAAATCAGGAATACACATTAACTGATATTACTTGTTGGGAGCAGTAAGACCCCCAGATCCTGAATTTCTTGTAATCCCCTGATCTGAGTGCCTACAGCTGTTCTGAGCACGAGACCTTCAGGAGTTCCTGATGGCAGGAGAGTGGTTTCTGGTGGGTTTGGTTGGAGCGTGGCTATCTCTATATAATCCGCCCCTGAACACGATAAAGGGGGCATTCTTGGGGGAATTCAAGGATGACCCGTGTCGCTGTCTCTCTGTCTGTGTGTGTCTGTGTATTTTAACCTCCAGCCCCTTGCCCAAAGCTCGCGAACTGCGTGCCAGCGCACAGAGCACAGACACGGGGGCGTGGTGTGCGGCAATTACTGGTTAAACCTTGTAAATATTAAGCTAACCAAAATTTTATTGTAGATGACGGAAGAATTCATGAGGCTTCACTTCTGACTGAAAAG
>NC_022009.1:70038806-70078456 GCF_000317375.1 Microtus ochrogaster
TTTTTTCTAAATCACAGGAAGTGTCTACGGGGGCTGCTATATTTGTATTTCTACTTGAAATGACTGAACAAAAATGGTGCGTGGTGCGGGGCAATTACTGGTTAAACCTTGTAAATATTAAGCTAACCAAAATTTTATTGTAGATGACGGAAGAATTCATGAGGCTTCACTTCTGACTGAAAAGTTACCAGCAGTTGAAATTGGTATGGAGAATTATTGCTTGTTAGCATGGACACTGATAGGTTGCATGTTTCAGTGATAGCCCTTCATATCTGAACACATGTGAAGGACTAAATTGTGGTTTATAAATAATAGTAAGAAATGACGTGAAACTGTGATGCCTATGTCAAAGGAGATCCAGGAAGAATTAGAAAGGAATTATAGAGAATGTGTATTTTATTTTTCTTTTCTTAGGAAATTCTCAAAAATAGAAAACTATATCTGATTGGATAATAGCATAGCACGGACATAAAAAGGCATGCTAACCCAATTGTATTCTTTAAGTCCCTTTCACATTCTATTGTTTCTTTCTTTACTTCCAAGGCATCTCTAAGTTGATGTCTGTGAAGTCGGTGCCTGTTGTAGAGCTTTCTGAAACTTCCTTACATGTTTATTTATTATTAATAGTTAATGTTGAGAAGTTAAAGAAATCCTACTTATTAATGCTTTAAGATGCTAGTCAATGTTTTTATTTTTTAATGTTATATTACAATTAACTCATTTATCCCTTCATTTTTGTCACTCTATACCTTCCTATGCACCCCTACTGTTCTCCTTTGAATTCAAGGCCTCTTTTTATTTACTTGTTTATATAAACATTTATATATACATATATAAATACACATATATAAAGATATATATGTACATACACATTCACATTCCTATATACATGAGTATAACCTGCATAGTCTATATAGTGTTACTTGTATGTATATTGTCAGGGTTGACCACTTGGTATTGGAAAACCAACTGGCATGTTCTTCTCTGGTGAAGAATATTTCTCCCTCTATCAGGATTCCTTATTTACCTGTTGTTCTCTGTGTAAGGTGAGGCCTCATGTGATTTCCCCATCTACATTTGCATGTTTATTGGTATCATTCTTGTTCAGTTCATATTCAAGCAGTCATATTGGTGAGACTTCATGAGTGTAGTTTCTGACATTTCTAAGCATCAGACAAACCAGGAGACTGCATTTCCTGTAAATGTCAGAAAAATGCTTTATCTATGTCAGAAAATGTTTTAGTTTTGTTAACAATGCTATTGACCTCCTACTATGTTTTTAACTAGATCATGTGGAAACATCTGAAATTCGCAACTAAATTCTTAACTTTACATTTTTCTCTATAATTTATTGTAAGAGAGAAGCAAAGCTTTTAAGACAGATGTTTTTCCTGAATAGTCCTTCTATGACACATTCTGTCATATTTAGATCATACTGACTCAGACTCACTTTACATTACCTGATGCCTGACTCATGGAAAAGTCACGAATTTTCAGAATCATCTTCGATGTACTTCATTCCACTCACTGTGGCATCATTTAGGCTACGAATTTTCTTGATGTGATGGCAGTGATAACTTGTATATCTTAGCATAATAGTCAGCTATCATACTAAGTTTACCATTTATTGAGTTATGTTTTTGGAGATTTTGCTATTACACTGCTGCATATTTGTAATAAGAATAAACTCAAAGCCACAGGTGTGAAGATTTCTTTGATGAAGCAGTATAAATAAATTTCATGAAATCTTGAGAATATTTATGCATGCCTAAATCATATTTCTTACTTTAAAACAAGAGGTGTACATGAAGTAAGACTCTCCTTCTACTCTGTAATTAAATCTGAGACTTTCAATGAAGAATGTCTACATGCCTCATTTTTAATATCAAAAGTATTTCTTTGTGAAATGCTAATTGACAAACTACAGCTATTCATGGTATTGGTAAATGAAGTAAGTCTGACATCACAAGAAAAACAACTCAGAGCATTTGTACCTGATGATAGTATTCACACTTGGCTGTATGAATTCAAGTTTGAAAAGTGGTGTCAACTTCTCTGAGTTTCACAGCTTGTACTAGAAAGATTTCTGAGGAGTTATAGGGTGAAAAGATGAATTTTAAATATTTTATAATGGAATGAGTAACTGTTATGAACACATGTATAATTCAACAAACCTATATTTTCATATGACCAAGACATCATAAATAAAAGCTCTATTTAAAAATGTAATGCAGGCCTTGACATGCTGTCTAGTGGCACACAAACCATTCACAGACAGCCTTGGGCTTCATGACCCATAAGATGTTTGAGAAACTCCCACCACTGCAGTTTGCTGTAGTTCTGAAGAAGACATCCATTATTTTCTGAAAGGATAATGTATATACCGTACTATTTTCTATGTGCATGCTAAAGTCAAAGAGACAGAATTTGTTTTACAAATACTAAAACTAACAAATGACTTTTATATAGGGGCAGAATGGGATAAAAGAGTCCAACAAAGAATCACTCAAACACTGAAGAGTTGAAAATTGTTTTCTCTTCAGATATGAGACCATGGAAGGGAAAAAGCACATAGGCAAACATAAGATTCCAATGAGGGGGGTATATCAGTCTAGGCATTATTCTTACCATCTTGGAATGCTTGCCTTATGTGTATAACTTTCTCATTACTGACAACAGGTAATTTGACCTTTCTGTCTTACCCCTCACCATCTCTATGACCAATGGGCATAGCTTGGCAATTTCTATACCATGATAGACTTGATGAGGACTGAGCCCAGACTCTTCTAACTCTAAATTGTAGTTGGTATTTCTACCTTCTAATTACTGTACTAACAACTGTCTACATTGTTTATGTTTGTATTGCTTTTATTTAAATAATTCTGTAAGCCTACAACTGTAGGATGTTCAAGAAATTTTTGAAAATAAGGAAATAAGAACATTAAAAAGGCTTTGTTTGTAAAAGTCTGTTTGCAATTAGGATATCATTAGCATATATTTGATACTTTCAAAATCTGAGGGGAGTGATTTAGATATACAAACATGAGGAGAAATCACACACATAGTCTTCTCCTCTCCAGAGAGAATTAAAAATTATACATGAATAGGTGCTCCAAAGTCATTCAATAGTAAACATATCTGCAAACACTAGTCATTCTTCAGCAATTTGTTATCCTGCTCTGTAAATTTCATTTAAAGCAAAGTAACTTCAAAATATCTATTTTATTTTATTATTGTTTAGTAATCTCTATATAAAATGAATGCATTCAAGGGCAAGAGAGATGGCTCACAGGTTAAGAATATTTGCTGTTCTTCCATAGGATTAGTTTGAATCCCAGCACCCATACCTGATGTCTTACAATGGCCTGTAACTCCAGGTCTATAATATCCAACACCCTCTTCTAGCCTCTGAGGACCCTGAATAAATATATTAGATATTCTCATAAATACTCTTGCACATACATAAATAAAAATAAATCTTAAAAATTAAAAAAATAAAGCAAACAAAAAACATCAAACAGAAAGAATAACTTGATACATTTTAAAACACAAAAATTGAAACTTTCAAAAATATTGTGAAGTGGGTCATTTTGTTAAGATAATATAATGTAGTTAATGAAATGGCTTAACACATACAGAAACACACACACATCAAATGTCATGAACATCAATTGAATTAGATATTTAAAATGCTATAAAGAATGCCTGCTTTACTTGAACAAATACAAAACTAGGGAAAAAATGAGATTAGACAGTTCAGTAACAGCCATTCATATAGCAGTGTTATTCATTTTGAAACCTAGACCAGTGTAATGGAATGTTTTTTTACATAAAAGTCACTAAACATGCAGAGGGGAAAAGGTAATTTATCTATGCAAAAGCTCAACTTGCAATACTTACTCCTGTGTACAAATGAAGACCAAAATAAGTAAAAACATGGGGTTGCATTTTAATGTAAGTATCCATTATCTAATGTCTATGTAATGGAAGCCAAATGATCTCATTATTATGTGGTCTATTGCAGTGAATACAAAATGAACTCATCACACAGCCACATTTCCTTTAGAAACTATCGCAGCTTGATCAATGACAAGGGAAACACATATATGCATACTTCTTTAGATGACTAATTTGAATTTTGTGTTAACTGCTAGTGCATTATTAATCAGCAGTTCATTATACTTTGAAATAACTTAGTTTATGCTTGCTTTATTTGTATACAACTTATTTGTGTAATCTCTTGATTCATAAAATTTTGTTTGTATTTGAATGTTATTATCCTTACAAAATGAGTAAATGCATGTACCAGATGAAAGAATATGGAAACTATTAAATTGTTTGGTTATATTTAGACCTTAATAAGTAAAATCAAATGGTACAAAGGTATTTGTTCATTACTTTGTTGTTAAGCCAAATATAATGATTAAGTTCTGACTTAAATTATATATTCACATAAAGACTCCTTAAATATAGTTACTATTTGGTATCCCTTTAACTTTATTTTTTTAAATTGATTCCTGGTGAAGAAATCTAACACACCTGTACATGAATTGCTGTTTGTACTTTCTATGTGATATCAAAAATTAAATCTTAAATGTACATAAAATCATATCTGAAAAACCAATGGTGTGCTAAACCATGTGAAGCTGATTTATTAAACATAGATTTTTTAAAGATAAATTTTTCTAAGCAAATATTTGTGTTAAAAAATATAACCTAAGTAGAATTCAAGCATGCTCTTGGTGTGAAAATATCAAATACTAATAGGAAAAAAAAACGTCAATAGTGTTTATCCTCACTGAAATAGCCATTAGAATTCCATATGCTTATAAACAAGAACTATATACTAGAGTGCCTATTTTATAAAATAAGTATTAATTTGTGTCATACACTACTAATTCTTACCTGAAGCTTGATGGGTTATCAAAATCAAAACTTTTTATCATACAGAGGGTAACATAAGAAACACAGTAGTTTCACACCTCAGTTTCAAACAGTGATTCCCCAGCTTTTATGTTCCATTGTGTACCTAAGATAATAACAATATAAGATGAATACACTTAAAAATTTGTATGTCCATGAGCCGGGCGGTGGTGGCGCACACCTGTAATCCCAGCACTTGGGAGGCAGAGACAGGCGGATCTCTGTGAGTTCGAGGCCAGCCTGGTCTACAAGAGCTAGTTCCAGGACAGGCTCCAAGACCACAGAAAAACCCTGTCTCGAAAAACCAAAAAAAAAAAAAAAAAAAAAAAACTTTGTACGTCCTCACATGACTGAGGATGTCCATGGCCTGCTGTGTCTTCCACTCTCTGAAGATACCCATGTTTGTGACTTCTGAATGTTGAATATCTATTATTGATATACCTTGTATATTATTGCAGTGCTGTTCAAACTGAAACTCAAGGTGAAGTAGGTTAGTTAAACATATACTCATATGGAAACATGGAAGGGATCTGATAACAATAAGTCTAGTGAGATGTTTCAGTAACTAACTAGCATTTACTTAGACATTAGCAAGTCATACATTGAGAAGGGGGAATTTATTTGAATTAAATAATTTAATAATTACTGCAGTCTTATGAGTTTTGTGATGTTATCTACTATTTAGAGATAGGAAAATCACTACCTAGTGTTAATTTGCTGGAGAACAAGAGCTGGACAGGAAAATATTTAAATTCAGATGGGCACTCTGGCTTTTTTAATTACTCAACAATGCCAACGTAGTATTATCACTTTTAACTAAAAACAAAATAGTTTGACTCAATATAAAATCACTTGCTGTCACTTCAACCTTACTAGAATTTACAGATCCAAATTTTTACATGTCAAAATTTGTACACATCTGGATAACATGAGAAGAAATACCAATTTTCAGCCACTTTAATGGGAGAAATTATTTAAAATTAGTTATTTGGAAATAATATTTATCTTAATTACTCTGTAGATACATTGTTCTATTTCGATTGATGTGACAAAATATCATGATCAAAGCTATTTAAGGAAGGAAAGGATTAACCGGGTAGGCAGCTTAAGGTTAACCTAAATTCGGATAGTACCAGCAGTGGAAACTCAACATCATTTCTCACATTTCATCTGACGGCAGGAAACAGAGAGTGATGGAGATTTCTGCTTAGCTTGCTTTCTTTACTTTACCATCTGCGATGACATTTCAATAACTGATCCTGTCCACATTTATGATGGGTCTTTCTCTACATAACAATTGACCTCATCAAGATAATCCCTGCTAGGCAAGTCCAGTTCTCAGGTGGTCCTACTAGAGCTCATCAAGTTGATAAGTGAAATGAACCCTGTTTGGACTGGAAAGATGGCTCAGCAGTAAAGAGGGATCGCAGCACATCCATAGGACACATCCAGAGTTCTTTTCTAAAACATATTTCTGTTGAAAGCGTACATGACAGTGTTTTGTAGCCTGTTGGGCACCAGCGTACATGTATGCTTTTCACAATTTACAACCCAGAGAATATGATGACTTTGTGTTTAGAACAGTCTTTCTACCCCATGAAGTGGTTTTTGTGGTTGGTTTTTAGTAGTGCTGATGGATTTTTCAAATTACAGGTTTCTTTCAGCACCAACTTGGCAATGTTATGGTTTTGAAGTTTCCTCTACCAAAGAAATTAGTTCATTATCTTCATATTCAATTAGACTCATTTTCTCAAGACACAAGCAAAATGCCTCCAGAGTGTCATGTGATGGTGTCAGTCCAGCTCTTGTTAGAGTCTTTGGTGTCCTCATGAGTTGGGTTTCCATGGTCCACCTTTCAGAATTGAAGTGTATTATAGGAAAAGACACAGGTTAAATTGCATATGAAGCTGCTTATATTAACCAAAACATAATTACAGGATAATTTTAAGATTAAGCATATCTATATAAAATAAGAATAGAGGTTTGAAGAAAATATATGTAACAGAGAGGAAATAAGATGCTTGTGATTATTATTATTATTGCTTTTCTAAGACAAAGTCTCCTGCAGTCCAAGTTGACTTCAAATTTGCAAAGGGGCCCAGGCTTCTTGAATTTCTGACCCTCCTTTCTCTGATGACTGAGGGATGGGTTCTAAGTTTGCACAGCCACATCTGTGAACAGCAGTTCATGTTTGCTTACATATAGAAACCAACAATACAACAGACAAAGAATTTGTAAGAAGGTCCTGTTCTTAATTCCAAGGTGAAATTGACATTACATTTTCTTTCTAATCCAAGTCTTCCTTGACACTTTCCACCAAGAGTATTCACAAGACTTTGCTAATTGTCTTTGGCTTTGCTAGTGTTTAGAAGCTCTATTCTGAGCATCTATTTTAGAGTGTCATGGAGTAACTCACATAGATAAAAGGCCAAAACTAGCTTTGAACACTTTAACGGTAGTAGGATAATTTCTTATTGGAATCATTTGATATTTTATGTGAGTTAGTTTCCTTTATATATGCAAAATATATATTTTAATAGATTGAGTTGCCCAAGTAGTGATAACATATATTCACATATTGTTGGTCAGTCAGTGATTTAGAAAAACAAAACAAAAACCCTGTTTCTGATAGAAAGTCTAAAGGGAAGAGACTATATGACAGCTCACATGCTGAATTAGATTTTTATTTCTTTAGGATGAAAAATGTCCTCATAATTGTATTAATATCTGGTAAAGTCAAAGCATGCCTCTGGAATTTGACATTTTTAAAATGTACAATTTCATAAATGTTCTTTTCTCCTGAAAATACAAAATACTCTCATAACTGAAGTCTATAAAGTTACCTATTCAGACACAGCCACATATATTTAAATATGAATAATAAATTCTACTATACCCATTTCTGCAATTTAATAGCAGTATTTTTTACAGACTTCTTTTCATCTAGAAACTTTATTTCATACACTGTGTTAGAGAACAAAAGGCAGAAAATATGAACAACACAGAATAATAGAATATTTGATTTTGTTTTTCCTGTAAATTTGATGTTTCACAAATCTGTTCTAAATTAAAAACTAACTTTTAATATTACTGTTTCAATTATTCTTTATTTGGATGAATATTGCTTGGCCACTAAAAGAGATTGTATTAATTATCTGAAGATTAGGACTTTGTTTATATATCTCAACCAGGGACTCATAAGCCAAACAAGAAGATTCTTAATGACTAGCCAAAACTATCTAGAGAGATCTTTGTATCCATCATAGCACCTGACACACAGAGGCACTTAAATCTTTGGTAAATGTGTCATGTATTTGTAGATCACGGTAACTCACTGTCATCCTCTTCTAGTAATTAGTTTTATTTCTTAAAGACATTTGTCATTTAGTATTTTATAATTCCAGGTAAGTCTTCCGATTCTTGTGTTCTGGTGCCTGCGTTCCAAGGTCACTCACTGGACATTCTCATCTTTAGGTATCTAAACCTTTGCAAATTAATTTATTCAACTATCCCAAACATAAATGCCTCGAGTAGCCAATGAGATACTATAGAAATAAAGGTAGGAAACCATAAATCTTTGGCTGCAAAAGCCATTCAGTTTCTTTTTAGTTAGTTCTTGCTTGTTTGTTTGTTTTTTCAATCATATCCCACTGTATTTTTTTTATCAGAATTGTTTTTGGCAGCCTGTTTCAGTTTCACATTGTTTTGGATTCATGCTTTCCTAGCATGTCTTCCCTAGTGTCCTACTTTCACTTTGGGTGCCCTAGGTCACCCATAAAGATGACTCACTGAATAAATAGTGTCACTCACTTTTGAGCTTACCAATTTATATCTCTATCTTCATGAATTATGATTCAGTATAACCAGAGCAAAATTCATAGTTAAAATCTGTCAGTCACTAAGGAACACTGGATTTAAATATCTTAGATAACTTTTTATGTTTTTATGTGCTTTTATAACAAATTACAAAAAAAAATTACCAATTTTTTTTTCAGGATCAAGTAAGAGGTACATAATTAAGCATCAAAGATATGGCAATAAGTATTCAATTTTTGTTTAAGGGAAATAACCATCAAGGGATAAGCTTTAATGTTCAAAAACACAGAAGTAAGCAAAAATATGTCAGTTTGCTCTCCTATTGCTGCAAAGGAAACTGGTAAACTAAAACAGTTAAAGTGTTTATTATTCACACAGCAATGTCCATAAGGTTGTTTTTCTTTTTAACCTGGAAACCGAATTTTTTCTCTAATTTTTTATCTTGGCAATTCTAAATTGTATGTCTAGAAAAAAATCATCTTAGTAGCCTGGTATTGGATTTACTTTATTGTATAGTCAGAAGGAGGCATAATTGATTCTTTCTCAAATATTCGCTTGTTAAGTCTAGGAATTACCTTAAAAGAAAAAAAAAAAAGAAAACTTCCAATGTAAAAAATTATTGTTTTTTAACTTTACCCCAATTAGCACCTGTTCTATATATGATGTTAAGATAGATTTAAATGAAAACTCAGAAACAATGCCCCAAGAAGACACCACAGGATAACAAATAAAAAATCCATTTCCAGGAATAATATACTTCCTTGGGAGATTTTGGCATGACTATGTTACTTTAGGTATCACAAGAGATTATCAATACTTTTGGCTACCCTCCAGACCCTATTGATAAAGACACCATACACTTGAGTTACAAAACATAGAGAAACCAAGCTGGCATTTACCTGGACACTTTAATCATATTGGATAGTCTGCACAGTGCTGAAATGTTAGATGCATACTACCACATAAAGAAAGAAATTATTAATCTTACCTAACTGTGAACCCTATGAGCAGCATCAGTGACTGGCCAGGCAAGATAATCCCACAAATCTAATAGTTCCATTAATGTCACAGTAGTAACAAGTCACACTCTGATTGGAATTTTAGATTGCTCCACAAATTAAACCCATAACCTGTATGTTATCAAGGCTACCTATAAGCTAAGAAACTATATGTAGACAGGCTATCAGTTCCAGCAGAGACCCTCCGATGGTAACTTTGGTAAGTGAACATTGTATTCAACTGATTCCTGGTGACTTCTCCTTATATCATAGAAGCTTCTTTTGATAGTAGATGGTAACTACTGCCTGGGGTCCAGAGATTAAGCGTTACACAATGCCCAGCCCTAAATTGGATATTTATATCACACCCCTACCTGCCAAGTTTCAGGGATAATTACAGAAGAGGGGAAATAAAGATTGTAATAGTCTTAGGTGTTGGATGACTACAAGGAATCTGTTTTCTAGATAAAGCAATCCACCGCAAATGTTAATTCACAGCAATTGACACAGCATGCATAAGACCATCAATTGCTCAGGGCAAACAAATTTCCATGTTGGAAAGAAGAGATGGTCGTGAAGTCTCCACCTAACTGAGGAATTATAGCTTATTTTTAGGTGCTAGGAGATAGAAGCCATTCCACTTTAAGAGTACAGCTTCCGGTAAGGTGATCACTCTCCAGTAAAGGTTAGACATCCAAGATTATATTAGCCTCCCAAACTGCACCTTATGGATTTAGAAATAAGAAAGGAGAGTACGAAATTCAGTGAATAGGGAAGAGGTCATGGGTCTGGGAAGAGTTGGGGAAGTTGGAGACAAGGATTAAAATTCATTGTTGAAAATTCTCAACTAAACATATAGAGATAAATAAACAAATATGTCTTAAAAATAAAATAAAAATATAAAGGTATAGAAACAAAGTTATTAGATATTGTAGAGTTTGTGTGTTGTATCATAGCTACGTTTGTATTACTTTAATTGTATGCAAGTAAATAATAGTAATATCAAGTATTGTGATAGCTAATTTTCATTATCAACTTACTCATTTTGAGGACCACCCAAGAAATATGTTTCTGGGCATATCTCTGCAGTCATCTCCAGAAGTTTTATTGAAGTTTTAAAGAAGAGATCTTTAAAAGAGAGCTGCTATCCATTAGAAAAGAGAAACTGGGGGTGAGAAAGTCTGTCTAAAAATAGAACTCATCTCCCTCTGTTCCTACTGGATGCAATGTGACCAGCTGCCTCACTTCTCACCATCATGACTTCTACAGATTGATGCTCTTACATGTCATCATTAACATAACTTTTGAAAGAAGTACCTAAAATATGACCTATTTATTTTATTTATAGAAAAAAAAGAAAAAAAAAAATAAAACCTTTTTTTTCTGAACAGATGTGTTTTCAGATTCAATTACACAGCTCTCCTTAAACTGCTTTCCTGTTTTAAAATATGTAAGTGACATCTTGCTCTGAAATCCATGTTTGCAGTTTCTATAGATATTAAGGGACAATTATGATGAGGAGCTGCTTTGGGGAAATGTGAATATGTTTGTCCACACACACAGTTCAGGAACATTGAGAATTTGGAAGTGAAGACTTAAGGAACTTTAAGTTCTAGTAATAGATTCAAAATAAGAAGATCAAAGTTTTCCTATTCTACATAGTTTGCTGATTCTTATTTTTAGTTTCAGTGATTTTCATGGGGAATATAGAAAACTACATCATAATGAGGCACGCTTAACTGTAGAATAAGATGAGATCATTGGTATGTGTCTGTATCTCTGTTTATTTTAATCTATGGTAACAAAACATTTGTTGTTGTTTTTTTTCCTTTTCTAACCACAAGCTGCTTCCTTTTGAGTTTAGTTGAATTAAGCACAGAATTTGGTCATCAGTTTATTTACATTGATTTTATATGCCCATTTTGTGGTAAATTGCAAAGATGAGGAAATCTATAGAAACTGTTCCTAAATTCTTATATTTCACTACAGTAACCTAATCATTTATTTTTGTATGGCATTTAATTGTCATAAACAAAATGAAAATCATCCAATTATATCAAGGTATTATATGAAAGGATGTTCTCTACCTTCACTGGAGCAAAACAAGGGACAGAATCAAAGCAATTCCAGAAAGTATTTCATTCAGAGCACTCAATCAGGACAGAAGAATGAATATTTCAGAAGTTTATTCATTACTACTCCTTTGCTACTTTTCATTGACTTTCCCACAGGCTCACATATAACCAATTCAGCTTGATAGTGAGGTAGGTCTTTCTAGCCATCAGCTCGGAGATGGAAAATTGTAATAACTGTATTCTCAGACATAATTCACAGGTTAAACCTGGTGGGAATTGCTTTCCTCTTAGTGAACTTCCACGACCGATGCATTCCACAGAATGTGTGTTACACTCAATCTGCCTGTGAAGATCACTGGATGCTGAGATGGAGATGGTGACTCGGCAGCACTGTCTCCCAGCACCAAATTCATTTCTCTGAATTTCATAAGCAGTACGTTGACAAAAGACTGGCTCTACGTCACTATTTTCTCTTTTGGTTGGAAAATAAAATCTTTAATAGTTGAATAAATTTCTCTCCATACATTGGCTAATAGTAAATCTTTTCAGATCTAATTCAGCTTTATCGTTCCCTCTGGCAGCTCAGTTGTTGGTCCAGATTTATTGAATTCTGACAGAAAGCAATTGAAATCTCCCTTAGAAATAAAGTTCCTGGCATGAGGGAGAAAAAGAGTCATAAAAAGTCCCATCCTTAGAATAGCATCTTTTATAATACAGAAATGGTCTGAAGAGGCTCTCCTGACATTGGGCTTGGTGGCAGTTTAGGAGGTAGTTGTGGATATTAAACTTGAGATCTCAGAGCGCATAAGCGTCTCCTTTTCCCTTGGTATACACAGAGAATCAAAGTTAAGTAAGACATGGCATAGTTTATCTGGTGCTTCTTTCATAACTGAACATACAAAATTCAAGAAGTTTGTCATATCCAATATAAAGATTTTAGATTTCTTTGCTAATTTTTGTTCTAGTTGCCATCTTTGATACAATAAAGACCATGACTAATAGTAACTTAGAGATAAAAGGGTTTATTTTAACTTTCAAGTTAGAATCTATCCTTGTGAGAAGTCAAGGCAGGAACTTGAATCAGAAACCAAGAATGGAGTTTTGTTTGCTGAATTTCTCCTTCTGGCTTGTTCCGCTACTTTTTTCACACAGTCTGGGCCCACCTGCAGAGGGATGGCACATTCCATGGTGGGTTAGGATTTAAATTAGCAACTTAAAAATGTCTCACAGACATGCCCAGCAGGCAAATCAGATTTGGACAACTCTTCACTTGAGTGAAGAGGTTTGTATCAAGTTGACAGAGGACATTAACTTTGAAAATATTCAGTACATTCTCATGTTATAAAAAATAAATGTAGATTTAGTGATTACAATTCTAAATCTTATTCAGATATTCTAAAATTATTCAAGTAATTAAACTATACAACAAAGCCTAATTCTTTAATTAAACAATTATTGGTTGATTTTGCACATGTGTCTCCATTAAGCTTGATGAGATTAGAAGGTAAAGAACATGCTTTAGCAATCAACAGTATGCAATAGAATATAGACTTAGAGTGGATTCAATCTGAATGGAAGGTCCAGTTCTCTGAGATCTCATTTTGGAAAAGCAATTTTATAATTATTCACATAGTTTTAGTCTCCTAAAAAATAAACAATAGTGTTAGCAATTCTATGATTTCTATAAAGTTATAGAGATATTGTGTATAGGTACAAATGCAAACACCTCAATTTTTATTCATATTATTTTTCAAAATATTGGAAATGATATTTCTAAACAAAACACATATAACACATATATCATGAGCTTTAAAACATTATATTTCTAATTTTACCTTATAAATTTATTTTTTTGCCTAATTATCTTTAGAGTGCTTTTAGATCCACAAGAGAATTGAATGGAATGTAGTTTCCTCCACACCTTAGCACACAAAGTACATAGGGTTTTTATGACTGCTGTCCCTGCCACCATGGTATGATTGCTCAGGTGATGGACAGACACTCAGACACTACATGTCATTATCACTAAATACAAAAGCATGTATCAGGGCTTTTTTCCCTTTTTTTCTGTCCTTTATATTTGTAAAGAGATGTAACAAGGATTCAAACACTCTGTGCTTTACCTTTTCAACCTAATACTTCAAAGTTGGGAACAAACTAATGTATTAGTGCTTCCATGTTGAGGGAAGAGCAGCAGGGCTGTGTTCTGGCTGCCCCAGCTCCCGCATGGCTAGCTAATGCCAGAAATTATTACATGGAAACTGTATTTTTTTAAACACTGCTTGGCCCATTAGTTCCAGCCTCTTATTGGCTAGCTCTTACATATTGATGTAACCCATTTCTAATAGTCTGTGTAGTCTACGAGCTGGCTTACCAGGGAAGATCTTAACCCGAGTCTGTCTGGAGTGGGAGACTCATGGTGACTCCTGACTCAGCTTCTTTCTCCCAGCATTCTGTTCTGTCTACTCTGCCTACCTAATTTTCTGTCCTATTAGGGCCAAGCAGTTTCTTTATTACTTAACCAATGATAACAACAGATAGAAAGATGACTCTCCTCCATCACTTCCGTTTATTTTCCCTTTTACAGACTGGTTTGTTTGAAATCATATACAGCCTTTCTATATGAAATTTTTTTCACTTAATAGAAGGTATTTCCTTTTTTCCCTCCCCTTACCTCACTTCTGAATAGTAGCACTTTTATTTCCGCACTGTGAGCTGCCCAGATAGTATACAGTTTTTCCTTATATCTCTTTAGGAACATATTGGTCCATCCCAAGTCTTGGCAGCAATGTTTAAGTTCCTATTGATATGTGTTTGGAACTTTGTTTAATATATTTTTTTTCTGCCTATTTGAACAAATGCCAAGAATGATACTGGTAGACCATATGCGATGAATATGGTCAGTTTTTAAGAAGGTTCTACACGGTCTTTAAAGTAGGTACCCAGTTGATGACTGTCAATCTGCTTTCCCATCATTACAATTTGTTTTGTGTGCTCTAAGTGCAGGACTTTATAGTAGGATTTCGTGTATCACATGGCTTCTATGTGATTATCTCTAAAGACATGTGTTCTAGAATACATTCTAGTAATATTCCTTCCAGTGGTTTTTTTTTTCACCTTAGTGTACCAATCTTTCAATTCAAATTGACTATGTTTTTAAATTAGGCTCATCACATCTCCATTGGAAACTAATTTCCAATCATGCCTGTGAAGGGTTATCCAGATTAAGTTTAATCAGGGTGCAAAGGGAAGTGATATCATTGTCTGGGTCTTGTAATAAATAAACAGGTGAAATATGTGTAGGAAGAGTATTTATATGTTTCCTGACAGTGAATTGTTGGTATTTTCTTGGGCCACCAACCAGCTCCCAAATAAAGACATGGAACTTATTATTAATTTATAATTGTTTATGTATATATGTTTGGCCTAACCTTAGCTTAGACTTGTCCCACTAGTTCTTTTGACTTAATCTACATGTTTTGATTCATCTACATTTTGCCGAAGGGTTTTTTACCTTTCTTTCATTCTGTATGTCCTATTTTCCAGTTTCCTCTGTGTTTGTCTGCTGTCTCCCTGCCACCTTTTTTTCCTTTCATCACTATCAAAAGCCTAAAGTCCTCCTACTTACTTTCCCTGCTCAGAAGTTTCACCTACAACTCCTGCCTGTCCCTTGGCTGTTGAGGTTTCTTTTAGACTAATTCGGTGCCTTAACCTAGCAAGGTAAAACAGCAACACATCTGTACCTAGTTAAACAATTGCAACACATCTTTGCATAATTAAGCAAATGCTCCATAACAGTGAATGTCATATTATCAGCTACCTGTAGCTCTTTCCATCATATTGTACCATGGGCTGTATCCTTTGGAACTGTGAGCAAAACAATGTTTTCCTTCCTTAAGTTAGACTTTGTCAAATATTTGGCTATAGCAAGGAAATAAGTAACTAATACATCAGCTTTCATGAATGTATTGTGCATAAAATCATTACTGACCTTTTTGTACTTATTTTATTGATATATCTTTTTATAATTTTTCAAATCTAAAATGCCCTATGTAGATAATTAATGTGTCATTACCTTTTAAAAACGTTCTCCTGCTTTCAGTGGCTGATCTGCATTTTTGCATACTTGTAAATCTCCAGTTTCAGTGATTTTCTGATTTACTATTCTGTGTTCATTTTCATTAACATTATCTCTAAGCCGCATTACTATGTTCTCTCTTGTATCTCTGATTCAAGTCTGCAAAAGTAAAAAAATGAAGATGAAGGTGCTACTTTTCTCAAAAAAATGATATTAGTAACTTAACCCTATATTTCACTTATTTATGAAATATAAGTTTGCTGTATATTAATATGATTTTTAAGAAGTTTTGAAATGCCAAACTTTTGACATATAAATGCAATCTAATGGAGTTGTTTATTTTGACAAAATTTTCATGCATCATGAAATCAACTTTTCTCAAGTACAAAAATGGTTATAGTAACACTTGTGTCCATAGTGAGAATAAAATGAAAACATACATATGAATAGTAAACTGTGTAATGTGATTATCTACAAAAGAAACAGTACAATCTCTGTTACAACATCTTGAAAGTGATTTTGAAAAAACTTATTTTCCTTTGGTGATAAATATTGAGTCTGACTGATTATATTTCAAAATTTTGATCCCAGGTTTAAGAGATGGAGGTCAAAAGATAATATTATAAAGCGAGAAACCATTTTCATGTAAATGGAACTTCAAAATTTTCATTCCTGAACTTGTCTTTACCTCCCAAATATTTCCAACTTTGCACAGAAATCAAATGTATATGGATAACTGAGGAATTGCCTGGATGATAGAAATGCTGTTATCAAAAGTGTTCTTTCTCCAGGAGGATTTTTTAGATAGCACAATGGCTGTTCTTCTACCTTCTTTCAAATGTGCAAATGAGTAAGCCATAACCTTTATTTTGTGTTCTCTGAATATATGAAGCTTTTCTCTTAAAATCCTCCTGAGAGTTTAAAGAGAAGACACATGTTTGAAAATAGTACTAATATTTTAGTAATTACAATATTTTCCTCAATTCCTAATTGATTATTGAAATTTACAATTAGCAGATAGGAAATGAATAGGAGCTAAGCAATCTCTAAGTCTCTGACAGCTTAGTTTAAATCGACCCCAAATTGTTGTGTTTTTATCATATATTTATCACTTTTAAACGTGTTAATTGTGTTGCAAGCACTGCAGCTGGGATTAATTTAGGGAATTTGAATTGCCTTCTCTACAGCTGGTGAACACTGAAGCAAAACTGTGAAATAAGCTTTGCTAAAAGAATTAGAGAGTTTGCAGTGTTAATTATTCAACCATTTCCCTCACAAATCCTCCTAAGGAGTGGGATCAAAATTATAAAGGAATTCTTTTTCTCATGTGAGGAGCAGCAGTCTGATGGCTGGGTGGTGAGGATGCTAATCTTATGGACCTCCTGTTATTTCAGAGTGTGAAACTCCTAAATATGTAGGAGGAAGCAATGTGTGCCAATTAGCAAAATGACAAAATGGAAACTTATTTATTATTCAAACATGAGCAAAAGAATAAAGAAATTACAAAAGGTTACACTGGGTAGCATGGCGTGATTTGTTTACTTCTCTCTTTCTCTGAGACTCTTCATGGTCTTTTATTTTTTGTTTAAAAGAAGGCCATTAGCATTGAAACCTCACTTATCATTCTCTCTCCATATTGATAAATATCTGAACGTACAGGTGATCGTTCTCTGAACATAAATGAACAGACCACATAGTCATTCCCAATATTTACATAAGGTTTGTTGAAAAACTGTGTAGGGGCAAGTAACTTTTTGAACAATGGTTTATGAACGGTGAAAGTATAGAAGGTAAATATGATATATTACTCACTTTCTATATCTGTGATAAAAATGCTCGAGTGAATAAGTTAGAAGAGAAAACAATTTTCTTTAGCTCCTATTTTTACCGGTTTCAACATTCAGCTGGCCCACTGCTATGAACCTGTGTTGAAAGAGAGCATTGCCATACTAAGTTTCTATAAAGCCCAGCTGCTCACTTTATGGAGGCCGTAAGCAATTAGAGACCCATGGCATGATGTAAGGCTCCAAAAAATGTCCCACCCAAGCTGTTGACCTATCAGTGTCCATCAACTCACCATATTGCTGTGCAATTACACATCTATAAATGCATTGATTCATTTGTTAAAATAGAGCCTTAGAAAAATACACAATACACTGTTGAATAAGCTTAAAGCATATATGTTTTTGGGTAGCACTTAATATCCAAACAGTGTAAGCATTTGAGAACTTTTGTTTAAATTAGAGAGTAGTGCCCCAATATAGTCTGCTGAAATTTGAATATTAATTTTCCAATGAAAAGCTCTACAAAGTTACATCATTAGGTGCAGTCCTTGTCCTTTATTTGGGCGTCAATAATAAAGAATATTGGGAATGAACTTTTATTTGTAAACTGAAGAAATTACCTAACTGAATATTTTATGATAAAACACACAATTTGTTTTGCCATGCTCTTTAACACAATCCTGAATAAATCATTCTTACCTTAAATATATTTCAATATTTTTCAAAAAATTGTTTTCTTATGAAAATAAGACAATTTTTCGTATTGAAAATAATAAAAAAACGGAAAAAATGTTATTGAAAGTTGCATGTATTCACAACATAGTTTCACAAGTTACAAACTCAATCCATTTCTATTCCACTGTAAATATGTATCATTAAACTGTTTGCTTATAAATTTTGTTAAAAAGATAAAGCCCTTGACCTGATTAAGCTCTTTATAGCATGGATATGAAAGATATATGAAAATATAATCTTATTTTCTCTCTTTATATGACTCTCTATTTCATGTTTTTTTCAAGTTGAACATTGTACTGGGAGTTGATCCCAAAATATAGTTTTGTATTGTATTGAAGGAAATATTTCGCTTAAGTATTTATCATTTTACAGTATTTGTGTCTCCTGTTTTTATTAAAGTAGCTAATTTAAAATGTCTTTTCAATATTGATGATTAGAATTATCTATGAATGGAGAAGATTTTCACAGCCATTCTAGTCTCTCCATTTGGCAGAATTCAGAAGACTGAGTCAAGCTAATTTTTCATACTTCTTTTATAGACTAAAATGTGAGGGACCTTTTCAAGCAAGTGTGGTTACAGAAGTGAAACAGAGTTGTTCAGAAAGTTACTCCAGAACCACGCACAGCGCTTTCTTCTAAGACAGATTCCTAGTTTGCAGTGTGACTTTGAGGTCAATTGTCTCCAAGAAACAAAAATTAAGTTTGACAGTAAACGGAAACTTAAGTAGTGACTCAAAATGTGTCCTGGTTATTAAATGGAGGCTGACTGCTTTTATGTCAACTTGGCACAATCTAGAATTATCAGAGAGGAGAAACATCGATTGAGAACATACCCCCATAAGATCTGACTGCAGGCATTTTCTGAGTTATTGATGTGTTGGAGAGGGCACAGCCCATTATGGATAGTGCTATCCCTGAACTGGTGGTCCTGGTTTCTAAAAAAGCAGACTGGGTGAGCCATGAAGAGCAAGCCAGTAAGCAGCATTTTTTTTTCTTGGCTTCTGTACCAGCTCCTGGCTCCAAATTCTCTGCTTGAATTTCTGTCCTGATATCGTTTAATGATGAACGTGATGTTGAAGTGAAAGCTTAATAAACCCTTTCTTCTCCAAGTCACTTTGGTCATGATAATTTATTAAATGATAGTAACTGTGTTTAAAACACTTGCCGTGTTTGTCTTCATGCTGCACACCATGATGGTAAAGGGCTAAGCCTCTGAAAGTATAAGAACGTCTCGGATAAATGTCATAATAGCTGCCTTGATCATGGCATCTCTTGACAACAATAATATCAGTGAACAAGACACAAAATATCTTGAATTTATGACATACAACAAACAGAAAATTACTCTAGTCCTCCCCCCACAAAATTAAAATCAATTGTGCAGAATCATTTCTAAAGTAGTGAATATCAAAAATAAAGATGGTAAATATACCTTAATAAATATATATTGTATTTGGAGATAAGAGTGGAACCAGTATAAATACTAAATGGATTCAAATAGTTGTCCCATGGTTGTAATCCATGCCAGACCACCCCTGCCAAAAAATATTATCTGATGCAAAATCCTGCCAAATACAGCTGTGCACTATCATATTGCCAAGTGGGTCTATTGATAATGGTATGGATGCTGTCGTTGGTTTTTAACACAGACATTCACAGCCTCCAAATAAATAATACCTTTCCACACAGGCACTATAAATGCTGAGACATTTATGTCTCTCTTTTTTTTAATATGAAGTCTATAACTGAAGACCTAGCCAACTTGTCTATCACCAATAAGATAAGTGTCTAAGACAAATAATCCATAATAATTGAGCAAATTAGAGTACTTATCTACCAGCTAAGTGTTTAAGTACAAGCCTTATTTTAACACCATACAGATAAAGCATATGTCTGTCTTAACTTTATTATATAAACACCAGGAAGAAAACCTTTTTTTTCATATTTCAAATAACATTTCTTACTCAGAATGCTACTACTACATACGGCATTGTATCAAATCTTAACTTCCCAGTGCAAATCTTCGCAGTTTGAGATGACTTTACACTATCACCTTTCTGAACTGAAGAATTATACACCTTTATACGAGTATCCACCCGCCAGCAAGGCCGATGACCTGCTTTGCCTCTTAGGAGTTTGTTTTCTTTTTTTGAGTTGCCCAGACCCAAATAATCACACATAACTACATTAATTGGCTAATAGCTTAGGTATATTCGTATCCAGTTCTTACATCTTACTTAACCAATTTCCATCAATATATGTATCACCACGAGGCTGTGGCCTACCAGTCAGTTTATGACATCTTTCTCCTTTGGCAATTACATAGTGTCTGTTTGACTCCGCTTTCTTTTCCCCTGCATTCAATTTAGTTTTTCCCACCTAACTCCATTCTGCCCTACCACAGGCCAAAGCAGCCCTTTTATTAACCAATGGTCATATTCTCAGCGTATAGAGAAGAATACCACATCATATGTCTCTTTTAACTTTATTGTAAATCTACTAGGAAGAAAACATTGTATCAAATTGTATCGTCTCAATGTAAATCTTTGCGATTTGAGATAACTTTATATTATCACCCTTCTGAACTGAAGAATTCTATACCTTATATACCAATATCCACTCACCAGCCCCATACCCAAGGCCAATGACCTACCTCTTAGGCACTGGCAATCTAAAAAGACGACATTTATAGATTTTTCTTTTTAAATTAGATACTCTACTGTTTATTGAAATGTATAACTGTTTAACCTACTATCTGTGTATATTCCCTAAGAAAATGTCTGCCACTACACTGCTATGCTTAAGGGTAGAGCTGGCATAAGTTATCATGGATACTATTCTATAATGTAGTAGACATCACTGCCATATTAGGAAATCATCACAAATATTTCAGAATGTTAATAGAAGGCAAAACAGAATGCAGGATAAGAGGCTACAAGGAAGAAGAAAAGTCCACGTCACTGTGACTCGTTGGTGCAATTATAAGATAATGCAAAAGCAATGGAAAACTTCATGTTTCCTTAAAAAGGCGAATTTAGAACTAAAAGAAATAGCACTCAATTCTGCATCTTGGTCATATAGCAAGAAGAATTTAAAGTCTTAATATTCCCCAATGTACATGTCTAACATTGCTATCAGTAGCAGTGAAGAAATAGAAGCACCTCAAATGTTTATGAACGGATGAATAGGTAAATGCTTTGTTTTACACATTTATCACAAGACTATATTCAGGTTTTAAAAGATAAGAACATTATTTTAGATATATTTTATTATATGATATAAATATTATATGATATATATATATTATATGATACAGAAGGTATTGGAATGACTGAAATCTACAGAAACAGTGCAAAGTACTATCACAGGTTCATAGAGGAGACAAATGTTTAATCTTTTTCACTATATCTTTCAATCAGTAAGAGTTCAAACCTAGCTTTCACCACAATGTAAATATAGCAGAACACTGAACTTAACATTTAAAAAAAGATGGTGAAGATACAGAATTCTCTGTCTACTTACTTCAACAAAATAGGGTCAAATAAGTCTGTTTTTTTTTTTTTTTCACAGTCGCTGTCCTCTATCAAAGGAACTGGACATCCAGCTATCACCTCAAAAACATTTTAGCCATCCTGCATTTCCTCACAGTTTCACCTATCCCACCAAATATCCTTCTTGGTATCATCTGCACCAATCCTTTCTGGCCACTTGAATTGTGATCATGTTCTATTGTGGCATGATGACTTACCACTGAAACTTAATGTCCAAAATTGACATTTTTTAATATCATAGCATCTGTGGGTCAGAAATATGACTGGGCATAGCTTATCTGGCTGTGTTTGGTTAAGGTATTCTATGATTCTGTTCTCCAAATTCTGTCTAGCTCATAAAACCTGACTTGAAAGGTTTTTCTTTTCTTTCTTTTTTTTTTTTTTTGGAATAGTGCAGATTACTATTATAACTTTTTTGAGTCACTATGAGTTAACCCTTAATGCCAGTATAGTTCTATCATAAGAAAGAATGGAGCCTAAGGTAATTAATAATGAGTGATGTAGGAGATATGAGAGAGGAGAGAGAGAGAAACAGCCTTTAAATAAAAGCCTAAATATGATATTTCTTATCTCTTTGGTATCAATTAACTAAATTAATTTTTAATAAATAAATAAATATTCCAGTCCATAAGAGAAGGGAAAATACAGAATAAAGGTTCAACTATTAGGAATACAGGAACACTGGAGACAACACCAGAGTCTCTGAACTACAACAATTTCTCATTTAATTGATATGCTAATTATCTTTTAACTTGTTAATGATTATGCTCTTCAGAAATAAACAATTATAAGATATAGGTGACATACAGGGATAAATCAACATAGCTGACAATGTTTTAGCATAAATAAAAAGAAAGAACTAGCTGTTGTTGTAATCTGGTAATTAATATCTTTGTGCACAAGCATGCAACATTTGTTTTACAACTATAAGCAACCACCTAACCTTACAGATTAGAATTCATATTAGAGACATTATACCTGACTAGTAAACTAAAAAAAAAAATGAACAGGAGAACTTGGAATATTTTGCAAGGTGAACAAAATCATAGACAAATTCTACTTCTAAAATGAAGATACTTACAGCATTACAAGCAGTCTTTAGGGACCATGTTTCAATGAGATAAATCAGCTAATCGAAGCTCCTTATTCTTTGCAGTTTCCTTATCTGCTCAAAACAGAGGTTTCGTGAACACGGTCTAGATTTGACTCCTCTAGGTCCAGAGAGATTGTTCCTCTCTCAGCAGGATTATTTGTCTTTTGTGCTTTCTTTGTAAAACCTTCCTGTGTAATGTTTCTCATGACAGACAAGAGGCATTACACAAGAGTGACAGGGGTTAATATATTTTGAGGAGTCCAGGCTTCCTCATGAGCAAACATTTGAAACTTAACCCTATGCAGAGAAAAAACTAATTTAAACTACTGTCTTATCTTCTCTGTGTCTATGATAATGCACCAACTAAAAGGAACTTGGGGAAGAAAGGATTCACTTTTTCGTAGAAGTTACAGTTATAGTCCATCATCAAGGAAAGCCAAGACAGGAGAATATTCCAAGAGGAATGCTATTTTTGGACTTGTCCCACCTGACTTGCTCAGCTAGTTCTCTTTTATTTTCTTTATTTTTTTTGGAAAGCATAGTTTAGTTACAAAACTTTCTCTTACTTTTCCTCCCTTAAAATACTTTTACATATCCTTTCCCACTTAACTTTAAATTCATTATTTAAATTCATTATCTTTTCTCACTAATTGTTATTGCATACAAATTTGTTTTTGTATTGCAATAGTATAAATATGTAAGAATTTATTTACACACACACACACACACACACACACACACACACACATATATATATATGCCTCTCTCTCTCATATCTTATATCACTCATTATCAGTGACTTCAGGGTCAATTCTTTCTAATGAAAGAACTTTATAGGGTGGCACCAAGGGTTGAAATTATATGTTATATACATATAATATATAAACAATAATATATTCACACATATATTACTATATAAAACAAGACTGACTGGTTGCAATCAAATACTATTAAAGCCTACTTAGCAGAAGGGGAACCATGACTGGTATTGGAAACCTAGCTATTTATTATACACATGGTTATTGGAGGAGAATCTACAATTGATAATTTATTAAACAAACACAGTGTGTGGTGTTGTGATATCCAATTCCAGTGCACACATGTGCAAAATATCTCTTCACTTAGAGCTCTGAGAACATGGCAGAAGATGGGGCAGGAAGATTGTAAGAGGAGAGGATCAGGGAAATTGCTGTGGGTTGTGTCCCCTAGGAATTTCAGAATTCCTATAGCCATAAAGTCTCATCGACTTGACTCTCTAAACATAAGCTGCCTCTGCCTCCCTAGTTCTAGCATTAAAGGTGTGTACCACCACTGCCCAGAATATTTGATCTTTAATAGAAAGAAAAAGAAAAAAAAACAAGATTTAGCATGAAGATAGTCCCTTAGTAACATCCCACTACAGGAAACTCTGAGAATCAGGTAATTCTCTACATCTGGATTGCTTCAATTGAGGCAAACCTTTAAATGAGAAATAAAAATGCCTCTAAGCTTGTCATGTGGCGCTATGGCACACAAGAGCAGATACAAGCAATCTGAGTGCTGGGGAAGTTAAGATTCTAAGAAACAGAGCTGCTTCTTCCGATTGGCATAGAGTCAAAAGCTGCATAACTCCAAGTATTATAAAGTAAACTCCTTCCTGATAGAACGACTCGTAAGGGACATTGGGGCCATACAATTGTTATTGGTTGACATTGTTATAGACATTAGGAACTTCAAACCTGAAAGTCCTACTTGAAAAGTGCTAAAATATTCAAGAGGCAAGGCTGAATTCCTAAAAGAAAGTATAAGCAAATAATAGCGACTGTTTGGGAAACTCAAAAGCAACATGAATAAGGTTATTGCCACCTCAGAGCTCCTAAGGAGTAAACATAACAAAATGCCAAACAGCACGCTAACCTAAAACTTGTCTAAACCTAGAAATCAGCTTAAACTCTGGGTACAGTCAAGTACAAGTCCTGTTTACTCAGATCCATCTTTATCAATATGAACAACCCCACCATCTATACCTAACTACTATGTGGTATATAAGTGAAGACTTGATTTCAGAAGTAAGAATACTTGTCATTAACTGCAGTGGAGAGTCTGGTGGAAAGATAAAGCTAGGATCAAATGAACGACAAAGTAGAGCTAGAGGTATTGAATGATGCAGAATATTTATATACAAGCAGTGATCTAGTGAGACATATACTTTTTCCTTAAAAATAATCTAAGTTGAACCTGTCTAGACATATCTCAAAAGTTTGAGAAGAAATTAATAATAGGCTTTTAACAAAAACTATCTATTGTCATTCAGGGAGCTCACAAGTTTTGGTTTTCATAAGGTCTCAGCAAATTTGAACACCTTTATTGGAACCCAGCCACCTTAGGAATAAACATATCATTGGTACATTTTGCTCTTTTCCTTTGTATTGTCTCTAATTTTTTTTTCTCTCACAACCAATCCACTTTTGAGCATGTGACTTTGTCTCAGTCAGTGATTTTTAGGGCACCTAAGTTGAAACACTTAATAAGAAGCCACTCATTTGTGAATATTTCTCCTTGGTTGCTGCTCTGTATATTAATCCTCAATAAGTTGTTCATTTATTATGCACGTGTCTATATTGTTACTAGTGCATCAATCAAGAAATATTTATATGACAAGGTAAAAAAGATCTGATCATTTTATATGGCTCAGGTGCTAATGTTCTTGCTTTATACTCCAATTATGTTATGTGTAAGGAGTGTTATTATATGTTTTAGTAACACAAATACACTACCAAATAATTATTGCATTTTAAAGATGCAAGTAATAATTAGTTGAAATTTTTAGTGGCACATGATGACAGATGGATGGATTTAAATGATTTTCATACTGCTCTTGTTACATAATTACTTATACCATGTAAGTTTATATTTATTCTACTCTCTTGAATGTTTTCTATAAACCTTCTAACTTCCGGAGTTTAGTCATCAAGCCACAATATACATTAAAGATACAACAAGAGAAAATCATTCCATGTATAAATAGCTGCTTCACCTTGCAGATTTGTAAATAAGACTTTCCCATGTATCAAGACCTTCACTCATGTACATTGTAACGGAATGAAAACTTGATCCAAATCTCTCCTTTGGACATTCCAAACTACTTCTGTTATCTATACTTTCCAAAACTATTTGTTGAACAACCATTTGCATATATGTACTTACTTAAAAGGAGCAATGGCAGTGTTTCATTCCATAAGTAATTTATTCTTTAGTAACAATTATTTTTCACTCAATTTATAGTTTGTTTTTATTTGTATTATTTATTCTAATTACCTTAACTGTAGAAACACTTCTTTCCTGAGACACATTTAGAAAACATTTATTCACATTTTTTGTGCTCTGGGAATTGGCTTTGTACTTCTTATTTTGAAAGTTAATGAAAATTTGAGCTTCAACTATTGATACCCTTCATTTTTCATAATGAGGTGATCCCAGAGTTTCAATATTGTGTATATCAAGAGGGTCTTTATTTATTCATCATTTTCATTATGAGTAATCGTCATGCTCAATATTTTAGCCATTTGAATAAATTGAAAAATTATACTGTACAATGTCATGTAAATGAGGTTACTCTGTATACAAGGAAGGAAAAAGGCTGACACTATGTAAAAGGAAAGTGATTAGATGGTTAAAAATAAATTCCACTCTCTAAAGTAAATCTATAAGTTATAAGAGAGGAAAATTCTATTAAGGTGACTCATGAACATGTAGAGCAAAACTTGTAGTCAAATGCTAAATGAAATTTGATTACATATGACATTATCACATCACATGATGGTTGGTCAAAAGGATCATGAGACCTGTTAAGGTCTCTAAGCTATAGCATTAATTTTTAGGAAGTGTCTTAAAAATTAGAGATTAGTAAAAGTTTAAAGATTCAGGATAAATTCACTCTAATTTTATTTCACTTAATCTTGAATTGTAGTTTTACTTGCTGTGTTTGTATAGTAATAATCACAATAAAAATATTTTAAATGAGTCTTTGCATTATCAAACTTGCTTGTGAGGAGCTTCATGAAGATAATCTGAAAAAATTATCAATTTTATTAGGGACACAACTGAATTGTACTTTTAAAATATGTTGGTGTGGGAAGTCCTTCTGTATATGTGTTGCTATTACTGGTTAATGAATAAAGACGCTGATTTGGCCTGTGATTGGGCAGCATAGAGATAGACAACAATACTAAGTCATGTGCTGAGAGAAAGGCAGAGTCAGTGAGAAGCCATGTAGCCTCTGTAGGAGACAGATGCTGGAAAGAATCCTGCAGGTAGGCCATGACTTCATGGTGATGTACAAATTAGTAGAGATGGGTTAATTACCTTTCATTATTTGTCTTAATTACCTTTAATTACTCAATATCTTCAAACAATTCTCTAACCTTATATAATTCATTTAATCTACATTACTAATTTTAGTATTGTTTTGTAATTTACTGTTATAGAATATACACATTGGTACATTGTATTATATAATCTTTCCAAAGCAGATAGTCAAAATAATAACAAAAATTCTTTCCTTTTCTTATATCCTTCATGCTTATTAATCTCATTTGCATCTGCAGATTTCCTCGACCTATTAAATTCAAGATATTATTCAGCAAAATGCATTAATTTGCTGAGTTCAGCTTGGTGCAAGAATTTAGTTATTATTGCCCTACTTTTAGAAAAGATAAAAGTATGCAAAGTAATAAATATTCATAAGTAGAGAAATTAAAATGAAAATGTTATAGAAAGGTCAATAATCTAAATCTTTGATCATGCAATGTATAAAAGTTATTTATATTACCTGTTTTATAGTTTACTCTTCCTATTAAAAACAATTTAAATGTCTTACAGATATAAAAATATACATATTTTCTAATATGGCAATTATATCTACAATAAATATTCATATCATTTCTGAAAGGTTTTATATTAATGTTAGGTATGTATAAACAATAACTAAAATCATTGTATGTCAAAAAATAGTAAAATTTATAATCTCTTTTCTTATGGGCTAAGAATGTGCCTTCTACATTTATAAATTAAAGGTATAAGCTTCCACATAAAGACATTTGGAGATGCAGCCCTTGGAGAAAAAGGACTTTTAGATTTTCTATGTAACTATGTGTGTGAGTCTCATTAACTGACCAAGAAGAACAGCAACCAAAGGCTAGTTTACTCTTGTGAGAATAAAACAAAAATTGGATCTACAAATATAAGGAGGACTTACCACTGTTTCTGCACTTCCTGACATTTAAAACATATTTTCACCAGAGTCTGAGGCCGTGAGGAATAAAATATGTTGGCTAAGTCTCTGGTCTGTGAACCAAAGTAGCCCATGGTGTCTAACACAGATTATATACTGAGAGAAGCTGCTGACTTAACAGAGAACTGCAAAATGGATTTATAAATGAGGGATGGATGAAAAATGGAAAATTTAAAGCATATACTAGAGATATGGACATTAGTGAATTAAGGAAGAGAGAACTCATAAAATAATCTATGAGAGCAGAAGTTCATTTTCTTAAAGTCAAAATATAATTTCTACTCTGTACATGAATACTTGTTCCAGGAATTCTGAAACATTATCAATCATGCAAAGAATATTTTCCTAAAATACTAAGATTTGTTTAGACAAAATAATCTGTTACAGTCATCTATAGAGGATAATATCAGATTATTAGAAAATCAAGACTGTATCATTGTTAAGTAACACAAAATTAAGGTAGCATAAAAAGCACATAAATAGCTACAAAACAAAATGTGTCTCTATATTTAGAGCAATCTAATTTATCAATAGAAATGTTTCACTAAGATATACTTTTCAACAATTTTTGCTTTAATACTCCATATAATTCCAAACACTATTATAATAAAGTGGTTTTTAAAAGACAGTGTTTGTAAAATGACACCATAGTGTTTTTTTTTATTGTCAGCATTGTGTCAAATCATGTGATACTAGTAATTTAAGAGAAGATTGGCTTTGTATGATGTTTTCAGAGATTTCAGTCCATCTTGGTAGAAAGGTAAAGGAGAAGAAATTTCTTACCTGATGTAAATCAGAAAACAGGGAAAGAATGTCTGTACTACTATCCTCTTTTCTTCCCTTTATATTGTCTATGTGATGGTACAGTGTGTATTTAGAGCAAGTTCTTAGAAAGATTCAGTATGCCTTTGAAGAAAATTATGTTGTAATTCTTCATTAAATCAAATAATATGTTCAAATTTTAGTGAAATAAGCATAATATTGGAACAGGAAGACACTGAGATGGTTTGGAATCAAATGCAGAGGATACTAACAAATTCTAAGATATACTTAACCCCTGAAATAAAAGATGAACTCAACCCAGTAGTACATGAGTTATTTACTAACCTAATGAAAATTAATTCTGAAAAGTTTAGGAAGATTTCTTTAACAAAATTTAAAAGTTTAAATCATCATGGGATGCACAGAAGAAACAATATTTGAGGACTCCTATGTACCAAAAGATTTAAGATTCTAAATACAAACTAAGCAAAAACTACATCAATAATTCAAAATAAATTATGATAAAATATTAATGTTCACAATCTTAGATTTTTACTCAATAAAAATGATGAAAATTTATTAAGAACATGCCTTATTGGTAGGTTGTAGAGAGCCACACCTGATGGCAATGTAGAGAGCTGTGTGGAGCCACCTGATGGTACTGGCTCCCGCCCTCCACGATCCCGAAAGCGAGTGCTCTTTATGATAATCAGCTCCTATGGCTAAGGCCTGACCTATGCTATGATCACACAATGATTATCAGCTGCCTGCATATGCGTGAGCCTATGGGCAGTGCCCACCTGGCAGTTCGGGTTTGGCAGCCCATGCCTACTTACGGGCTGGGAGAGGTTTGCCCGGGGAGAGAGGGGAAGAGAGAGAGAGAAGTGTAAAAAGTCCTGGAATAAAACTGCAGTGAGAAAGGCTCCGGTGGTTGCGTCATCCTTGCTGGACGAGGGTGGCCGTGACAGTAGGTGTTCTCTATATCATATTTGATGATTACTCTTCTATATTCTCAAGATAAAATTTATCATAAAATGACATTTTTACCAAAAAATTAATAATAATCTAGGATAGTAAAATAAGTACAAAATGAAGTACTATCCTGTACCCAGCAGGTCACCAACAAAAGCATGCCATTGTGTGTTTAATTGAACTTATAGACAGTACATAGCATGATCAACTAACAAAAGATATAACTCAAATTGTAAAATTTGGTTATGGATTATTACAAAGATGAAAATTGTTTGATTATGTTGCTTAATATTTTCTAGTTTTTCAAAGTAAAAAACAACTTCCAGAATGCTATATTTCTTCTAAATTGGCTACAATTATAAATATAAATTTTATAAAGTTTTATTTTTTATTATTACTGTGCATGTTTGTGTATGTATAGGTATCTCTGTGTGTATGATATCTCTGTGTAAATATGGCTCCATGGATGCTCTGTCATCCATGTTGAGCCAAGAAGACAATTTTGTGGAGTCAATTTCCTAGTTCTACTGTTGTTTTAAGAAATGAAACTTAGGTCAATCTTGTGTACTGAACCATCTCTCTGGTCCTGTAAATATAAATATTGCCATTTTGCATAATTCCTTACTACATCCTAAATCTTTTCCTAAAATCCTCAAAGAAATGTACACACCACCATCATCAGAGAAGCTTTCCCTTATAGTAAATGGAAAACATCACAGAAAACCAAAACCAGACACAATGTACAGGTGGGAGGATAATGAGGAACCCAGAAAAGACAAAAATGGACACATCCATTACTTATTGTAGCTACCAGAAATACAAAAAAAATTAGTTTCAAACATACATATAGACAGAGATCACAGAAAATAAGCAAGACAATCATGAAGCCACAAAAGCTAAGCCCCTCAAAAGACAGGCAAACAGATAAGATCTGGGAGAGAACTAAGCATGACATTCTGAGATGAACAAGGGAAAGGGTAAATACAATTTATTTGAATTACTAAGAACAAAACAGCAAGATGCAAGATCTAAAATATTCAACTAATAACACTAATAGTTGATGGCATGAATTTTCTAAGTGATAACTCTGAACTAGATGAGTTATACTAAAAACACAAACACACACACACACACACACAACCTCACATTTCTGATTATACAAAATTAGTTTATAAACAGAAGAATGTACAAATAGGAAACAAAAGGATAGAAAATGACATTCTTAATGAATCCAAGAAGAAGCAGACATAGATGCAGTTCTTCTAATAGTCATAAAAATTTCAAATAAAATTGTGTGGAAATAAATCAGGACTCCATATAGAGCTAACTGAGAAGTCTATTATAAAGATGCAACACTTGAAATAAGTGTACCAAATACAAGAATAGTCAAAACAAACAACAGAATTCAAACAGATGAGCTTCCCCACTACAATCATATTGGGTAAACACAATACCAGACTATTAGTTATAAATTGGTCATGTAGATAAACAACTCATCAAAGAAACATAAGAATTAAATTAGGTTATAGATCAATTGGACTTAACAGTCATTTAACAATATCTTTTCCAATGATGGTAGAGTGTACCTTTATTTTTACAGCACATGAAACATTTTTTGAAATAGATAATATTTAAAGCAAAATATAAGGAGATTTTTTTGTATCTTTTCAAAGCCAAATAGAATGAAACCAGACAGTAATGACACTAACTATGGAAAACACACAAACACTGTATTGCCATTGTACAACATATTTTAAAATATCAAGAATATGTTGAAGAAATTAGAATGTTAAAACTTTTCTAGAACAAAATAGCAATGAAGAATAAAATTCTGTGAATGCATGAATGTTAAATTCATAGTTGTGAGTACCTATTTTTAAAAAAAGAGAAAAGGAAATAGATTCTCTCAAATACATTGCTTATAAATTTCAAGGCCTTAGAAAAATAGGAATAATCCAAATTTAAAATGAAAAGGAAAGAAATGGAGATGATCAGAGACACAATAACGGCATGAAGTCAAGGATAACTAGGAAAAAGACAAGCCAGAACAAGGCTTAGTAAGAGAGCTAGGTCTTTGATAAGATAAACTTGAAAAGTTCTATCTAAACTAACCAATGAAGAGCAAGAACAAATTATAACACAGACATCTATAAATGGACAACACTTCAGAAAATTCTAAAATCAGAAAGCCAGTTGGGGATATTTTAAGACATATGCTTATAAGTTGGCAACTCTAAGGGAAATGGAACAATTTCTAGGAAAGTATGATAAAACAAATTGAAACATAAAAATGCAAAAACTCAGGCTGATTCACAGCAAGAATTGAAACTGAATCTATTATAAAATTTCCTAACAAAGAAAATGACAAGGCCTTAAGAAATAAGAGCAGAGTTATTCCAAAGAACCGACATTACGCTCCTCAACAATTTCACCACGGAGCAGAAAACACTCCCAAATAGTTCCAAAGTCAAAGTCAGCATTATGAGTTGACAAAATCACAATTACTCTGTACTGACTAATTTTATGTCAACTGGGTAACCGAATAAAAAAATAACTTCAATTGAGAAAATGCCTTTGTAAAATCTGGCAGTAAAGGACCCCAATGTTAAGAATACAACCCACATAGCTGATCAAGTGTAGAGTCATTGAGTTTTTGTCTGTATGGAGCCATCAATCCTAGTTCTTTGTCATAAGAAGGTACACTTGCAGGCTACAGAAAAAATAAACCTGTTCAGGAGTTCAGCCACAAAACCCTTGAACTACAATCTTATCTAATTGCAAGACGTGTTGAGGCAATGGTGGGCTAGAGCTTGTGGGAGAGGCCAATCGATGTCTAGTCTTATCTGAGTCACATATGACAAGAAGGAGCCTGCCATAGTTTGGGTTTCTATTGCAGTGAAGAGAAATATGGCGATAACTTGTATGAGGGAAAACATTTAATTGCGACGAGTCTCTTACATTTCAAAGGTTTAGTCCGTTATCATTATGGCAGGAAGTAAGACAATGTGCAGGCAGACATGAAACTCGAGAAGGAAGTGAGAGTTCTTACATCTTAACTCACACGCAACAGGAAGTGGTTAGTCTCATTCAGCGTGGCTTGAGCATATAGGATGTCTCAAAACCTACCTTCATAGTGACCTACTTCCTCCCACAAGGCCATACCTCCTAACATTGTCACACCCTTTGAGGACACATTTGCTTTCAAACTGTCACAGAGCTCATGATAAACTGCTATGTAGAAATGTGAGTGCAATAACCCCTTTCCTCTACAAGTTACATTATCCATGTTGTTTCATCACAGCAAAATAACCAAAACTAAGGCAGTCTCCTTAGAACTATATAATGATTGTTTTGTTTATCTTAGACATAAAAGCTCTTCAATAAGACGTCAAATAAAATTCAAAGAAGTGAAATAAAACTTTTTTGCTATATGTAATATTACAGCACACGAACAGATTCAAGGATAAAACCTCCATGACTAATACAACATTTCGAAAAAAAACCCATAGGACTATTGTCAGCAATCTTTCATTAAGAAGGATTACACTTCAATATAATGAAAAGGTTTCTATGAGAATCCTACATCCTATTTACTCACTGATGAAAATTACATATGAATTTTCCTCATGGTGATTAAAAGGGAATGATGCCTACTGTCACCATTCCTTTTCTATGATTTAATATGACACTTGAAATCTTATAGCAATAAAAGAAGAGAAAGATGTAAAAGAAAATTGGGAAGTTTGAAATAAGTCAAGGTATCCTTGTATACAAATGATATGAATCAACACACTTACACTTGAAATCTCTTGCTGAGCTGTAAGTTGTTCAACAGGATAGAAGGTCAATATGAAACTGGTCTCTCTTATATTCACTAAAAAGTAAAACAGAAAAGCCACTCTGTATCCAGAGTCAGAAAAAAATAAAATACCTTTTACTAAACCCCATCAAGATACTCAATTATCTCCACATTACAATATATAAACACCAAAAAAGGATGAAATAGGGCATTCAAAGATTGTGAACTCATTCTATATTTATGCAAATGTTGAAGTAAAATTGTTAAAAGTGTTATTTCAGGCTAAGGTATTTTATTTTCTTCAAAAATTTGCCCAATATATCTTACCATACATTCTTAGTATGATCATGGCACAGATTGCAGATGAGGTAAAAAACTGATTACCTCAGTTTTTCAGTACTTCTTATTGAGACTTTATTAGTATTTTTTTTTTTTTACAGATGAACAGAATTCAGAATTTGTGTCAATGTAGGTATGGTTATACAACATTTATAAGCTTTTGTGAATATAACTTCAGTAAATATGGAAAAGCAAATGTAATCTCTTGTAAGATTTAAAGTCATTTGAGTTTATGCAAAGTAAAGAATATTTGTATGATATGATAGTTTTATTTCAGGCTTTTTTAGGAATCTTTCCACTAATTTTCGTAGTGAATACACAGTTTGTATTCCTCAAAACTGTGTAGAAATATGTTTCCATGGAGCCTAAATAGAATTAGCTGTTTTGTTTTGCTTGTGGGTTTTTTGTTGCTTTTTGTTTTTGGTTATTTATTTATTTGTTTGTTTGTTTATTTATTTATTTTTACATACTAACCAAGGTTTGTCTTTTGTTCTATCTTCTCAGTTCTTCCCCCTCTCCTATCTATTCCTCCTCCTCTGTTCTCTTCAGATACAGGGTGGGCTTTATGTGCCTCCGATGGATATCAACCATCCATGGTACAACAAGTTGCAGTGAGCCTAGACTTCTCTTCTCTTAAAGCTGTATGAAGCAATCCAATAGGAGGAATAGGTCCACAAACAGAAAACACAGTCAGAGACAGTTCTTGATCTCACTGTTAGGAGTCTCTCAAGACTAAGCTACAAGACTATAACATATATGCAAAGGGCCTTGGTTGGTCCCAAGTAGGCTCTCTGGTTTTTGGTTCAGTCTTTGGGAGCCCATTTTTTTTTTTTGCCAAGGTTATTTGTTTCTGGGGATATTCTTGTGTTGTCCCTGACCTACTAATTTCTATAACCTTCCCTCCTGCTCCTTTAACGATTCACTGAGCTCTACCTAGTATTTGGCTGTGGTTCTATGCATCTGTTTCCAACAGTTGCTGAGTGAAGGCTCTTAAATGACAGTTGGTGTAGGAACCAAACCACGAGTGTTGCAGAGTATTTTATGAGGGATCACTTTATTCACTTTTGTACCAGTCATATTTTGTTTCATCCAAGGTCTCTGGGTGTCCTAACTCTGGATCTTGGGCCTCAGTGATGATCTCTCTCTCAATGTATAGATCTCTAGCTGGGTTAGTCATTAGTTGGTCACTCACACAATTTCTATGCCATATTTACCCCAGTACATCTAGTAGCAGGAGAAATTGTTGGTCAAAGGTTTTGTGGCTGGGCTGGTGTCCCAGTTTCTCTATTGAAAGTCTTGCTAAGTTAAAAGAGATCCCAATGCTAAAAATCTTAGCTAGGGTCACTCTCAAAGGTTCCTGGGAGTCGTGATTGCTCTGGGTTTCTAGCTTATCCCAGAGATGCCTCCATATTCCTGTGTCTTTCACAGTACTCTCTCCCTCCATCCTCAATCCTGCCTTGCAGATTCCTCTAGTTGTCATCCCAACCCACCCCTCCAGGTCCCACCTCCCTCTCCACTGGCAATATCTATTCTTTTTGCCCGTCACAGTAAGACCCATCCACCCTCTTTGAATCATCCTTGTTATTTAGCTTCTCTGGGCCTATCAATTGCAGTATGGTTCTCTATTACCTTATGACTAATATCCTGCTTTAAGTGAGTCCATACCAGGTTGCTTTGAGTATGAGCCAATATGTTTTAGTACTTTAAGATAGCCTTACCTCTTATAGAGAAAAAAATAGAAACTGTAGTGGAGGACATTTAAGAATATACCGAAGTTATTATAGATATTTAAGTGCTCAGCTAGAGACTCTAGTGGGAATTCATCAGGTAAACTCGAGTGAAATTTTAATAATATCTGCAGATAAAACAGTAAATATGTAATTTATTTTTTGGTGAGGAAAAAAAGTCTTGTTGGCACTATTAAACAAATAACTATAATCCCATAACTCAGTTGGCATCTATAAAGCCAAGGATCTATCGCTCAGTGATGGATAATTCAGAGAAATTAATTATTTCAACTTCTCCATCTTTAATTTTATCTTGATTTAGGTTCAATAAAGTGCAGATTTATAATGAGCTACTGAAAAAAGTCATTATCAAATGCATGAAGAATTATCTGACTACCTCAAAGTGTGATAGCATTGATAAATAAATAGGTATTATTTCAATGTTGAAAGATTTTTTTATTTAACCCCCTATTTACCTGACTTTACCAACTAATTTATGTGACCATTTTATATTTTTCCTAAAAAAACACATGCTACTGTTTATAGGTTAATTTTTTTTCATATTGAAAAGTAATGCTATTCATTTCTGCTTAGTATGGATAGAAACAATTGCATCCAAAGAAAGGGGTTTTTCATAAGTTTGTGCCCCTACCCCTCAAAAAACCCAATACTTTAGAAAAGTATAGACTGCACTCAGCAGTTTGTTAAGGACAACAATCCATTCATTGATTCATCTATTCCTCTGGATCATTCTTTTCAGCATAACAAGTGAAGCAATGCTTGGAAAATCGTTATCATAACCATTGCTTTAAATAAATCACATAATAAATCAATAAGTCAATATCTTATAATGGGTCTTTTCTACTTTCTTCTAATCCTATATGACTAAAGTTCTTACTGAAATGGGAAATTGGGAGACAGAGGTGGACTTGATTATAACAAAAGATGCAGGGAAAGATGACCAGTGGAGAAACCTGGACTAGATTGTTACCTCAGTGACCTGATGAACCAACCCTACTAGCCATCTTTGCTGACATCTGGCTTCTAACGCTGTGAAACAATACATTTCTGCTTTTAAAACTTTCAATGTGTGTGAGCTGAAACATATAAAGTAGATTTAATAATTAAAATTTCTTTTTTTAACAAAAAAGTCAGTATGTATACCCTCACAGGTTGAGTATTTTATACTTGGAACTCAATTAATTCAAATTCTGAATACTTCTAGTATTATAGTTTAATGAATTTTACTAATTCTTTCAGTTTTCAGTTTCAAACACAGGAACAGTCCCAGAGAAGCCAGGATATCTGGATAAAGTTAAGTGAGTACCAAGTGAAATGATAGTTTTACAGTTGCATTTAAATCCTCATATTTTATTTTTACCCCTTCTTACACTTAGGAAAGGAATCCTCATTCTGGGAGAATTAAAATGTATCTCAAAGGTGCACTATATGTTCAGAAAACACCTTTATGGAGGACAACTTTAATAATCACATGACTGTTAGTATGTTGCCTTTAATATTTTTGAATTAGTGAATTGACTATGTATCATAGGATAATGAAGGCTTAGTGTTTTGTGGTAAAAAATAGAAAACAAACTAAAACTAATATTCCATACAACACTGATTCTTCAATATTGTTAAGTCTAGTGTTTTCTACAATTATTTGATTATCACACTATTCAGGTCTCTTTGAATTAACTCAAACTAAACTCAAATAATTGGTTAATTTACTATCATGCAAAACAAAGAAATGTAGTTAGTGTAGCTTAAAATAAATCATTTAATAAACAAACCAAACAAATTAGGAAGTGCACGAGAACATTTCTTCTTTATAGTTTATCAGCATCTATTTCTGTTTCCAATTTGTGTAAAGTTTCAATGAATAATATATATATATGTACATACTACATATAACTATATATACTATAAATTATACACTATATATATTATATCTATCTATCTATCAATCAAAACTCTGATGGTGGAAGAAAAGGACAGTGTCAGAAGTCATCAAATATCTTAAATACTTTCATTCCTGGCAGTTCCTACAAACCCAGTTTCAAGTAGGTGGCACAAATCGTATGTGGCATATATCTAGAGAGTGTTAATTACTTTTTATAGAAGGAGTCCCACACTACTCTGTCCATTATAATATTATCTACAATATCAAATATTTAGTATCAACATAAGTATCTCAAATAGATGAGTGGATAATGATGATATAGTGAAGTATGATTTAGCCTTAACAACAAAAAGATATTCTTATTATATATGACAAAAATCATTGAATCTAGGGATACTGTGATTATTTTTTCTTTTTAAAAGATGAATGTATTTATTATATACACAGTATTCTCTCTTCATGTATGCTTTTACGCCAGAAGAGCAAACCAGCTCTAGTTATAGACGGGTGTGAACTACCATGTGGTGACTGGGAGTTTAACTCGGGACCTCTAGAAGAACAGACAGTGCTCTTAACCTCTAAACCATCTCTAAAGACAAGTATCTAATAATCTAAGTTCTTATAGAACCAAAAGAAATCACTGAATAGACAAACAATGGGGGTTTTAGTTGAAGGATAAATGTACTTATTTATGGCATGTAAGTTCTGTAGAACTAATTAGAGAATGGTCATATGCTGGAAATCTGAGAAGATAATCCATGTTCTTATTACACATCAAGGAATGATGGCAAGGGAAAGCAATAAGTATATCAATTAAATTGACTAATATCATCATTTTGTATTGTAAATTATTAACCATCACATTGAAAATAAATTGCTATATATAGAATGTTGTGGTAGTACAGGTACACCAATCCAGTTGCAAAACGTTCAGTCTCTAAATTGTGTTGCCAGCAAGATATTCTGGGACATGGTGGCTGGCTCAGAGCTTGTGGGATTTGCCAGACAAGATTGGTATAAGTTGAGGCCCATACCCAATAATATCTGGATGGCCAGTAACTGAAAGCTGGATTGCTCAGGGACTTTGGGTAGAAGCAAGCACGGTTGGCAAAAAAGAAAAAAAAGAGTCAGTGAAATGATTCCTAATGATATTCAGATATACTCATAGGTTCAGTTCCTGGTAAAAACAGCATCAGAGAGGCTTCCTCAGGCAGTTTATGGGAGCAGATGCAGAGATCCGCAGACAAACATTAGGCAAAGCTGTGGGAACTCTGTGCAAGAGGCAGAGAAATATTGTAGGAATTAGAGGTCTCTAGGATGCCAGGAGAACATGGCCCACAGAATCAACTGAGCAGTCCTTAAACGAACTCACAGAGTCTGAAGTAGCAATCAAAGAGCCTGCGTGGCTTCCACCAGGTCCTCTGCACTGATCCTTTGCATACCTGTTGCGGTTGTTTAGCTTGGGGTTTTTGAAGTACTCCTAACAGTGACAGTGGGTTTTCTCTGACATTTTTGTCTGCTATTGGGACCCTTTTTTTCATACTGGGTTGTCTTTTTCAGTTGTGAACTGAGAGTTTGTGCCTAGTCTTACGGCACCTTATTATAGCATGTTTGGTTAATATACTTGGAAGACCTGCTCTTTTCTGAAGGAAAACAGAGGGACAGTGGATGGGGAAGAAAGAAGGTGTTGGGGGTACCCAGGAGATATGGAAGCTGTGTTGGGGATGTATTGGGAGGTTTTCTATGGGACAAAAATAAATAAAAAGAAAAAAATTAAACAACAAATATGTGAAAGCTTTCTTTCTTTCTTTCTTTCTTTCTTT